>NC_058101.1:146326363-146629393 GCF_020171115.1 Neogale vison | reverse complement strand
AAGCAAAATAAGGGATCTCAGGGATGAGAGTGGAGGGAGGAAGACGATCTTATGTAGGGTGGTCAGGGAAGGACTTTTTGTAAAGGGATGACATTCTAGGCAGAGTAAGAGGAAGTGCAAAGGTTCTGAGGCCAGAGAATGGGCAGTGAGTTACAGGAGAAAGAAGACCAGAAGAGAGAAGGAAGACATGAGTAGGGAAGTAATAAGACATGGCAGTGGGTCAGATGATGTAGGACACAGATATACTAAGAACTTTAAAATTTCCTCTAAGGGAGATAAGAAGGGAGTTTTGAGCAGAATAGTGATATGATCTTGCTTGAATTTCAGAAAAATGACTC
The DNA here is from genome assembly GCF_020171115.1 of Neogale vison. Lineage (NCBI taxonomy): Eukaryota > Metazoa > Chordata > Mammalia > Carnivora > Mustelidae > Neogale > Neogale vison. The sequence goes on along the minus strand of NC_058101.1, from coordinate 146,629,055 downwards.
CCAGTGTTGTTTTGAAAATACGGTGGAAAAGAGAGAAGTTAAACAGTTAGAAGGCTCTTCCAGTACTAATTGTAGATGGGTGAGAGTGAAAAGGGTGGGGATGCTGAGAAGTGATCTGTAGATTATTTGAAGGTAGAACAGATAGGATTTGTTGACGGATATGAAGCGTGAAAGAAAAAAGTAGAATCAAAATGCAATCTACTTTTTGTATTTTTTAGTGTCTGTAACAAAAGTAACAGAAGAGTCAAGAATGGCTCAAGGTGTTGGGCTCAAGAAACGAGGACAATGAGGTTGCCATTACAGCAGTAAACAAAAGCAGGGAAAGGAACTTGCTTGAAAGGTGTGACCATGGGTTGAGTTTAGGATATGCTACGTTTGAGATGCTTGTTAGAATTCCATATAATAATATCAAATAGGGGTTGATCATATGAATACAGAGTTCAAAGGAGAGGTCTGAACTATCAATAGAAATTTGGAATAATCTATAGATAATCACCATTTAGTGTTAGAGGAGTGAGTGAGATCATGTGAAGAGTGAGTGATAAGGAGATTTGAGGGTGGAATCCTTTGGCATTGTCGAGTTTTAGAGGTCTGGAATATGAGAAGGATGTGATAGGGAGAATGATCTGAGAAACAGGAAGACAAAAAAGATCCAGACAAAGAAAGCATTTTAAGAAAGGTGGAGAAATCAATTGATCCAAATGTTGCCGATAATGGAGGACAATGAGAACTGAGAGATAACTATTAGCTTGGCAAAGTGGACATTATTGCTGATCATTGAGTGGCCTAATTAGAGGTGGTTCAGGAAACATTAGGAGAAGAAATGCAGATAGCAAATGTCGCTCACCACTTTGAAGATTTTTGCTGAAAAGGGAAGCAGAGAAATGGGATAGTTTTTGGAGGGGCATGTGTGGTCAAGGTTGGGTTTTATTTTTAAAGGTGAAAATGATCCAACTGAAGAGGAAAATATCCTTGATACAGAGGAGACAAGCAACTCCAGGAAGGATGCTGTTGGTTGGAAGAGGAGATCCATTTTGTATATGGAGGGGTTGTCCTCAGGTGGGAGCAGGGACAGTGTATTCAATGTAATAGAAAAGAAGGCAAGAAGAGAGGCATAGAGGGAGGAAAGTTTGTAGATTTAATACTAGGAACTTGTGGAAGCTTCTTCTAATTGCCCCTGTTTTCTAGTAAAAAGAAGAGTAAGATCATTAAAAGTAAGAGTGAGAATAAAGGATGAAGTGTTGCAAATTTAAGGAGAGGAAAAAGGTACAAAATAGTTGTCTAGAAGAACGAGAGGAGAATGGGATGATTCAAAGGTGGTAGACTATCCTGGCAACAAATTAAGAGTCCACTTGACATTAGCAGTCAGTAATTGAAGTACGATCTGTTTGCATAAGTGTGTTTTCTTTCAGTCGCCTTCTACAGTTCAGGGGCAGAAGGGAGTGGAGTGGGTATTTGTACAGGAGTAAGAACAAGTACATTTGATAATGGGAGAGAAGAGCAGGGGAATTGGGACATGTGCAAGGTAATGATTACCATGTTGAGCCACTAAGTCTTAATTGATTAAAGAGGTAAATTAACACATGAGGAGGTAAGGGAAAATGCTAAGGTCAACAGGTAGGTGTTCCTCCTGGGGCTCGACAAATAGTTACAGTGAGATGGAGAGATGAGATGTTGTGGAAGGAGTGTATGGTACCTGAAATTGATACCCTGGAGGGAACACAGTTACCAGTATGGATAAGATCTGCAGCGTGACCATAAGAGCAAGTGGCTGAATTGATGTACAGAATAAGACCATTGGAGGGGGGAACATCAAGAGCCTGAGCGATGAGGCTATTGCAAGCATCTTCTCAATGATTTTGAAATCACCAAGAAATGGTGAGAAAAGTGCTCTGGGAGAAGGTGATAGTGGGTTAGGCGTGAGAATCTTCAGGAATGATGAGAAGTGACTGTGATGTCTATAGACTGAGCCATGGAGAAGTAGATGACTTCTGGGGTTCTAGCTGAGCTCCAGAAGAAGCAAAAATGTTTAGGGAGAAGGAAGAATTGGCAGTGAATAGTCATAACTGAACATGTTTCACTTAGAATAAAGAGGTGGGAGTAATGCGGAGAAGACCTTGAGGATATAGGGAATTTTGCTGATGCCCTTGAGTCCCAGAGGGTACAGTGGAAGAGCTTGTGTTGTGAGAAAGAAGGACATTGGATCATATAAAGGGATGGATAGAGCTGGTTGGGGATGTGATTTAAAATGATGAGTGTGGTGTTGGGGCTACTTTTGGTGACTGAGATAGCATGGGTGTATGTACTGTGCAACTGAAGAGAAATTTCCAACACAATTTACAAGTCTCAAGTGCAGAAAATGATGCGAGAATGTGGTTTGTGCATAGACTAAAGCAATCTTACTAGACAATTTACTACCATAGCCAGTAGGTGGTACTGCTGTCCCAAGATAGTTTGGTTGCTCGTTGGCGGGGAGAAGGGAAGGGAATGAGGTCGCAGAGGGTATAATGGAACAAAGGCAGTGGCTCTAGGTAAAGCTAGGGAGAAGGTAAAGTATGCTGATAGATTTAAGACATCTTTCTTTATGGGTTAATCATTCTTATACAAACCTAACGTTTCTTAGGATGGACAAACAATCACTAATTCTCAGAAAGTTTTTTTGTTTTATGAGCAAAAAGATAATTACAGAAATACATTAAGTACACAGTATATCTGCTTGTCTAAAAAAACCTTTTTTTGGATGAAAATAATCAGAAACAGAGAACTGAGAGAATCTGCAGATTATTCAGGTTAATTCAAGATGTGAAGCCATGGAGATTTCTTTTCTTTCCCTTTGGGACAGCCATGTGCACTCATCTCCATAGGCAGGTAGGTAAATGCATGAGACCTCACTGGCTATATTCCGATAGTCATCTGAAAACACATGCTCTGTAAAAGGCAAATTCAGTTTTTGCTATAAAAACAAACAAACAAACAAATCCACCCCCTCTCCTCTCTCTCCTGCTTGCTTTGGGATTCAGCACAGAGAACTTGGAAAGCCGGAGGCACAGTGACTTCCTTTTCAGAAGGAGAAGAGGCTGAAAGAGGCAGATGCTGATCAGAGTCTATGAACTTTGCATATTCATATTCCTTAGTTGCTCAGCATTAGAAAATTCCAGTAATGAGCATGTGAAAACTCCAGCAGCCTTTGTACAGCTTGGGGGTTTGCTATTCTCATGTTCTCTGTGTAGAACTAACTCTTATCCAATGAGGAGCACCCCCCCCCATTGAGTCAGCACTTGTACGTTGAAGTTCTCAACATCACCCACAAGATTTTTAAGGGCTTGTCAAAAGAACCTTCGTAGTCTCTAACCATGAATAAAAATGATTTCAGATATCATCTCTATTGCACATTTTATTTCATGGGATTAATTTAACTGATTGAGCTGACTAGTTAAGAGTTTTTAAATGGTTGCTAGTAATAAAAAGAAGTTTTTAAATTTTTAGGAAAATATACTAAGTACGCGCTGCCATAGTGATTTTATTTAAATGGTTAAAACTCTTCTTTAATGTTAACACAGTTACACCTGGATTAAAAGATCATCTAAGGCAAAAATGAAAAACTTGGAACATTATATCAAAAACTAATGATGTACTATATGTTGGCTAATTAAACTTAGAGAAAAAAAACAAAAACAAACAACCTCCTTTATAATGAAATCAGCCTTTTTAAGAGAAAAATCTACAGCTACCCCATGGAGCTGATCTGCCTGGTATTTATTTGCACATTTAAAATGCTGTATGATTCTCTCTGCCTTCATCTCATACTTTGCAAAATAGAGCCAAAAGTTAAGACTAGCTATAGGAAAAACTAATATTTTCTAAGTTTCTCTTGCATACATCATCTTGCCTAGGTATTCGATGGCCAGGTTACTGCTTAAAAATTTGTATAAGATTCAAAGACCAGAGTTGTTGAGCTGAACCCCAGGAAATGTTCTGGAGAGAACTGCTCTTTCTGCTCTTCACTAAGAATTACAACACAAGATCAGAAATCTCTACTTTTCCTCCAGCTGTTAGGTAGCCAGTGGGCCTTGAGCTACATTCTAGAATAAATAAAGGATATTCTAAAATAACGGAGATCTTTGATATTTTGTTACAATACAACTTTTTCTCTCTGATACTGGAGCAAGTGCGGTAGCTTCTAGCACCAATCGAGGGCACTCTTAACTCTCAGTAGCTGTTTCTATCAACAGTTGCAGTGCCGTGTGCAAGCAACTCAGACATGTTTATCAGTGTGCAAAATCACTTATGATATTTGTTAAAAATTCCTGGACTTGGGTCGCCTCGGTGGCTCAGTGGGTTAAGCCTCTGCCTTTGGCTTAGGTCATGATCTCAGGGTCCTGGGATCCAGCCCCACATAGGGGCTCTCTGCTCAGCGAGGAGCCTACTTCCCCCTCCCCCTCTGCCTGCCTCTCTGCCTACTGGTGATCTCTGTCAAATAAATAAATAAAATCTTAAAACAAAACTCCTGGACCTCATTCTAGACCTAATGAGTCAGGATCACTGGGATGGGCTGAAAATCTGCATTTTTTTACAAACTCAGAGTTGAATTTCTGCTTGACCTCCTATTGACAACTAGGATGCAACTGTGCTTCTGAGAGATCTTTTAAACAGAACTACTTAAATATCTATAGAGCTGCAGCAGGAAAGGAAAACTAAACTGAAATCCCATGCATTTGTTTGACAAATCCTGAGCAGGCTCAGAGGAAATATTTTAGTGACCAATCCAACTTTTCATGCTCCCCCAAACTTTTCCTCAACCTTCTTTACCCCTCCCATTCTCAGCATTTTACTTGAGTCTTCATCAAGAAAATGGAGGTGCTTCTCCATGAATACTGTATTTCTGGATCTCCTGAAAAATCTTCCTGACTTCACACTTCTCTCTTCCAGTGATTATGTCAGCTTCTAACTCCCTGGAATAATTTAGTCCTGCTCCAAATCTGTAGATCATCAAGACAAATAGAGACTACTTCCACCCTTTTCTTTCTATTATAAGTGATGATTTACAAATTTTTTATAGTAATCTGGACTTAATGTTCCAAACTCTTTCATCCAGAATCACCTATGTAGTTGTTACTTGATATTTTAATTGGATCCATGCGTAATAGGCATCTTCATCTAAATGTATTCAAAACTGAATTCCTGCTATTCTCCTCAAAGTCACCTTCTCCTACAATCTTCACCACCTTATTTCTGGCCATCTCCTTCCCCTGGTGTCTCACTTTGATGTTATCTTTGATTGCTTGATTTTCCTAGCTCCTCACACAAGTTCATTTGCAACACTCAGCAGCTCTACTTTGGAAATATATCTAGGATAAGGCCATGTTTCATCATCTGCTTTATCATCTCTCTAGTTCAAACCACTCATCTCTTACCGGGATTATGAAGACCTCTGTTCTCCTCCACTCTTGCCTCTGCCGTGTATTCTTAGCAGAGTGGCCAGAATTACCTTGAAAAACTTAAGTCAAATCATGTCATTTATCTGCTCCAAACCTTCCAATGTCTTCCCATCACTTACAGTAAACAATTTGTTCACTGTTACCTGTAAGGCCCCACTCCTCTGGCTCCTTGTCCTCTCTATCACCTCCTCCTCCCTCCCCTGTTCTTTCTGCAACAGCCACACCACCTCCTCACCAGTCTCAGAACAGACAGTCTATGCTCTCTTGGCCTTTGCGTATGATTTCTCACTTTGCTAGCTCCCTCCCATCCTGCAAAAATCACCTTCTTTTTCAGGCATTCCACAGCCACCCTACTTAAAGTTTTGATTTGGTCAACCCCAATATTTTGTTTCTCCCTTCCTGAATTTATTTTTTCCTTTTAGCACTTAACATGACCTCACATTCTATAAATGTACTTATTTGCCTTGTTTATTTAGTCTCCTCTTCTAGAAGATACATGAGGGTAGAGTATATATTTTGTTTGTTTTGCTCAATGTTATATCCCCAGCACCCAGAACAATGTCTGGCACACAGTAGGTGCTCAATATGTGTTTGCTGGGTTTTGGTTAAATAATTCTTTGAAATGCAAGTACTGATGATTCCTGTCATAGCTGGTAATATTTCTGGGAAATGTCTCATTAAAGTAAGGAATACAAGCAAGCATAAAATTAGGGGACAAAGGATGTGGAACGTCAAGGGTAGCAACAGAGAGGCCAGTTAGGAAGTCAGTAGGAAACCACTGGCCATAATCAAGCAGAATTTGATGGTATTAGTGGAGATAGTAAAAAGTGGTAAGGTTTTGGAAATACTGAGAAGGTAGAGTCAACAGAATTGGAGATAGTAGATGTGGAATGTGATAGAAAGTCAGTATTTAAGATGACTCAAAAAAAAAAAAAGATGACTCCAACATAATGGGCTGAATGGCTAGAAGTCAGAAAATGTCACTTTGTAAGAAGGGACAGATTTGGGGGGATGAGATGAGTGGATAGCTGAAATCAAGACCTTTTTTTCATGTTCAATATGAAATTCTGCTAGACATCAATGAGGAGTTTCAGTATGCAGTTGGTTGGACCTGGAATCTAGAGGAGAGAAAAGCATTAAAGATACATATTTGGGAGGCTCAATAGGGAGTATTTAAAGCTATGGAGCTGGGCCTCTCCACATCTTTCCTCCATCCTGCTGGAAACTGTAGAGCTGGGGGATCAGTGCTGGCACCACAGGCCAGCTGCACCAGGGTCCCGCTTACTGCTGTCCTCTGCAAGGTTTACCACGGAGGCCAGTTAACAGCCGCCTTGCCCCGAGTGCCTGTGTCAACCAGCTTCTCCACCACAATGTGGCTGCTTGCAGTAAGTGTTCCAGGGATGGCTGTTCCGTGGAGCAGTTGGGTTCCTGTGATCCATTGGCCTGCAGTCACGGAGAAAAAAATACAGAGCAACCTGGACCAGATCCAGCATTGAATCAACTTTGGAGCCCACTTCTCTAAGCCTGTAGAGTAGCTTTCGGGTATTTCTGGCTTTTCCCCTCTGCATCCCATCATGATCACAAATGCTGAGAGGCTGCAAAGGAAATGGGCACACGAAGTCCTCTTAGTGACTCAGAAAACATCCAGAGGCTTCAGAAACAAAAATGAGCTGACTTCAGGGAGCAGAGTGTTGGGGGAAAGCTCAAAGTCCTCTTAAACACTTGTGCTGATCTCTTAGTTTTATTAGAATTGGAGGTTAATAAATAGAGTTTTCTAAGTAAAAAAAAATTTTTAAATATAAATAGATAAGGCTATGGGGTTAGACAAAATTTCCAGTAAGTGAATATACTAGAGAAGAGATCTGAAGAGATCTCTAAGAGGAGTAGGAATGAGCCAAGGAGCCTGAAAGCTGGAAAGAGAATTTTTTTTTTAAGATTTTATTTATTTATTTGACTGAGAGAGGGAACACAAGCCAGGGGAGAGAGAGGGGGAAGCAGGCTTCCTGCTGGGCAGGGAGCCCAATGCAGGGCTCAATCCCAGGACCAAGCCAAAGGCAGACACTTAATGGCTGAGCCATGCAGACACCGCTAGAAAGAGAACCTAGAAAGGGTGAAGTCTCATAGACCAAGTGAGGAAAATGTTTCAAAAAGGAGAGAGTGATTTTCTGTGTCTGACAGGTAAGACAAGTAAGAAGAGGACAGAGCTCGTTAGTGATCTTGACAAAGAAGCTTAACAAAACGGTGTAGACAAAAAGTCTGATGAAAGTGGGCTCAGGGCACCTAGGTGGCTCAGTCAGTTAAGCGTCCATCTGACTCTTGATTTTGGTGCAGGTCATGATCTCAGGGTCTTGAAATTAGGCTCCAAGTTCAGTGGAGAGTCAGCTTGAGATCCTCTCTCCTTTCCCTCTGCCCTACCCCCCCAAAATAAATAAAAAATAAAGTGGACTCAGGATAGAATAGAGAAAGAGGAAGTAGACAGTGAGAATAGACAACTTTGTCTAAGAATTTTGTTATAAAGAGGAGAAAAGAATAAGCTGATGGGGCACCTGGGTGACTCAGTTGTTAAGCGGCTGCCTTCAGCTCAGGTCATGGTCCCAGGGTCCTATGATCAAGCCTCACATAGGACTTCCCGCCATGGGAAGCCCGCTTCCCCCTCTCCTGCTTCCCCTGCTTGTGTTCCCTCCGTCGCTGTCTCTCTCTCTCTGTCAAATAAATAAAATCTTTAAAAAAAAAAAAAAGAAAGAAAGAAAGGAGGGGGGTGCCTGGATGGCTCAGTGGGTTAAGCCTCTGCCTTCAGCTCAGGTCATGGTCTCAGAGATAGAGTGTGGCGTCGGGCTCTCTGCTCAGTGGAGAGCCTGTTCCCCCCCATCCCATTCCCCCTGCCTCTCTGCCTGCTTGTGCTCTCTCTCTGCCAAATAAAGAAATAAAATCTTTTTTTAAAGATTTTATTTCTTTATTTGGCAGAGAGAGAGCACAAGCAGGCAGAGAGAGAGGGGGAAGCAGGCTCCCCGCTGAGCAGAGAGCCCGACGTGGGGCTTGATCCCAGAACCCTGAGACCATGACCCGAGCCGAAGGTAGAGGCTTAACCCACTGAGCCACCAAGGTGCCCAATAAGAAAATATTTTTTTAAAAAAAGAATGAGCTTATAACTATTAGAGATTTGAATGGAGCTGAATCAAAAGAGGTTTCTTTGTTTTTAATTTGGACAGTATTACTACGCATAATTTTAATGAAGGAGAATTGAGTCTAAGCTGTATTAGGAGAGAAGTAAAAACACAAGGGGAGTAAGGTTAAGTGAAATGTGGCCAAAACCATGGATTTTAAGGTTCTGGTGGGGTTGAAGAATCATTTGTGTCAAGACATTAGAGGGAGTGAAGTGGGGTTAGAAAGAAAAGTTCTTGAAAATGAGGTATAGGACAGGTGATGATGAGGTCTAGATGACCTTGGGAGTAGGTAGTGAGAGAAGTCAGGGGCTTGAGAACGCGCATGAATGGAAGGACTATCCCAGTGATAATGAGATGACTGAAGAGATTGACAGTGAGCCAAGAGCTGTGATCTTTAAGGACCAATGGAGAGTGACCTGGAGGGCTATAGCTGGCTGCAACCTGGAGGGATATTTGGTAGAATTGACAAAAGGCACGAGCTTCAAAGGATTTGATAGGTTTAGGGAAGATGAGAACGCATGGTCTGGAAGTGACAATAAAGGACACAGAGGACAGTTATCAATTCTGGGCACAGTTGTGGGAGACAAAAAGAGTCACTACCTGATGGACCATAGGGGAAGTATATCCTCAGGGGAGGGGCAAGTCAGAGTTTAGCAAGATGGGAGGATATAGGAGATTTTGTTGAATACAGATGTGAGTTCTAGAGGGAACACCAGACAGGACTGTGGTTGCAGAGGAAAGAAAGATTGAATCAGATTATTACGGGATCCCTAGGATAGCCCTAGGGGAGGAATACTGGAGGGAAGAGACACGATCTAAAGAGTGGTGGTCCTCTTGAGGTTGCTGAAGTAAGCAGGGATGGGGAATATGATGGGATTATCCCTGGTGGGTTCTTGGGCAGGCAAAGGTAAAGAGGCTGTAAGTACATTCAAGAGGGAAGTCAAGGCTCTTACCCATAGCCAACGGAGCTCTAAGAGTTCATGGGTGAGTCATTCTGATGATGGCTTTTGAGGCTGTAATAGCACCAAGAGCTGTCAGGCACTTTGACACAGTTTGTTTAGGCAACAGGTCCTTAGTTAGTGATGAGCTAACTAAGACATTCTTGATGGCCTTCCATCAGTAGGGACAAATGGGTTTTCTCCACCTAAAAGGACAATATAGCACATGTTTTCCCTGGTGTTTTCTACACATCGCTCTCAAGAACACACGCATCCCTGTGCATCACTGGAAGGGAGGACAAGATTGATTTCTTTTTAGTGAAAAAAATGAGTGCTCCACAGAGTAGGTAATTGAGGCAAACTTAAACAAAAATTACTTAAGATTCTTAGTTTTTGTTGGTTTGGAGTTTGAGAGATGAATGCATTCTGAAGTGGCTTATTATGAGTTTCATTGAGAAGGAGATGACTTTTGGTAGGAAACATTCATTGGCTTATTAAAACGATGCCCATTTTAAGGGCCAGTCTTGAAGTATATCTCCCAACACGAGATTATTTACGTTGCCCACGACCTTCCCACAGGGCATTGACACTGATTGGATCATATGGGGGTTTCCTACCCATTGCTTCTCCAAAGAAAATGCTAGTAATAAACTAAGGAATTTAAGACTGTGAATATCTTTTTTTTTTTTTTTTTTTCAGACAGTGTGACATTTAGGAGAGGGAAAAAGGAAAGCACTGGAGGGTAAGGGAAAATGGGTAGTACTTCTTTCCTTCTTTCCAAGTCAGAAACTGCTTCAATTTGCCTTCATTCTCATGAGTCAGAAAAATAAAGTGATACAAAATCCAGTCTATTCTTATGCCTTGAGGCACGACTATATAACTAAACCATTAGGGGATGCAAATTGAATCCTCTATGACTAAAATTCAGTGTATAATATACTGTTTGGACCACATGAAGAAACTGCCCATTCACAAATGGGCTTTTCCTCTGAACATTTCTGGGCAGGCTCTTGCTCAAGCATGGAGAAAAGTTTGATTCACAAGATTATTAAAAGTAAAGAAATCCTTTAAAAAATTTCCTGAAGTTAACAGACAATAAACAGAATGATATTTGTTTTAGTCACTGAATTTTTTAAAATAAGGCATTTCACTAATTTGATAGTTTATGAAAAGCAGTGCTCTTGGTGGGAAATATGTTGCTAAGTTGCTTGTTTCTAACATCTTTGTTTGAAAGTCTGGAATTTAACTACTGTCCAGCAGGTTTGTCCTGCCTCCATATAAAAAATAGAGAAGATGAAATCGTTCAGTTACTGTAAGCTCCTATGACTGCTTACAAAAGCTGATGATAATAGTACTGTGGTTCCTCAAAAAAACTAAAAAATAGAATTATCATGTGACCCAGCAACTCCAATTCCACTTCAGGATATATACCCAAAATGATTGAAGTTGGGACCAGAGATACTTGAGATATTTGCATACTCCTGTTCACAGCAACAGTATTCACAATAGCCAAAAGGTGAAAGCAACCAAGTGTCCATGGACGAATGAATGGATAAACAAAAGGTGATCTATATGTATAATGGAATATTATTCAGCCTTTAAAAGGAGGGAAATCCTGACATATGCTACAACATGAACGATCCTTGGAGACATTATGCTAAGTGAAGTAAGACAAACACAAAAGGACGAATATTGGATGATTCCACTTATATGAGGTACCTAGAGTAGACAAATTCATAGAGACAGAAAGTAGAAGGGTGGTTACCAGGAGTTGCAGGGAAGGGAAAATGGGAAGTTATGGTGTAATGGGAATGGAGTTTTAGTTTGGGATGTTGAAAAAGTTCTGGAGATGGATAGTGGTAATGGTTAAACAACAATGTGAATGTACTTAATAACGTGCTTTTTATTATTACTAACCATCTTAAAAATGGTTAAGATTGTAAATTTCATGTTATGTGTCTTTTATTATAATGTTTTTGAAAAGCTAATAGATTTGCCTATTCTGGGCAGTCCATGTAAATGAAATCATACAATGTGTGATCTTTTCCAGATGCCTGGATGGCTCAGTTGGTTAAGCGGCTGCCTTCGGCTCAGGTCATGATCCCAGGGTCCCAGATCGGGCTCCTTTCTCAGCAGGGAGCCTGCTTCTCTCTTTGACTCTGCCTGCCACTCTGCCTGTGTGCTCTTTCTCTCTCTCTCTCTCTCTCTCTCTGTGACAAATAAATAAATAAAATCTTCAAAAAAAAACATACAGTATGTGATCTTTTGTAACTGACTTCTTTCACTTCCTACAATGTTTTCAAGGTTTTTTTGTATTGTAGTATGTGTTGACACTATCTACATTTATTGCTGAGTGAGAGGGAGAGGGATATTCATACAATATTCCATTGTATGAATATACTACATTTTCCCAAAAACTAGAAGGAAGCAGTAACCGAGAGTGACTGTTAGTGGATATGGGGTTTCTTTATGGAATGATAACAGTGTTCTAAAATTAGATTGATGCTATAGCTGCACAACTCTGAGAATATACTAAAACCACTGAATTGTACACATTAAAAAGGAGGCTTTCATATATATGAATGCTATCTCAATAAAGCTGCTATAAAAAACTGAAAGAAAACAAGGGGCTCCTGGGTGGCTCAGTTGGTTGAGTGTCTGACTCTTGGTTTTGGATCAGGTCATGATCTCAAAGTCGTGGGATGGAGTCCTAAGTTGGGCTCCATGCTCAGTGGGGGGTCTGCTTGAGATTCCCTCCCTCTCCCTCTGCTCTTTCTGCAAAATGCTTGCTCGCTCTCTCTCTCTCTCTCTCACTGTCTCTCACATAAATAAATAAATAAATATTTACCCTTGATCTTAGCCAAAAGGCCGAGAAGCGATAAAATATTTTAAAAAGAAATGAAAACACTGAGTGACATCTTGGTTGCGTTAGCAAAAGTACAGAGTCCATACAAATATGGTGAAAAGAACATCCCTTTAGAGTCAGAAGGCTTGATTTAAGTTATGATTCTGGCATTTACTGGTACAATTTTGGCTAAGTATTAACTTCTCTAAATCATAATCATAAATCACTGGGATAGTTATGATCTGCAAAGTAATGCCTACTTTACAGGGACTTGGTAGGGACCAAGCAACATAATGAATATGAAAAGTTCTTTATAATTGTGAACGTTAATATTAATTAATATTAGTATTAACTGAAACGCGGTGGGCATGTGGATGTGGGTGGAATATATCTTGTGCTCAAAGTGCTGTGAGTAGAAGATGATTGGATTTATTCTGAATTGTTTTAAAGAATAAAACTGTAAACATGATTTTAATATGTCCTAGCTTTACTTTTATTATTTTTTTTAAAGATTTTATTTATTTATTTGATAGAGAGAGACACAGAGAGAGAGGAAACACAAGCAGGGAGAGCAGGAGAGGGAGAAGCTGGCTTCCCGCCAAGCAGGGAGCCCTATGTGTGCCTCCATCCCAGTAGCCTGGGATCACGACCTGAGCCAAAGGCACCCGTTTAACAACTGAAACACCCAGGCGCCCTTTATTATGACTTAACACCAGTATTCTTCCAAAAATATATCCTCCATAAGATGATCAGTCTTTGAGAAATGTAACACTTCTTTTTTCCCTTGTCCCCCACATGTCTTTCCCCAGATGCTTCTATTCTTTATATCTTTGCTTGCCATCATCTCTAATTCCCGCCAGCAATGAAGCAAAATTTCTAAGGTTCTGGGCAATGGTTCTCAGTCTTAACTGCACATTGTAGTTACCTTAGGAGCTTTACAAACTGTTAATGCCTAGATTTTATTTTTAGGGATTCTTAGAGGTCTAGGGCATAGATTGAATGTCAGGATTTTTTAAGCTGCTGGGTGGTTCTAATGTACAGGCAAAATCGAGGACACTGGTGTAGAGAGAATGATTGTGTGAACCCAGTGGAACTCAGTAGGTGGGGCGGGGGAGGGGGGCAGGGAGGAGGAGAAAGGGAGAGTGGGGTGGGGGAGGGGTGGGGTAGCATAGAGAGATTCAGTTCTCCTAGCTCTTCTCTCACACATCTTGTGTTTTGCCATGTCACCTGCTGCCTCTAAGTAGGTAAGTAACAGCTGCTGGTGAATCTGGAACAGATGTCAAGCCAGAATTTCATTCTGGCAATTACTATCCCCACAAAGTCTCTTCTTTCTGTTAGAAGTAAACTCTCCTTTACATTGATATAACTCAAGTCAAGCAGGTCTTAATTGTGTTCTGGTCAACCATCCTGGGAACATAAATGTCCAAGACAGCGCAGGAAGGAAAGGACAGGATTTTTGTATATGGGTGTCTAAGGAGAAAGCAAAATTGTATATAAAATATGTGTTTCTATTTTGCATGTATTGGCTTTTGTAGAAATTTTCCCTCTTTCCTCACCGCTGTCCTCTATGCTCTAAAATATTTTTCTGATGTTTCCCTACCAACTCTCCCTGACTTTTGGGGGTTTTGAAGTTCTATTTCTTATGTCACATCAGGTCTGGAGGCTGGAGGAATACTTTAATCTTTCTTTCTGGTCATCTCTTTTAAATCATTCTTTTGATCCCTATAGGCCCAGGAAGAGATATAGTCTTTAAGATGATACAATCATTTTCTTTGTTCCAACCTGAAGGTGCTCTCCAAAGACAATAGGGAAATGCCACTCAACTAATTCTCCAATTTTCTAATTAATACTTTCTCACCGGTGTTTTATGTTTTATTGCAAGCTATTATTAGGAAAAATTGGTCAATGTTCCCCTCTCCGAACTTCTTGGGGATAGTGTAGATGCACTTCTGTTTGCTGTACCTAAGAGGAAGACACTCAAGAGTGTATGCTCAGAGAATAGGCCTCTCTTACGTGTCTTGATTTAAGAGATGACTAACCACAGTAGAGTGTGGGACTCTTGATCTTGTGTTTGTGCTCGAAGTTGGGTGTAGAGATTACTTTAAAAAGGGAGAGAGAGAGAGAGAACTAACCAAATAACCAGTCTTGAGGTAAGATTGAGCTATCCGCCCATTCCACAGAGTCAGTGATTCTGTAACGAATTAAACTGTAAATTGAAGATGGGAGATATTATTATTCTTATATTTGAACATACTGAATTAAGAAATATGGTATTCCTGTGATAGTACTTGACTTTCATTCTATGTGCGTTTATCAGAGATACTAAAAAGAATAGAAATGTTCAGTGAGAAGGCTAATTCTTTAGGTTTGAGGAATTTATTGATGACAAAAAGAGAACATTTTAAGGAAAAGCTTGGTTTTAGGTCTTTTAATGTGAGAAACTTCAAGCATGTTGAATTGCTGACACAAACTTTTTCAAAATATTTATCTTTTTGAAAACTTCTCCAAATACAGTTTTGAAAAATCTTATCAATTCAGCTATATTTGCAGAGGTGAATAATATTTCAATATGTTTGTAAGAGCCAAATGCTTGGCCTATGGCCTCAGTGGGGCTGGCTGTTATCATGCTCCAACCAAAGAAAAATATCCATTTTACTTAAGAGAGGAATTTCATTTTAGGCTCTCTGGAAAAGTTTAAATAGAGAAATATTATTTTCTTTAGAAAGCCTGATAAATAATTCAGACCAGCTATAAATCTTAATGAAAAAAAAAAATCTCTTCTTTTTCAGTGACTCTTAGACCTGTGTCTATAATGGAACATAGTTGTTCTTTGGCTGTTCCACATCTAATCACAATACTTTCTGGAAATGGTCTCTGATTTTCTTTTCTTTATCATTTTTAATCTTTGTGATTCTGGTAAAGTTTATTCCAGTTTATTCCACCCCTGATGCCAAGAGTGGACATGTGACCCAAGTCTAGTCAGTCAGACCAGGAACAGTGATTGGTTCAGGATGAACATATATTCTAAGTGGGGCCACTTAGAGACAACAAGGTTAATTTCAGGGTACTGGTGTCAGCTAGTACATTTTCCAAAATTTGCCATTATAGATGACTGAGTCTTAATCTTGCTTTAAAATCCTTGGAGCAAATGTAGGACACATGCTTCTGAGTTATCCCACCCTAGGGGCAAAAGAACTGGATATTTATACCCTACTTCCCATCAGTCATTGGTTGAGGACCAATCTAAGTGAATCAGTAAATCATTAACTGTGAGTAAACTAACAGCAAAACTGTTAGTTACTGTATAGTAAATTTACTATATTTATTTTTAATTATACTTATTCATTCAACAAATATCTATTACACCATGTGCTAAGGTACATAGACTGTGCTAGATGCTGGTAATAAAACAAGACAGAGAATATCCCATCACTCAAGAAGCTGATCATTTATAACATATACAAACAAGTAAGCAAAAATAATGTGCTACTGAGAGGAAAAGTAAGGGGTGCTGGGAGGACGTAAATGAGAAGAACATAACCCAGAACGCGATTTCCAAGCACCCTCCTTAGGTTTCAGCAGCGGGGGGAAAGAAAGTTGGAGAGAGATTAAAAAAAAAATTTAACAGATGACAGAGGTTGAAGGGAAGCTGAGATTTTTGCCTCACATCCTTTTGTATTGTTGACTTCATACTACGTACATGTGTTACATCCATGAAAAGTTAACTTCTTAAAAGAGTGTTCATTCCTTTTTAAAGGGATGAATCTACTAAGCGTCAACGTAATGAATAGAAGTACCAACTATAGTAGTTACCTAAGTGACTGTCAAGTGTGACTAAAGAGATTTGGGGATAAAAGTTCAATGTGGATGCTGTGCAGGTCCCATAAAGGCAGAGCTGGAATGCAGTAGCATCTAGAAAGTTTTTGCTTCACAGATAGGACCCCGACTGGTCCTGAGGAAAGAACCATCAGGGTGTGGCAGCAGGAAGCCCAGAAAGCAAGCCCCTGTCATTATGTCTCAGGGTTGTTTAGGTACAAGACTGCACAAACTGGGCATCACTGCTGCTGGGACCTCCTGGCAGGGCTTGGGAGAATGCTCAACAGACAATTGCTGAATTAAATTAATTCTATTTGAAATGGATACATTAACTTATCACAACTCAATTAACCATTAAGAACATCCCTGGCTCTGATTTCACACTCACTAAATACTCCTTTGATTATAATCTTGTTTCCTATGTGTATAATCCTACAGAAGCAGGGTAGGCTGTCTGAGTGAACTTTGTGTCCCAATGGATAGTTACATATTTCTTAAACAAATGAATTGCTCCAGGGCACCTGGGTGGCTCAGGTCATGATCCCAGGGTCCTGGGCTTGAGCCCCACATTGGGATCCCTGCTGAGGGAAGCCTGCTTCTCCCTCTCCCACTCCCCCTGCTTGTGTTCCCTCTCTCGCTGTATCTCTCTCTGTCAAATAAATAAATAAAATGTTTTAAAAAAAATGAATCGCCTCTTCTCTGCTCCATTAGTGTGACTTAGAGACCCTAAATCTGATGATTTCCTTGGGTTAAGCTGATGAAAATCACATTTCTTGACCCACAAAGCCACGTGCAAGACTTAAAGTATACTGGCCCCATCAAGACAAGCATTCTGTGAGGTTTTCCACCTCCCAGCCCCTTCATCATACTCTGGTCAGACTGTCCTCCTTGCTCTCCTTCAAGGATCAGGCTCTGTTTTGCCTCAAGACTGTGCAACTCTTCCATCTTTCTAGAATCCTCTTCTTCTAAAGAAGTCTTCCCAAGCCAATTTGATCTAAAATAGCAAAGCCTGATATTCTCTATTTCCTTTCCCTCTTTTATATTTCTTCACTATGTTTAAAGATCTCATTTTATACAACTACTAGGCAGTTTGTTAATTACAAGGCCATCCCACTAGATTGGGATTATCCTCCTCATTGTTGATTCCATAACATCTAAAAATGATATCTCACACATAGGAAGCATTTGATAAATTTCTATCAAGTGAATGACTGAATTTCTTTTTTTTTTTTTGTCTTATGAAGTTTGTAGAGTTGTATGACTGGTAGGAAGAACATATAATACTTTAAACCTCCATTTTTCATCTTCCCTCTAGTGCAGGCCACACTGAGAATGTTTTAAAATATAAATCTGTTCTCGATATTTTAAAACACATCTACACTTCAAAAACCTCTTTATTGTACATCGAAAGTTAAACTTTCTAAAGATGAATTCTCCTTCTGAAATAAGACTTCAAACAAAATTCATTTTTTTCATAAAAGACTTGGATTGTGTCACTAATTATCCTTTCTGTACATATATCCACCAAATTCTCTCCACCATGGAAAATGCTTCCTAGACAGCAGGAACCTTTAATATGAACAAGAGGGAACTAAAATTTCGATTAATGGGAAAAGCCTTCCACACAACTCTAGGTTGAAAGATTTCTTTTTCGTCTTACCTGTAGCCATGGTGAACTATTAAACCCCCTCCATGTTTTAGGAGGGACACAAGGGGAGGAAAAGATCATGTGGAATGAGTGTGACCCAGGAAAGACTTCCTCTTGCGTCTCTTGCGTTGTCTGCACTTGAACAGTGGAAATCAGGGACAAGATTAGAAGCAGATAAGGCAAAAATTAATGAGCTCTGCTAAGAAACAGAAAGCCAATAATCTAAGGAAAGAACTTTGAATGGTTGTAGACAAAGTGACTCAAGTTTTCTACCATTACTGAATAAGTATTAGTGTTTGAAAGTGGCCAGATGAATGTGGGTCAAAATAAAATGAGGAGCAAAATGGGGGATCAGAGACACAGAAGTAGGACAATGAGCCATGACGGAGAACCTGACAGGCACTGGTTCGTAACCTCAGGATGGCGACTTCATTGAAGGTAAACTACAAACTGACACTGGACATTATTCCTTATTTAAATTAGCTAAGGGGCACCTGGGTGGATCAGTGGGTTAAGCCTCTGCCTTCAGCCCAGGTCATGATCTCAGGGTCCTGGGATGGAGCCCTGCCTTGGGCTCTCTGCTCAGCAGGGAGCCTGCTTCCGCACCCACCCACCCCCACCCCCCGCCTGCCTCTCTGCCTACTTGTATCTCTGTCAAATAAATAAACAAAACCTTTAAAAAAATTAGCTGAAAATAAACTGCTCATCATAAGGTTGTGGTCAATATATTCATTTGCTGTCTCAGTCAAGGACGGAGCAAACATAATTTTTTTAGATGTTAAGGAGGTGAGCTGAGGGGTCTGGTCTGACATTTGCATTATTAGACACGGAAAGGAAGCCAGGCCCTATGTAAAATGGTTATCATTTCTGTGTAGGGGGTTAGTCCCTTTAATTGACTCATGCAGAGTAGTGTGGATCTGAGATGTTTCCACTACCTCTCCCGAGAGAGGAAACAGACTGAGAGTAGATGTGGAGTTTTTTGAACAACTACCCACACGCGCCATGTTATTCTGTATAGCTGTATATTCAGGCAAAGTTTCCTCAAATTTAAAGTCCAAAAAAGTGACTCTATCAAATTTCAGTGTTATGATTCTTAGAAAAATGTTTAGCAAAAATACACTCTATTTTTCTTTTGCTAAGAAACTAAGGTAATAGTATGGCTTTATATCACTGGAGAGTAAGAATTACTTGATCAAGATTAATTCTGTATGTAAGAAGTTCAGGGGGAAAAAAAAAAAGGCTGCATAATTCCAGTGGTAATTTTGGCATTAAACCACTATTATCTAAAACTGAATATATCCGTATTTACTCTTTGAATATATAATTAGTTTTCATTTTAGAAAAAAGGAATCAAATTTCAGAGGCAGAGTGGGAGGTTTGGGGGGGTAGGGAAGGAAAAAATGAAACAAGATGGGATAGGGAGGGAGATAAATCATAAGAGACTCAATCTCACAAAACAAACTGAGGACTGCTGTGGGGACAGGGAATGGAGAGGCTGGGTTATGGACACTGGGGAGGGTATGTGCTATGGTGAGTGCTGTGAAGTGTGTAAACCTGGCGATTCACAGACCTGTACCCCTGGGGCTAATAATACATTATATGTTAATAAAAATAATTAAAAATAAAAAAGCCTTTTAAAACAGGAAAAAAAAAAAAGAAAGAAAGAAAGAAAGAAAAGAAAGAAGGAAGAAAGGAACGAGAAACAAGGTATCTCAGAATCTCCAAAATGTTACTGCATTCTATCCATAACTAACACCATGATTTTTCCTATGACTCTGACAACAGGAATCTGCATTTAAGCAAGGCACTTGGAATTCTGTATTAGTATGAGGTAAGTGAGGTCCAAGGGCCCTTTAGTTTGCCCTCCTCCACACTGTTAAATTTTATAAAATACCCTGCAGATATAGAGCATGAGAGAGAAAAAAGGAGAAACACCATGTGGTATAAGCTAATAATTATTTATATTCCTAATCAAAGGCTCAGCATTTTACATGCATGGTTCACTACTCTGGCCCACCCAGGCCCTGAAGCTATTTTTCTTTCTTCAAATTAGGAATCTGCTGATCAAATCAAATGCTGATTCTGTATCTGAAGTGATATGTTTTCTCTTTGTGCAAGTGATTAGGTCCCGCTAAGAAACTAATTGCTGCCATCTCGAATTGTGCAAGTAGCAGGACCGCTTTCCTTGAGGAAGAATTCTAGCTATATCCCTCATATCTTTTCACCATTTTAAAGCCATGTTTTTCTTCAGCTCTGTTATTTGATCCATAAAAATGGTAAAAAGTAATTGAAGGGAGCAATAAGGCCCAAATAGGCAAAATTTAAATATATATTTCCTTTATATGTTATATATGTCTGTTTATAGGTTATATGTGTTATGTTTATGTTTATATTCATATATGTATTTATATATTTATGTTTATATGTTATCGCTCACCAGTCTTATACCCAAAGAGATACATGTAGGCATGTTGAATTATTGAACACACTACCTCAACATAGTCTTCAGTTTTCCATGTTGTCTGTTCACATGTTTGAGTTCACTTGGCAAGAGGTTGATTCTCTGCCTGTTTTACCAAGTGAACCTAAATAGTTTAGCCTCTTTTTTCGTCATGTCCACCCTAAAAATTAAGTAGATAAACAGCAATTTGTCACTTCCCCTTCTCCACCATCGTCTTCCTTGTTAACGTTGGACACTCTAGAACTAGAGAGTCATTTTGAGGAACTCTGTTAAAATGCATGTTTCTCCAGAAAAGGTGATGCTTGATGCTTGCCTGATGGAGCGGTGATGTGAAGAAGGTATCCGAGCCTTTCCTGAGAGCTGGTTTTGAGGAGAACGGGAGCAGAAAGGCCCTGGGGGGAAAAGGAGGGAATTGAGTAATCAGGAGAAGGAAGGAGAAAAGGTAGAAGAGGCAAACAGTCCTTTGTAAGAGGTGTTCAGGCCATCTTTCTACTGAAAATGCCTTCCTAGGGAAATCTTCAGTGAACAAGACGAGCTGCCCCTGAAATCTCTTTGTGGACTCTTGTCAGTGGAGAATAATCGAAAGCTGCCAACTGCAGCAACCTCACATGTTTGGTCTCAGAAAGAACATCTCCAATGATTTTCCTCTCTTTTTCTGTTGCCAGAAAACAACTGGGCCAAATGGTAGGGACAGTTATTTGGCAACACTCTGAGGTTGCCAGGGGAATGAACAATGTAAACACGCAAAATTGAAATGAGTTTACCACCAGGGACTTTAAACATCTCATCTGTAAAGGGAAGGAAATTTTAGACTTGCACTTAAACATGGAGTGCCAACCGGAATTGGACACTTGTGTGTGTGTGTGTGTGTGTGTGTGTTCACTGCCCTAGAGCTTCACTCATTCATGGCCTCACATATCCAAGTGATTTCCTTACAGCTTTTAGGTTTTTACAAAATGAACTGAGATTTTAGAGAAAATGCTTATCTTTATATTGCTGTTCTAATGCTATAGTACTTTTCAGAATTATTTCCATTCAAAATAATATTTTCAAATATAGCAGGAGTACCTATTTAAGAACTAAAATAACTTTAGGGAGAAATAAGTAAGAACATAATGATATGGTTGAATATATTTTCGTATATCGGGACACCTGTCCTGAAAATAGTCTCTATCCCATGCTGCATGGTGATACTTTTACAAGGGCACATTTTTTAACCTAAATTATCAATCTCAGACAATATATTTCAGTATCCAAATGATACTGTAGTACATAAAATGCTTAATCCAGCATTTGAACCTCAAATAAAAATTCACTGCATTATGCCATGCATAATGAATGGTTATTTACACTACATTAAACACCAGTGATATACTGTATGGTTACTAACATAACACAATAAAAATAAATAAATAAAAGTTTCCTTCCAGCCATTTTTTTTTCTGAAAAAAATTAAAAGAGTAAAACTGGTATTTACACCTATAATTATTTATAAACTATAGAGCTCAATGATAGCCACTTTTCTTCTATAAAACTTTTGAAAATACAAAACATTAAAAGTTTTTGCAAATGGCCATTATGTACTGATCTTTGATAAATATCTAAATATTACATCCTAGTTAATAAAAATATTGGCCCTATAATTTGAGCAAGAAACAACTGAACTGTAGAGTTGTTTGTCTGTTTGTTTGTTTTTTTTTTAACACACAGTAAGGGTTACTAGTAGAGCTAGGAATAGTTTTTACATGTTAAAGGTTTATAAACAAAAAACAAAGAGTATTGAGCTAAGACACATGTGCTCTCAAAGCTTAAAACACTAGCTGGCCAATTACATAAAAGTTTGCTAACCCCTTGTTTACAGGGTGCTTGTTTAATTGCAATATCTAGTTCATTCATATTTAATGTACTTACTAATAAACTGAGTTTAAATTAACCATATTACTATTTGTTTCCTGCTTACCAGCTCTGGTTTTGGGCTCCTATTACTTACTTTCATACTTCTTTTGGTTTAATCAGATATTTAAAAATTATATTTCCCCTTTGTATTAGCATTTATTATTCCTTTCATAGTACCTAAAGATTATAACATGCATCCTTAGAAGTGTTTACTATACATTAGTGTTTTATCACCTCCTTGATAATGCAAGGATTTTAGAACATTTTAACTCTATTTAACCCCTTCCAACTCTTCAGTGCTGTTGTTGTCATATATTATAATTCTGTACACATTCTTGTTTACCCTGTATTAATCCTTTACAAAGCTCTTCATTTCTTCATGAAGTTTAATGCTGCTTTCTTGGAGTATATTCCTTTTTCCTAATGAATTTCTTTGAGTATAAGTCTGTTGGTAAAAAAAAATTCAGTGTTTTCTGGAGTCTTCATTTTACCTTCATTTTCAAGTATATTTTCTCAGTTAAATTGGGTTACAGATTGGCAACTACTGTCTTTCCATGCTTTAAAGAGCTCATTTTCACATTTTTCTTGAAAAGTGTGCTTTTTTAAAAAAATATTTTTATTAACATATAATGTTGCTGTAAGTTTATTGTCATTCCTTTGAAGTTCATGTATGTTTTTTCTCTGGCTATGTTAAGACTTTCTTTTTCTCCGTGCTTTCAGGAGTTTTATTATGAAATGCTTAAGTATTATTTTCTTTGTATTTATCCTGCTGGAAGTTTGTAAAGTTTTTTGAAGCTATAGTTCTTTTCTGCATACTTCATCCTTTTTCCTTCCCGTGATTCAGTCCTGATCCATATTCCAGGCCAATAATCCTCTCTTCTGCTATATCTAACTTGATATTAAACACATTTGCTGAGCTTTTAATATGTTATTATTTTATACACGTCTAGACTTACATTTTATTGTTTTCAAGATTTATTTATTTGAGAGAGAGAGAGAGAGAGTACACACGTGTGCAAGCATGTTGGGGGGGCAAGGTAGAGGGACAGGGAGAAGCAGACTCCCTGCTGAGCTGGGAGCCCAGGGCCTTGTTCCCAGGACCCTGGGATCATGACCTGAGCCAAAAGCAGGTGCTTAAGTGACTGAGCCACATAGATGCCCCACCATTTGATTTTTTAAATGGATTACAACTGTTATCTTTCTTTTTTTTAATTTAATTTTTTCAGTGTTCCAAGATTCATTGTTTATGTACCACACCCATGTAATACATACTCTCTTTAATACCCACCACCACAGTCATTATCCCTCCACACCCCTCCCCTCCAAAACCCTCAGTTTGTTTCTCAGAGTCCACAGTCTCTCATGATTCATCTCCCACTCTGATTTCCCCCAATTCACTTTTCCTTTCTTTCTCCTAATGTCCTCCATGTTATTCCTTATGCTCCACAAGTAAGTGAAACCATATAATAATTGACTCTCTTCTTGACTTATTTCACTTAGCATAATCTCCTCCAATCCCATACATGTAGATACAAAAGTTGGATATTCATCCTTTCTGATGGAGGCATAATATTCCATTGTGTATACGGACCATATCTTCTTTATCCATTTGTCTGTTTGACAGTCACCCTTGCTCTTTCCACAGTTTGGCGATTGTGGCCATTACTGCTATGAACACTGGGGTACATATGTCCTTCTTGTCACTACATCAGTATCTTTGGGGTAAATACCCAGTAATGCAATTGCAGGGTTATACGGTAGCTCTATTTTAAATTTCTTAAGGAATCTCCACACTGTTTCCAAAGTGTCTGCACCAACTTTCATTCCCACCAACAGTGTGAAAGGGTTCCCCTTTCTCCACGTCCTCTCCAACAATTGTTGTTTACTGTTTTGTTAATTTTGGCCGTTCTAACTGGTGTAAGGTGGTTTCTCAATGTTGTCTACTTTCCTAAAGCATATTATTTACAGTTATTTAAAAGTTTCTGTCTGGGGTGCCTGGATGGCTCAGTGGGTTAAAGCCTCCGCCTTTGGCTCAGGTCATGATCCAGGGTCCTAGAATTGAGCCCCGCATCATACTCTCTGCTCAGTGGGGAGCCTGCTTCCTCTTCTCTCTCTCTCTGCCTACTTGTGATCGCTGTCTAAATAAATAAATAAATAAATGATCATCATCATTACTTTATTTTTTATCATTACTTTAAATAAATAAGAGTCCCTGTTTAATAATTCAAATATCTGTATCATCTATGGGATCCATTCTATCATCTTTTTTTTTCTCTTATTTTTAGTCATTTGTCCTGTTTTTGATATGATTGATAATGTTTTCACAAATGTCATACATTGTTTTAAAAAAATTCTCCATTCTCAGGCATGGCTCATCCAAGCAGTACTTTTTATTTTATTTTACAAGACCGATGCTTCATTTTTTACTTCCCCTCTGCCCTCTCAACCCCATCATTGGTGATGGCTGTACCCATTTGAACATTTCCAAGCTAAGATCATAAGTAAGTCTTAAAACAGAGGAACAGAACTTTTGTCTAAACTATAATGGAAGAGGATTAACAGTGGCAAGAATAGCGTAAGTGTTGCGCAGCAAAAAAAAAAAAAAGCTGCCCAGATCTTCTTGGTGGACAAAACGTACAAGACTATGAATCTATAGAATACTTAGAATCTGTCCCCCTGACCATCCTTTCCCACCTCTGTCCCCCAAACTCTCACTCCCACTCCACCTTTCATTAAAAGTATTAACAAAAGTTTAATATTCCTGTTCTAAAGTGCAAATGATTTGTGTATAACTGATGTTGCAACAGGTGCAGACAGAAAGACAATGCAGTCCTCTCTATCTGTGTGATGTTTCCCAGAATATAAAGATGAGTTCCATGATGACGGGGCCCTCACTGAGCTGGCAATTCCCTCCATGGATCATGACATGCAAGCACTGTCTGATTGTTCATGTATTGTGAAGGAAGGTTGGCTATTGCTCCCTGCCTGATAGTTAACGTGATCTGAGTAAAATGTCACATGTAGTCCTAGTTAGTTATTCCGTCTTCCTTCAGAAGCTTTAGATGGGGACAGAGAGCAAGGCAAAAAGCCTTAGCAATGTGTTCAGTCAATCAGCTACGATCTGAATCACTCAGGCAACTGTGTGGGTCACTCAGGCAACTGTGAGGGTCATCATTTTCTAGGAAAAACACCTCTATTCATCTGATGAATTTTCCATTTGCCTTATACTCTGATCCGTAGAATATCTTCACCCTTGTTATAGATTCCATGCATATTCCCATCGACGGGATTATAACATCCTTGTTAATTTTCTTATTATCCTCTCACTTCTCCCAAAGTTCATTATTCCCATAATCCTCTAATATCTTGAAAATTTTCATTTTTTTATAATTATCTTTGTTTCAGTTCCTGCAGTGGTAGCAAAAAACTGCTCAACAGAGTATTTCATAGAATCAGAAGATACTAGATTCAGAAATATTATCAATATTCTTACACATTGTACTCCTGGGGGCTCCTCCAGTAAGCTTCCCACCTTCTGAAATCACCAGATAAGGAGCAGTCACTGGTCTTTATGGATTTTTTTTAAAGATTTTATTTATTTATTTGAGAGAGAGAGAGTGGGAGAGAATGAGCAGGGGGGAGGGGGAGAAGAAGAACGAGAGGCAGACTCCCCACTGAGCAAGGAGCCTAATGCGGGACTTGATCCCAGGACTCCAGGATCATGACATGAGCTGAAGGGAGACACTTAACTGACTGAGCCATCCAGCCACCCAGTCCTTATGTTAAAAGGACTACCCTCAGAAAGTTTTTCAAAAAATTCCCTCACCATACCTTTCAACTGGGGCTTGGTCTAAAAATCCATGTTTAGTTAAGTATCCAGCCAATGGGTGAAATAACAGTCTTCCTTTCTTGTGGGATCTCTAAGTAACCATGAGTGATCTGTAGTAGCCTACCTCTCCTATCCCCAGCACAGCTACCTATTTCACACTGTCATAGGCATATTCTCATTCTCTCTCAAGCTATACTAGCATACTGCTTTATAGAGTAGGCACTCAATAAACACTTGTCTAATAAGCAGTTGGGATGGAGGAAGAGATTCAGTTTACCCACATGTAAACAGTACAGTAATAAAATTACAAACTTGAACTATGGCTGAAATATCACTTTAGATTTTATCTGGACTTAGCATATTGGTTTCATATTAAATCATTGTCTTTCTAGAATCAATATAAAATATTGGTGGAGAAACTATGTGGAATAAGTATTTTAGACAATTAAGTTGATAATTTGAAAAAATCATTTGTGTTAATTTAGCAAATTCAGTTGCAAATTAATTTTATGAGAGAACTATTTAGCTCTACATTTTCTTCTCCCTATAGATTTTCTGTGACCATTCATTCTAAGTAGCATCAAGAAAAAGAATTTTCTAGTCTTTTGGGTTTTTCCATTATGAGTTTCAATTGAAGAAATATTTGAATGTCAATTAGCAACTTGTAGTGAGTTACTAAGTAAAGAATATTAAGAGTGTAAAGAGAAAAATACAGATTACATTATTCCTACCATATATTAAAAGCATGCAACCAAATAATCTTCTGTGTGTGGTTCACTGTCAAGACATTCATTGATTGTTGGGAGAATATAAGAATATATAGTAACACTAATTTGTACTTGAACCCTTATCATGAAATGTGATGTGATGTGATATGTGTGCAGTTGAATCCAATGTTCTTATCAAAGAGCCAGAAACTACCCTCCTGGACAACTGTGAGTAATTGCTTTGTTCCCTTCCCATGGCTGGTCCTTCCTCATCATGCCCTTACGGGTTTTTCTTTTCTTTCTTTCTTTCTTTTTTTTTTTAACATTTTCTAACTTTGCCATGTGTTTGCAGCTAATAGAGTGGTTAAAGAAAGAAGTTACCACATCACCTTGAGCGTAAATGCAATCATCGTCATATGTTATTGTTTTTCAATTAAAAACAACAATAACAACTAACTTACAGAAGGTCTCTAAGTATGTATCATCTAGGAAATCCAAGATAGAGAATGTAATGGATCCTGCTTCTGAGATTAGATATACTATTTTAATTCTTAATAAAGTGTCTTTTTCCTTTAAACTAAAATAGTGTGCATTCTTTTCCCTAATAAAGGATTGGGAAGGATGAAAATAAGGAGTCTTATAATAAACCTCTTCGTGTCCAGTCTCTTAGCTGCCTAGGAAGCATCTTGGTTCAGCTACAGGCAAAGAAAGCCTTATGCATTGCAGTTGAAATGATTTAGGCCATATTTAGAGGATCGTTGTGTGGGATCCCCAGCTAAGTGTTTGATAAGCAAGACTGGCTTCTCTGTATAAGCCTGTGAGCTTTTCCACATTTCAGAGATGTACTATAAAACTCAGATGGCTGAATATATCCTTCTCAAGTCAATTAAATACCATTTCTGATCTATAAATATTCACTGCAGCTGGTGATATTGAATGAGTTCAGTTGATGGTTCAGCTGATGGATCACTTAGTTACAGCACTTTAAATAAGAGATGCAATGAATCTTATATGAAAAAGTATGCAACCTGGGAAAGTTATATCTATAACTATATCTAAATCTATACACACACATATAATTCTGGTAATAAGAGGAATAAAAGCTTATTGTGGACAATTTAGAAAATTTAAATCTCTCACAATGTAACACTTAAAATGAAACACTTTTTCACTGTTTTTGTGTATCTATATACTTCTTCTGAACACAAAGAATCATTGTTTTGTATCAGGTTTTTTTTTTTTTCAAATAATGTACTTTCACATGCCATTAAATATTCTCTGAAAATATTGTAGTGGTTGAACACTATTTAATAATATAGTTGTACTTCAGTGTATTAAATGATTTCTCCAATGTCAAACATTTACTCTTATAAACAAGACTGCCTTTCATTTTTTGTGCATTTTTTATTGTTTTCTTAAGAGATATTCTTAGAAGTAAGTTTCATAGAAGGAAATGAACTCTTTTAAGGTCCTTGATATGTCTTAATGAATGAATTTATATCCCAGTTACATTCCCGTCATTCAAAGGCATTTAGTCTGGTGAGTTGGATAGGTCCTTGGATATAGATATCTCCTTGAAAAATACACAGGTTTTGTGTGTGTGTGTGTGTGTGTGTATGTGATACTCAGCATTTTTGGTGTATATTATATCAAAGGACCAGTTCCATTTTCACTCAACTTCTTAAGGCCTTTCTATATTGTCATAAGAGTCACTGCTTCTATCTGCTGCCTCTACTTCTCTGCCATTATAAACAACACTGACAAGAACATCTTCAAACATATTCCCTTTTGGATCTGTAGAAAATTATTTTGAAGTATAACCCAGAGGTGTAATTGGTAGACCAGAGGGTTTTTGCATGGTCTTTTTTCCTAAGGTGTGCCAGTTTATTTTTCTCAGTAGGCATCCAATAATCACACTTCTACCAACATGATGATATCCTTAATAACTTTTGGCATTATCTAACTTTCCAATTTTATGACAATGATAGTCATAAAGTATTACTTCACTGTTTTATTTAACATTTGTCCTGTTACTTAGTGAGATTTGGCATCTCTCCAATCCTTGTTAGCACTAGATTTTGCCAACTTATATATTGCTTATTGATATCCTTTGTCCACTTTTCTCTTAGATTTCTTTTCATGTTAGTTTGCAGGGGTGACTGGTATATCTTTTTCCTTTGTAGCTTTTAGCCAATGCAAATGTTTTCTCTCAGTCTACCATCTACCTTAACTTTCGGTCGGGTACTGAAAAGATTTAGAAAACAACAAGCATTAGTATGTAATTGCTAATTAGTAATTTCTAATTAGTAGTAATTTCTAATTAGTAATTAGAAATTGTAATGCACAACATTCATGTTACTTGCTATCATAATGATCATCCATTCAGTCAGTCAGTGAATACGTATCAAACACCTGCTCTAGAAAAGATGCAATGATAAGCATTTTGAGGCTACCGGAGAGGTTAAACATAGACCTTGCCTTCAGAAATCTCACAGTCTCACATAAGAGATCAGACAAGAAAAAAAAAGTATAGAAGTGGAAAGTAATAAATACCCAAGTGAAATATTGATAAAGTAGTATGAGTCTGCAGGAGGTGGGTTGGCAGATAGAGCAGGTATCCAGATGGAGAAATTTAATAAATTGTTGGAATATGAAGCTGACTTCAGAAGAGATCAGAGTAATATAGTTTGGGGTAAGAGTAGAAGCTGTGAAATTGATGGAATTAACAGGGAGAAGCAAAACTAGAGTTAATAGATCCTTAAATAATCACTACCTTTCAGGAAATGGGAGAATAGCCACGGGAAGGAAAGAGAAACAGTGTCTCAGAAGGTAGATATGCAGAATACTCTTGACTTGAGGAAAGAAACAATATTGGACATACTCAGGTGTCGATATTGAGTATGTTTTTCTTTCAGAACTCATTAATTTTTTTGAGGAAATAAGTTAGAAATCCTGTTAAACTAGTAAGAAAAGCCTGGTCGCAAAAATTTGGGTTTCCCTGTACAAGATAAGGAATTTAGCCAATAACAATAATAATATTATATATATAATATTATATAATAATTATATATAATAAATATATAAATATAATAATTAATAATATTCTATAATAATAATTAAGCCCTTACATCTCTGAATTTGTCTTTGAGATAATGAACAAATGATATATAAGCCCACTCTCTCTCTCTCTATATATATATAAAGATGAGCCATTGGGAAGCTTGTTTTATGGACAGGAAAGGGTAGGCAAAGAATACCAAGAAAGGACAGAGTCTTTTTTTTTTTCCAATTTATTTATTTTTAGAAAAACAGTATTCATTATTTTTTCACCACACCCAGTGCTCCATGCAATCTGTGCCCTCTATAATACCCACTACCTGGTACCCCAAACTCCCACCTCCCCACCACTTCAAACCCCTCAGATTGTTTTTCAAAGTCCATAGTCTCTCGTGGTTCACCTCCCTATCCAATTTACCCCAACTCCCTTCTCCTCTCTAACACCCTTGTCCTCCATGCTATTTGTTATGCTCCACAAATAAGTGAAACCATATGATAATTGACTCTCTCTGCTTGACTTATTTCACTCAGCATAATCTCTTCCAGTTCCGTCCATGTTGCTACAAAAGTTGGGTATTCATCCTTTCTGATGGAGGCATAATACTCCATAGGGTATATGGACCATATCTTCCTTATCCATTCGTCCGTTGAAGGGCATCTTGGTTCTTTCCATAGTTTGGCGACCGTGGCCATTTCTGCTATAAACATTGGGGTACAGATGGCCCTTCTTTTCATGACATCTGTGTCTTTGGGTTAAATACCCAGGAGTGCAATGGCAGGGTCATAGGGAAGCTCTATTTTTAATTTCTTGAGGAATCTCCACACAGTTCTCCAAAGAGGCTGCACCAACTTGCATTCCCACCAACAGTGTAAGAGGGTTCCCCTTTCTCCACATCCTCTCCAACACATGCTGTTTCCTGTTTTGTTAATTTTGGCCATTCTAACTGGTGTAAGGTGATATCTCAATGTGGTTTTAATTTGAATCTCCCTGAGGGCTAATGATGATGAACATTTTTTCATGTGTCTGATAGCCATTTGTATGTCTTGATTGGAGAAGTGTCTGTTCATATCTTAGGACAGAGTCTTTTAAACGATGATTCTGCTAAGGTTGACACATTCTGCCTTTTCAAATCATATCCTTATATCCAAGCCAGTCCTTTTCAAGAAAGAGAGAATTGCCAGTCCTCACATTTTGCAGAGATTATTATTGATATTATTGTATTATTAGATGATTATTGCATACAAGGAAATATGCTAAACCTTTCACATACAATATGCCATTTAATTCACTAAATAATCTGGGAGAAGAATATACTATTATTATACACATTTTTCAGAGAAGCAAAATGAAAAGTGAAATCAATAACTGATAGGGCTAGCACAAAACTCAAAGTCTGAAGCCCATGCTTTTAGGAGAAGTACCACAGGATGCATAAACTACATGACCATCAGTGCCCAAAGGGACAGAACCATTAGTAGAGATTGAAGGACACTATACTTTCCAGAAGTGATGAAGTGATTGGATGGTGAGAAGGAGACAGTGAGTGCAACTATCATTTCCAAAATTTGGTGACAAGACTTTTGAGAGATACAGGAGAAAAGAGATTCAAAGGCAGTTTTGTCTTATTTACATTTTATGGCCAAAGCTACTTGAATAAAATTGTGGTATAGAAAAGATAGACTGGAGAAGTAGAATTGAAGATTAAATAAAAAGATTAAATTGATAGTGCAAGATTCTGAAGGAGGGGAGAAGATGAAAAATCCTGAACACATGGAGGGTTAACTTGAGGAAGGATGCTAACACTTATGGCAGAATCACAGGAGGAGATGTTGGGTGAAAACATAGGAACAAATGATTGGATGGCAGTTGAAAACTTGAGGGAATGTATGGTAGTAAAGTATTTTCTTAGTAAACTGTGGGGCAAAGTTGTATGTTCAAAGTTGTGACAGAAGTAGAAATGTTGGCAATAAATTCTGTAGAGAATGAAATGGAGAGTCAATTAAAGGTGAGCAAAAAGAATACCGAGTGATAGAGAAAATAATGCTAAGGCTGGCCTATCAGTCAGGGTTTAGTTTCGAGTTGCAACAGAAAGTACTTCACCTATTTTAAGCAGAGAGAGATTTAATACAGGTAGATGCTTCTAAATCTTTGGAAAGGCTGAAGTAGGCAACTCTGGGCTGAACTTCTGGGAATAACTCCCAGAACCATAGTGCAGCACTAGCTTGCCAGGAAAGCTGTGAGATCTACCACAATCAGGAAGGAGGGGAATAAGGAGAGCATTGGTGAAGCACAGACCTCAGGAATATACCATTTTTTGCAGCACACAACTGTTGGCTATAAAGTACCACTCCTCTTAGATTCACACCAATAGAGAAGAAATGATCTGTTCCTGTGCCTCTCAATCACAGACAGTCCCAGAGCTGTAAGGGAGTCTGGGAAATATAGTTTTCAGCTTTACAAACCGCAGCAGAGGAAGGAACACCAGAAGAAGTTTAGAGATGATAGTGAGTGCCAAGTTATTACAGAAATAAATAATATGTATTTATGTAATAGTGTGTATTTACCAGTAGTCTGTACACAATCGTGGACAAATAGGTAGTTTGACAATGGAAAGATAAAGGAACAAAGAGATCAATGTAACTAACAGGATTACTATAGAAATGGCTGATCATGTGGTCCAGACCAGTGAATGGAGGCCAGGAGAAACCACTGAAATATGAGGATAAGAATATACCAGAGAAGCACTATGTTGATAATGCCTATTTTGGTTTTGCCTTTGAAAGGCAAAGAAGGGGTGTAATGAGCACATAGCACATCAAGTAAAAAGCATTTGTGTTTTGAAGAGAGCTTAGTACTCTCAAATACAGCATTCTTGTCATGACGCTAGAGCTCTTTAATGCCTTACATGCACATTAGTAGAAACTAGTCAAGGCACAAAGGTATAATATATTCCAGAACACATGTTGGTTGAGTTATATCTTCATTATCTGTATACACATATAAAAGGAGGGAAAAGAAGAGGGAGGTGACGAAACATACGTGGGTAAAAATACTGTATAATTCTACCATTAATTTGCACTTTCGTATATATGAGGTTTACAGACAGATCACAGGCCATATGTAAATTCACGAAAGGATAAATGTTTAAAGGTGAGTTTGTTGCCATTGTTGTTGTAATGTCCTTCAGCTGTATTAAAAAATTGAGAGTGGATGCCTACAAGGAATCTAACAGGTTTTCTATGCTCAACTCAAATTTATATAGCTAAGAAGTAATTACCTTCCTTGCACTCAATCTATTAGCATTTTTCCTTAGGTTTTTCTGTTTCTTACAAAAGGCATGCTGTTTTGTTTCTAGTTCTTTGGGGAATGGGGAAGGAAGGAAGGAGGTTTCAAATTCTTTAGATGCAGAAGATTTGACACGGGCTGTAGGTCTCCACTTCCTGGTGGCTTCCCAGCAGATGCCTCAGCCATGACTTCATTGAATTCCAGTTGTAAGTCTGCAAATCTCTCCTTTTGTAAGATTTCCCTTTATCTCTGAAAAGAGGCAGCGAAGTTTGCTTTCCGCCAGTCTGCTTTGATTTCCTCCCAGTGCCTCCAAACGTCAACAGAACACTCTAGGGGCAGTCCCATGTGTCTCTCAAACAAAATAAAGAAGAATATGCAGTGAAGATCAGAATGGAGTCACAGTATCTTCCTTCCCAACACCCTTTTTAATCATGACCTAGTGCATGACTAAAGGTTCACTGCATGATTATGTGTAGAATAGCGCTCTAAAGATTTCGGACATAGAAAAATACATACTGGAAAGAAAATAAATACAATTTAGGTAACAGAAAAATACACTCACAATCTTATTTTATTTTTTTTAATCCAGAATACAACTCCTTTGGTGAAGAAAGAGTACGAGAAAAAGTTTAACACTGAATCATTAAAGGATGATTTTTTTTTTTTTTTAATGACCACAAGGAGCAAGAAACAAACTGCTGTCTTTAGAGGGTCATTGTTTTGTGAAATACTGGTAGGATGGGAGTGTCTAACCAAAATCTATTACAGAGGCATGTATCTCCTATTACCTATAAATATTTGTCAATGAAGATGGTTAATAGACAAGCCATCTGGTGCCCCATCTTCAGAATTTGATAAAGTCTGTATTGTTATTGCTCAAGAGATTTTTGTTGCATAAACTCTGACATGCAGTATATATGTTGATGGAAGAGGAAGTCCAAGCTTACTCAGAGAATTAAAATATGCAGGTGGGGGGAAACAAGGAAACTCGTCTCCTTTGACAAATGCGCAGTCCTTGCTTAACTTCTCATTAGCAGTCTGCTCACATCTCATTCCCATTAAGAGTATTCCGTTTTCTTTGTCTAAAGTGTTGAGTGGTTATGAATAGTAAGGATAGACTATCTGTAATTATTTTTTAATTATTAATGGTTTTGTTAGATCCTTTCACTTTTACATTACATTTCTGTTAATGTGAGTTAAATCAAAATGTACTTCAGTTTCCAAGCTGTTCCCCAATGTATTTTTCATTCTTTCATAACATTACTTCAGATTCCTATAAGGTGTCTATGATAAAGCTCGTCTTTCTGGAGCCACCCACACCATGCTAATAAGTTCAGGGACTATTTTATCCTGCAAATCCGTTGTCCATAACATTAGTCAACACCAAATTTCCAGATTCCCAATGGTACCCAATGTCAGAGTCACAATATGTACAAAAGTCATTTGATCTTCACCTCTTCAAGCCTCTATTTTATTTAGTGTCTCCAGATGATGGTCTTTTGGCACTTCCTAGATATGAAGATTCTCTATCAAATAGAGACCAAAGGACAGGAGACAATGAATGAGTCTGAAAGGAATAGGCATTCAAGGAAGAACCTAGTGTCCAGGGATTGTGGTCCAGCTAAATACCTTTAAGAGTAGCTTACTCAGAACGAATATTCTAGTATTGTGCCTTAGGAAGATAATGCCACTGAAGGGAAAGAAAGAAAGAAAGAAAGAAAGAAAGGAAGGAAGAAAAGAACTTCTCTGGAGAGAAGGGGAACAAGTTGACTTTTTAATCAATTTTTCCATCACCAGTAGAATAGCACTTCTTGATGGTGCACTATTCCCTCAGAGAAATGGTCCTGGTTTGTATTTATCAAAGGGCCTGATTTCAGAGCTAGTATTAAGCAACTCACAGAGACTCAAATAATAGCCCTAGTGAACAAAAAGAAGAGAGAACCGGTGAGGGTTTTTATTTTTTTTTTTTTTAAGCGACACACAACCCTTAGCACCAGGGATTCTTGTACCGTTGTAGCTGGTGACTTCTGAAAAGAAATGTCACTAGATCAGCTCTGATCAGTGGGAGCAAAGGGGGACCTAGTGCAGTACAAAATCCCCTGCTGAAATGGGGCGCGCGACCCCCAAGGAATCGATGAAGGGAGCTAGATCGTAGCCAAAAGCATAGAGTTAACATACACTGCACCGAACACGAACGCTACTAAAAATGACTGGATAAATTATGCAGAGGGATTTCTGGATTTCTTTCAAGTAATTAAGTTTCGATTTCTTGCATTTATTTTAGTTCCAGGAAGCGCAAGGCGCCATGGATTGCAAAAGTCTTCATTGATTGTTCCAATGCTTTAAGTTTGGTTTCGTGACTGGACTTAACTTTGGGACGAGGTAAACACACGGACCCAACAAATTCACTGCGAAGAGAAACAACAGTTTCGCCGGGGCAAGTAAACACACCGGTGGTGGCTGGTGGACCCAACGCGGAGGTCTCTCCCCTGCCCCACTCCCCCGGAACGTGGCCCGCCAGAGGGGGAGGGGAGCAGCATCTGTGCGTCTGAGCGAGTGTGCGTGAATGTTAGCACACACGTGTCTGCGTGCGTGGGTCGGTGAGCGTGTCTGGGTGCGTGGATCGGGAGTGAGCGTGCAAATTCGCGCTCCCGCGCTCCAGGGAGCGCGGGGCTGGATACCGAGGACTGAACCCTTCCCCCTGGTAGATTTTAATTTCTTGGCGCCTGTTGTGTTTGCTCCAAAGCTTGGTCGACTCTAGAGGGTCCAATCAGCTGTCCCCGCGTGCGCGTTCCGCGCCACACTCAGCCTCAGCATACTTACCAGGCGGA
This sequence comes from Neogale vison, assembly GCF_020171115.1. Classification (NCBI taxonomy): domain Eukaryota; kingdom Metazoa; phylum Chordata; class Mammalia; order Carnivora; family Mustelidae; genus Neogale; species Neogale vison. The sequence continues at coordinate 146,593,139 of NC_058101.1, read as the reverse complement.
GTCGTGAAGGCATCTAAGAGCCTTGCAGGCAACCTGCGGGCCTGGGGCTGGCTGTGTCCCACGCCCCGCTCCTCCCAATCTGTTTTTTTTTTTTTTTTTTTTTTTTTTTAAAGAAATTGAGCTCCGCTTCTTTTCCCCACTCCGGGAAGAGGGAACGGTTACTTTCCTTACTGCTGTCCTTCCTCTCATCCCCTTGTCCCCTGCCCAGCCACCTTTCTCAGTCCGGAATTACCTAGAGAAAGCTCCACGTGGCTCCTTGGGTTACTGCAGGCCCCGGCCCAGTCGCGAGTCTCTCCCTACCCTCCAAAGCGCGCTCTCCAAAGCGCAGTTAGCCACTTGCTTTTGTCCCCCCTTCCCTTTGCCCAGCTGGGAGGTTTACGAGTCCGAATTTCAATCTAGAACGGCCTGGGGAGTGCCGGAAACAGAGGTTTCCAGAGACACGTGCTGAATACTGGCAATGGGAGGTTGAGAGAAGGTGTTTAGCCAGGAAAGCACCGAGAAGAGGCTGTGTCATCGGACAGAAGGGGCACCCGGCATCTTTGGACAAAAGAGAGACTAATTCAAATGTCTAAGTGAGGGGTACTTGGGGCTCACGGGGAGCCAGCGGAGCCAGAAAGTTGGAGAAAAACAGAAGAGCGTGGTGGACATGATCGGATGAAAGACGTTTGAACAAAGCGCCCTCATCACTTCTCCAACGTAACCCCTGTCTCAGGCCGAATCCAACCCAGGAGAGCCCTCCTTCCCGGGCATTCCGTTCCGTGGCCAGTTCGCTGGGCGCTCCCAGGAGTCTCAATTTCAGGGGTATTTCTCTCCTTTTTTTTTTTTTTTTCTTTCATCTTCTGGAAGAGCGAGTCCACGGAGGAGTTTAATCACCCCTTACCTTTCTGCCCCAAGCTACAGAGTCCAGAGAAAGCTCAGAGGGTCTGATTTTATTCAGAATCCGGAGCAGAGTGACTTCCTTAAGGAGACACCATGGGGGTACATTTATCCTTTCCTCTTTCCTCCCCCAAACCTTGTCTACCTGAGATCGAAATGGTGCATGAATCGAGTCAGATCTGTCCTTTAAGAAATCTTCCCTGTAGTCCAACTCAATTCTGTGTGAAATACAAAGAAATCACACTGCCCTTATTAGATTAAAATTTAATAAAAACACATTAGGTCCGGTAAAATATGAATGCACGGCTTAAAATTTTAATAGTACATTAGGACCCAGATACAGGGTAGGACAGTGATTTCTCCCCTTGGGATGGCTGCCGGCGGATTTGGGGGTCGTGGGAGGGCGCCTACTGCAGGGACCCCGATGCCGCTGCCAGAGAGCTTGGGTGGAACCTCCCGCGACTCCTGGCCCGCCCAGAGGGAAGCTGGTCACATCTGTCTGCATCTGGCAGCGTATGGGACAGAAGCTATTGTCAAACAAAGAGGCTTGGTGAGAAGAAAGGCTTTCCTCATGTAGTCACACATTTGATTCATTTTCCATTTCTCTGCTTTAAAAAAAAAAATCACTTCTCTGTTTTCAGTTTATTAAGTAGGTCTGTAGAGATGCAGGGGCGCCAGTGCAGATAGCTACTTGGGTATAAGAGTGAATTTTGAGGTCATATGAAGATTTTGAATATTGGGCCCCTCACTCACACCCCTTGAGTCTGTCCCCAACTTTCCATTCTTTAGATGGCCTCTCCTACCCGGACGGCTGGAGTCTTCCTCGGAAAGCGGCTTCCACACTCTCTGGAGCACTTTGCACCAATGCCTGTGGGCAAAACCAAAATGGGTTTTATTGATATCACAGTGAAGTTGGTATTCTGGACACTCCTGGAAGGAAACATTGCAAAATTGCAAATCCTGGTGATTAAGGAAGAATGGCGTTTTCTCTCCATGACAACACAATCACTGATGTTTATTTTTCACTATAAGTGGGAAAAGGAGAGATCTAAATCTGCTGCAACGTCCTTTCTTTCTTTCTTTTTTTTAATGTGTGTTTTCTAGGGGTAATGGAATACAGGTAAATACATTCAAATTGCCCAGCTACATATTAATTTGTCTCAACTTGGCAATTAGAATACAGAGCTTCCCCCTTTTTCCTGTCTGGGTTTAAATGTCACTGAAAAATATTTGAGAGATTAAAAAAAGTTATAGTAAATTAATTTAATGATATATGGATTTGAACCATCAGGACTATATTCTCTTGGGAGTTGTCTTGCTTAAAGTAGTTTTAGTTGATCAATTCCATATCGAACAAAGTTTGTCCAGTCATTTCAACAGTGTCCTCTTTATTTCATGAATTTACTATACTACCTTATTTACCATATGAAGTGGTGACAAGTGTTTAGCATTTTGGAGATCAGTTGTCAGTTGCCATTAAAATCAAGATTAATTCATATTAACGATATGCATTTCTCAATACTCCCAGGTGACAACATACATTAAAACAACTATTGCAAGTAATTAAGCTCAATGAAGGGGGAGGGGACAGGGAGAGGTTCAAAACACCCCCAAATATTTGATTTTGCAATCCAAGTTCAGCAGACTGTTGCCACAATAATGCTTGGGAAACTCCTCAGGGTTGCTTTTCACTTTACATCTAATTAGGCACCTAATGAAAGAGAAGAATTTTTCCCCATGTGGTTTTTCTCCTTGATACTCGTATGCTTTTATTTAAACACATAAACACACTGTTTAGGAGGTACAATACTCAAGTTTCTCCTGTGATTCAGTTAGTGTTATAATGTGGGGGGGACGAGGTAGATGTGAGCATTTGTCTTCCTGGTATTTTCTTCCTCCACACTCAATTTAGCCCTATGGCCCTTACACAGTACTGACAGAAAACACATCCCAAATATTTAACTTTATTTAATATTTTTATTAGGCTTTAGAGATGCTCAACAGTTTACACTAATTAGACCATCCAAAGCCTTTTAAAGATTAAGCAAATTGGACAACCCTTGTTAATTAGGACATAATTTGAAATTTGAAATTATATCATTGATGAAGTAGTCTAATTAGTATGACGATGTGTTAATGGACCAGGGAGACACAGCAACAGTGGGGTTTGGCGTGAACCTCTCCAAGGCTTGCACAAAAATCCTCCCTCCTATACCGACATTAATAAAAGATTTCTATAGACTTCAGCCTTTCCACGATGACATACAATTTATAGTACACACAATGCATTAGCCCATCGCGCTGCTCAATTTTTTCACTATTATGAAAACTAATAAATTCGTCAAGCTGAATTAAGCATACAAATCAGATGAGGCATAGCAGATTACACAGTGAAGCGCGGTGTCTCCCGAGCCTAAATGAAATTTCAATCTAATAATTCCTTCCTGGCCCAGTCATAATTTGTTTAGAGATGTTGTTCTACTTCTTTCAAAGCGCTATTCGCACTATAATTAAATGATACTCAAGCTTTTAACTTTGATTTATTTCATTTCTCGAAGCTTGAGACAGTGAGAGCTGTACAATGTCATTTTTTTTATTTCTTTGAAAATTACTGTGGCTGTTGTCGAGGTAGAAATTAAACACCTAAGCATTTACTTGAACCGTCCAGCGCAAGCCACATTCATTCATGTCAACACCCCCTGTCCAGTCTCATGTCTAGACTTCTCCGGTCTCATGCTCGGGAGCAGTGCTGGTAGGAATCTCCTTCTGCTACTATTTATTTTCCTCCACATAGAGGAGGAAAAAGGCAAGTATGGGGATAGCGCAGGAAAGCGCAGAGGGGTTAAGGACCGTGGACAGAGCTCGCTCTGCGCGGTCTACCGCCGCCTTCCCAGTGTTCTTTGGCGACTCCCGAGCACTGTGCTCCCAACTTGAACCAGCCATGCCAGTCGGTTGAGGTCATGGGTGAACCGCGGCCCTCTGCTCTCTGCAACCTCGGGGCTTCCGGGCCCAGACCACTCGAGGGCCCCTCTTCGCCACGCTCCTTTCCACTCTGTTTTGTCCCAGCGCGCGCCAGCGCCTCTCAGGCCTGCCGCCTGCTCTCGCACCTGCTCGCTTTCCCCAGGCACCGTGTGCGTGCACCTGCTCCCAGTCACCCCAGTCTGGGTCAGGCCACCCGCAGACTCCAGTGTCTGGGTTTCAGGGCCTTCTCACCCTCGCCTATACTCTGCCCCTTCCGCGCTCTGGGGAGGTGACAGCAGCCCCTAACATCAAGGGAACTAGAAGATTGGAGCGAGAAGGAGAGGAGGGGTTGTGTGTGTGTGTGTGTGTGTGCGCGCGCGCGCGCGCGTGTGTAGGAAAGATTGTCTCCGGCTTTTACAATCGGGACTAAGAGTGTGTCCACGTCTAAGAAGAGTGGTCCACACTGGGACAAAAGTGCGAGCAAAGTGTTGGCTAAAAATAGGCTCTCTGCACTGAGCGGCTGTGGAAATGAAGATAAGTGGGGTTTGTGCCAAACCCCGAGGGCGTGTGTGTGCGTATGTGTATGTTGGGGGGGGGTGGTGTTCAGCAGCACATGCGCTCTGTGATCTCTGGCCCTGCCTCTCCCTCCATCAGTTGCCCCTTCCTCTTTTGATTGTGGCTAATGAAGAATAATAAAATGAGTGGCAGGATTTGCCAATGGAGCCGCCCAAGACCCAACTCACGGTGAACTTGGATACTGGGAAGAGGAGGAGGAATATCCGGAGGAAGAGAAAAGAGGGTGGAGAGGAGCGCATGTCGGCTGGCTGGGGGGGGGGGGTAAGGTGGGGGGGAGTAGACAGGGTTGGGGAGGGGGGGAGTCGCATGCGCATAGGCGACCCAAGCTGGCTCCGTGGCCGTCCAATCCGCTGAGAGCTGAGAGAAACCGAGTGAGAGAAAGCCCTGCAGCCCTGTCGTTCGACCCCATGTCTCTTCGGCACCAGGCACCCGCCGGGCCGAGGGGGCGCCGCGCTGAGCGCCGACTGAGGTTTGCACCTGGCGGAAGCGCAGAGCAGCGCGAAGTAGCTGCGTTGGTGGCGGTTTCCGCGTACTTTCCTTCCGCCGGGAGTCGGAGATCAGGGTCACCTGCGCTGCGGGGAGGGGCGGGCCAAGTGGGGGTGGAGGCCTGGAACTTTAGCGGTAAGCAGGAGGGGGGAAGCAGCCAGGTAAGACGTTCCCACTAGTCTGGGGAAAAAACAACCCACCCAACGCTGCTTTGCCCTCAACTTTTTATTTAAGAGTTTCTTTCCCGGCGTGGCGGAGACTAGGCGGAATAAACAGGAGGGGCTGGAGGCCGGCTTTTAGAGACTGCCCGGCGACTGGAGCGCAGACCTAGACAGTGGGGTGGGGTTGATCGGGGACACTAAAGAAAGTGAGAGCTGCGGGGTGCGGGGAAGGGGCGGAGGCCTCAACACGCGGGAGGGGGCCGGAAGGGAGGTGGAGGGCGCAGCGGGAGAGGGAGGCGGGTATCTGGAGAGCTGAACGGACCCAACTCGGGAGCGAGCAAAGAGATAGAAGGGGCGACGCGAGAATCCAAGCAGGAGAAAGCGGCACTTACTGGCAAGGAGGGCGGAGGCGCGCGGGAGGGAGGGAGAGAGGGCGGGGGTAGGGGCAGGCGCTGGGAGTGGGGAGTATAACTCAGCGGCCGCGAGGCGCAGGGGCAGTTGCGGGCGCCCAGGTCTGCAGCCAGCGCCTAGCGGAGCCCAGCAAACCCTTAATCTGACGGCGGAGCCAGAGGAGGAGCGCCTAGTCCCGGCAAGGAGCACAGAGCTGGGAGTGGTGGCGGGAGAGCGGAACTTTGCACTACCCTTCCCTGCTCCTGCGCTCACCCAGCACTTCTTAAGAGGGTCCTGGCAGACGGGACCTGTGAGTGCGCTACGGAAGAGCGCCCGGGAGGACCGGGAAGATGATGATGATGTCCCTGAACAGCAAGCAGGCGTTCAGCATGCCGCACAGCGGCAGCCTGCACGTGGAACCCAAGTACTCGGCACTGCACAGCGCCTCGCCCGGCTCCTCCGCTCCCGCAGCACCCTCAGCTAGCTCCCCTAGCAGCTCGAGCAATGCTGGCGGCGGTGGTGGCAGTGGCGGGGGCGGCGGAGGCCGTAGCAGCAGCTCCAGTAGCAGTGGCAGCAGCGGCAGCAGCGGCGGGGGCTCCGAGGCGATGCGGAGAGCGTGTCTTCCAACCCCACCGGTGCGTATTTCTGCATAATCACCGCTTAAAGGCACATTTTGACAGCCCCCTTTATCTGCTTGATGTTTTTTTCATGTCTGCACAGCAAATCACCCCACACCTCCAACCAATTTCCCCCCTCTCTCTCTTATGTATTCAGCGGGTCTTTTCTTTCATATTAATTTTTATGACCTGGGATGTTGCCTGTGCGCGTGTTGTGTTGTGTTGTTTGCAGGCTCACTTTCCTCCTCCTCGTGCACGCTTGGTTTTTCTCAGTGACTTCCCTCCTCTCCGCCTCACCTGCTACTTTCAGGATTATTATTATTATTATTATTATTGTTATTGTTATTATTATTATTTCAACGTTTTAGGAATGTTGTAGGCGCGGCGGTATTGTCGAGCGCTGTGCCGGGGCTTCCGGAGAGAGTGCGCACAATTCCCTGCTGAGCGTAATGTGTGCCTTTTACTTGCAATTGCAGAGCAATATATTCGGCGGGCTGGATGAGAGTCTGCTGGCCCGAGCCGAGGCTCTGGCGGCCGTGGACATCGTCTCCCAGAGCAAGAGCCACCACCACCACCCGCCCCACCACAGCCCCTTCAAGCCGGACGCCACCTACCACACCATGAACACCATCCCGTGCACGTCGGCTGCCTCTTCTTCGTCGGTGCCCATCTCGCACCCATCCGCGCTGGCGGGCACGCACCATCACCACCACCACCACCACCACCACCACCATCAGCCGCATCAGGCGCTTGAGGGCGAGCTGCTGGAGCACCTGAGTCCCGGGCTGGCCCTGGGTGCCATGGCTGGCCCCGACGGCGCCGTAGTGTCCACGCCAACTCACGCGCCGCACATGGCTACCATGAACCCCATGCACCAAGCAGCGCTCAGTATGGCCCACGCGCATGGGCTGCCCTCACACATGGGCTGCATGAGCGACGTGGACGCCGACCCCCGGGACCTGGAGGCATTCGCGGAGCGCTTCAAGCAGCGACGCATCAAGCTGGGGGTGACCCAGGCCGATGTGGGCTCCGCGCTGGCCAACCTCAAGATCCCTGGCGTGGGCTCCCTTAGCCAGAGCACCATCTGCAGGTTCGAGTCCCTGACGTTGTCGCACAACAACATGATCGCGCTCAAACCTATCCTGCAAGCGTGGCTCGAGGAAGCCGAGAAGTCCCACCGCGAGAAGCTCACCAAGCCCGAGCTCTTCAACGGCGCGGAGAAGAAGCGCAAGCGCACCTCTATCGCCGCGCCAGAGAAGCGTTCGCTGGAAGCCTACTTCGCCATCCAGCCGAGGCCCTCCTCGGAGAAGATTGCTGCCATCGCGGAGAAGCTGGACCTTAAGAAAAATGTGGTGCGCGTCTGGTTCTGCAACCAGAGGCAGAAACAGAAAAGAATGAAATATTCTGCGGGCATTTAGGAGACCCTCGGCCTCTCCAGGGACAGCCCCTCCTCATCCCCTCTTTTCCCTCCCTCTCTCTTTCCTGCCTCTTTTCTTTCCACCTTTGGCTACCAGAAACAATTCCAGTAAATGTGAATAAGGAGAAAGCGAGGATTGGAGAGCGAGCGAACGAGCGAGCAAATGAGCCCAAGCCCGGTGAGAATGTGAAACCATTTCTCAAAGGAGAGAAAAACAAAAGACGGGATTTGTCAAGTTGTAGCAAAGTTGTCCCTTTTAACCCCACCCCGTCTGGAAAAGGCACCTCGGCTTCTTCCCAAGAAGTCTGGAGCTGGCTGTTTGCAGAAAGGCAGACGAGACAGCCTTTTAAAAGGCCCCCAAAATGATCAAGTAAGATTTGTTTTTATTTCTAAAGACATCACCCTTGTTCAAGTTTAAAAGTACACTTTGCAGCTATTTTTCAGAAATAGAAATCGATTCAGGACTGAAACTTTAAACTAGAGTTGATGCTTAATGTGATAGAGACATCTCTAAAGTATTTTGAATTAAAAAAAGATGGCAGATTTTCTGCATTTACACTGTATATTATATATATATTTTTATTGTGGTTCTTACCCCCTTCTTCCTTCTCTGAAGTGTTAATGCTTAAGAAAGGAGTCGCGCCTGCTGTGTTCACTGATCTTGAAAGCTATTATTAGATTATTGCCGAACAACCCTCTGTAAATTATTAATTTATCTCTCTAGCAACTTAATTTGTGCACATTCTAATTAATTAAACTTCTTTAGTCTAACAAACGGGGGAAATGTATGGCTAGTGGAGTTAAACAATTTTATGTTTTATGAGTTCACTGAATTTTTATGGCTTTCCTCTTATACTGTGTTCCTTTGGCCCATTTGTATATTCTCACTTTGAATGATGATTGTTTTTTCTTTGTTTTTACTGGTAGTGTTCTGATTTGTGAGTCGACACTCAGTAATGGATGTCTTAATTGTGTAGACCTGATTCACTGTTTAAAGTATTGTTTACTTTGTTACATATTTAATGGGGATTCCCACATTGTCCCCACTACACATGCTCTCTCACTCACCCTTACACACACACACACACACACACCTCTAATGGAAGAGAAGAAGTGAAGCAGTTGGAAGCATGACTATGATGCATCATTTTCTAGCTTTAGGTGCATTTGCCACTTGGTGTTTGCCCTTCCAGATGCTAAGATTTCACCAACGGATTTCAATCATCTTGTTTTGAACTGCTTTATTGACTACATTTTAACATTTACAAGAATTCTTCAGTTTTTCCTTTTGGAGGTTTGTTTGTAGAGAAACTAATCTGAACTATAAGAAAGACAGTGCACTGCTTGTAAATTCACATTGTTTGGTAGAATTCTTTTGGAACAAAAAGAAATTAGGTACATGGTGACTGGTACCTTATCTATTGTAAATATTCCATTCAAATGATGCACATATAGATATATTCTTACAAATTTTGCTGTATTGCTGTTCCATTTGAGGCTCTTTGAAGTCTTGAGTTCTGTATATGAGCTGGTTTCTTGTTTTTTGTTAATAGATGGTTTATTTACAATGGTAATGTATTAAGTTATTTTTGGTGTTGTTTGATTGTCTTTCACTGAAAAGATGATTTTAATGTTTTATTGGCAAAGTATGCTGCTTTTTTCATTAAAATATACTATTAAACTTAAATAGCTTTTAAAATGTGATGCTGTTTTCAGTCATTTACATGGAATTATTTTGATGGGGGATTTTTTAAAAGCAGAAACATTTTGATGGTTTATTATAGAGTTGTTATGATAGTGTGATTTGGAATTTTGTAGGGGGTGTTTCTCCAGGATGGTGTAAAAGAACAGGGTTTATAATAGTCTTCTAATAGCTAGAGCTCATCTCACAGGGTGCTTTGCTTTTCTGTCCAAGATGAGATTGTGATATTTGGCTCTAAATACATTTCTTGGAATCTCTATTCCAGATCTGCAATAATTCTGCAAAGAGAATCTTTGTGAGCAGAGGCATTACTTGAGAAAAGGAGGAAAGAAATTCAGTTTGGTCTTCAGTAACACTGGGAGACTGGGTGTGGCAAGAGGCCTATTTCTGGGAGTAGGACACTCTAGTTTAGGCCTGGGGCTGGGCCACCATAATTCTCAGTTCATTCACCAGCCCTGGAGAGCAGTGGCCCAACCAGAGCAGGAAGCACCTCGGTTACTGGGTTATGAAATAAAGTACATCTCTGTCTCTCTCTCATTCTCTCCCTCCATTTCCGTAATTTTTACACAAACTTGTATTTGCAGTAGGCAGTGTGGGTTAAGGAAGAAATTCTGGGTGGTTAGAAGGAGTAGACTTTTTGCAAAAAAAAAGTGATTGAGTCCTATCACTCAATCAGACACCAAAGTTGGTGGAATCTATTGGTGGTCTGGCACAAAGAAATTTCATCCTATGATATACAGAGTTTAAAAATTTTTTTAAAGATACCTTCTCAGCCATTTTAATTTTGATCCTGGTTTAAAGGTATCTTCTCACCCATTTTAAGAAACATATTAGGTTTTCAAAGTTTTCTTTCTTTTTTTTCCAGGAAAGCTCTGGTTTAGATATTTACATTGTTAACAAGAAGAACATCTTACTAATCTATAGATCCAACAAGAGAAAGGAACCAGGGGATCCTCCAGGGGAAATTCTGCTACTCTGAGCTGTGACCTAATATGGAACTGTTTGGTGATCTTTCTTATTTTGAAGATAAGGTTAGGAAATGTCCCATGAGTCAATGAAAATTGTTATAGTGGCTCAAGTTAGGATTAAATGTTGTTAGAGAACATTGTGATTTTCAGATGTAACAAAAATAACTGTGAGAGTTAATGGATAATAAGTGGAGGGACTCCTTTTTCTACAACTTAATTAAAGAAGACACCAGAAGAGACAGAATCTATATGTCCATGTAGAAATAATGAGATATATTGTATAGATGCTTAAGGAAATATTGAAAGTTGTAGGGATTTGAAAGAAAGAATTGTGAATCCAGATATAGTGATATTGGTGGTTTAATTTTATTCTTATATTTTGGAGGTTGGTAGTCCCTTCTTCTACGTTATTATCTATTCTTAGGTTCAGTTTTCTTGAAGAGTCTTTTCAAATAGCCAGCCTTTATCTCACTACACTAGGTCCTGGTTTCAGCACCACGGATAGTAACCACATTACTTTGTCCTATTCCAGCACACATTTGACCAAGCTGTGCCAGCCAGCTGGAGAACTTTCTGCTTGCTTACTTTCTCCAGAGTAAATGAATTAAGTGGCTTGAGTGTGTAGCAAGCCAGGTTTTCTGGTCTAGGATTAAACTTATCCTCAATAAATAACACTTTTCTTATGTAGCTGTTATCTAAGTTTAGGATATGTGCCTTAATAGAAAGGGGAGTCATAGAAGAAAGACAGGTGTGCTAGTGTTTTTTTTTTTTCCCTACAAATATGACATCTTTAAGTGAAGAAAGAAATCCTGTAAAGGAAGTCAAAATTAAGAAATATATTGAACAGAAATAAAATAGGTGTACTTTTAGTGTATTTGAAGCACATGGTAACTTTTTTTTTCACATGGTAACTTTTGTGTATGCATGTTTGTCCAAGATTTATATGAAAAAAAAATGACATAATAACAACAACTATCCATTCACTTCAACAGTTGAGAGTGAAGACCTATATTTCTCCTCTCACTTACCAAGTATTTTTTGTCGCCCATGTTCCTGCACTTTTAAAACTGTATCAGTGTTTTTTTTTAAAGATTTTATTTATTTATTTGACAGAGATCACAAGAAGGCAGAGAGGCAGGCAGAAAGGAGGAAGCAGGCTTCCTGCCCAGCAGAGAGCCCAGTGTGGGGCTCGATCCCAGGACCCTGGGATCATGACCTGAGCCGAAGGCAGAGGCTTTAACCCACTGGGCCACCCAGGCGCCCCAAAACTGTATCAGTTTTAAGTACATCTTCTCTACGTTGTTACAAAGTTAAAAAAAAAAAAGAAGCTCTCTTGCCTACAAGATGGAAATTATATCCATTATTAAAGCTTACTTAAATGTGTTTGTTTTATGGGAAAATCAGAATTTTAAAAAAGAAATATTCTGAAAGTTTTTATTAATGAGAGTCACAGAGACATATCAAAACAAACCAAAGGAATTTAGAGAGAAGAGGATTGATCTTAAAGAAGAAGTTAAAGGTAAGAACAAAATGAGTTTGGTATAAATTATTGAGAATTATTTATTTAGTACTGACTTTCAAAATACTGAAACGGATAGATAGCAAATTGCGACTGAAGAGACTTGTCATATCAATCAGATCCATTGGCATTAATGACTCATTTCCTAATTTTTTCTCTTCAAGGTCCACAATAATTAATACCTAATTAGAAAGAGATATTTTATGAATTGACTTAGCAGCACACATGGTCATCCACAATTTGACATTTCAGAACTATACAATTTATTTCTTAAAACTTCTCCAAAGGCAATTGATCCAACCTTTTTGTGCATTGTGATCATTTAAGTCTAAACAAGAATGGAATAAATGTCCAAAAACAAAGATCATGTAAGGCCTGGTTGATATCTGAGTACTCTCTACATCAATTGTATTCTGATATTATCCAGAAAGAGTGCAGGTTTCTTTGGATATTTGACATTAAATCAATTGGTCAATTCTTCATCAGATTACATCTCATTGACACATAGCTTGGGGAAAAATAATGGAAATAAGAAAAAGCAAGTGAAATAATTAGGATTTATGTTCAACATAATGTTCTTCAATTTTCTATAAAACATACTTTAAAATAAATAACAAACATAACTAAGTCTTTTTGCTGTCAAGGACAGATTCTGTGTCCTCTCTTTGCCAAGGGACTTGGAATTTGGGGTGTAAAATGATTTATTTCAAATTTTAAATGAATTCATTTTGGTCTATCTATTGGGGACACTCTTGAAGACATGGTAGAAAGGGCATCAAAAAATTCACTTGATTTTAAAAGGCATACTGTTCAGAAGATGAAGCTCAAAATTTTCCAAGCAAGCCATGACTGCAAGTTTAGAAATAAACATTTTAAATTATTTGGTGAAAACAATTTATACTCCAGGTAAAAGGTGCACGTTAAATCTCAAACTGTACTTCACTGTTCATTTGGTCTTGGAGGGAGGGGCTGCAACACAAGGCTAAGGAAAAAAAAGTTAGATAGGTGTTCTGATAGGACAAAAAAGAAGACAAAGGTTCCCAGATAGTTATGATGATAGAAATGTTCCTGAAGTCTACATTTGTCAGAAGACAGATTTATGGCAGTGAGAAAAAAAAATCACTATATTTTTCCTGCTTTGCCCCTTTAAAGGAGCCTTTCACAGTACTGAAAGGCTATTATGAGTGAATTAATAAATTACACAGCAAATTATTAAATCCAGATAATTACAAGGAATAAGTAAGTAATCATTAGTTATCTCAGCTAATTACTGTGGGTCAGAGCCAGCCGGAATGTGAAATCCTCCTCGGGAATTGAAATTAACTTTGCACAGTGAGTCTCTCTGCTTGACATCCCCAGTCTGTAGGCACATGGCAGCTCCCTTGTGAGCTAGTCTTTCTATTTAACTTGGAGAGAATAGAAATAAAATTAAGTGGCAATGTGATAATAGGAAGCTGCTCAGAAAGCAAACTGTGGGTTTTATTCTGTACTTTCAAGGCCTGGAGATGAAAAGCTTTATTTACCCCAGTTTCAAAAGAAATTTAAAGCACGCTTGTTGAGAGAGACTCACTGAACACACACACACACACACACCCCACACACAATCTATAGTCATCTGGTATGACAGTCAGATTAGCAATACATATAGAAGGCTCAAGAAGAACAAATGTTTTGAGTTGTGTGTGTGAGAGAGTGAGAGAGATAGAGAGAGGGAGGGAGGGTGAGAGAGGTAGCTGTGAGAAATAAAGAAATAAAATGAAAATATTGCTCTTTGCTTTCATCTCACAGAGTAGAAAGGCTGTTGAAAAGTGCAGCCCAGTTTAATAATCTGTTTGTTTTGTTTAGGTAACAATATGCTTTCATCTTGCCACAGGAAGAACCAGCTTAGTGCAAATGTTGTCTCTCGTTGATCTTTCCACCAGATGCTTCAAGAATTGATGTCACCTTTTTTTTCTTTTTTCATATAGCATCACTTTCCAAAGCCAGCTTCCACTACTCTCTCCCTCCACTCCCACTAACCCCCCAAGGCCTTCTCGAAGGGCAGAGAAGACAGCCAAGCCTGGTGCCTGTTGGAAGTGGAAAATGTATCTGTGTGATAAAGTGATTGTGTGTATCACAGGGTTGGGAAAGACTGGACACATGAAGAAAACTGCTGTTAATATATTAAAATGAGGGGGGAAATCTAAGAGCTTTTTTTTTTTTATCAATTGCAATTAGATGGACAGTCTTTCTGCTCATTCCCTGCTCTAGTCTGGGATGATAATAAAAATTTAATGAAGCCTGGGACGAGCAGAGAGCTCTGTCTAGGGACCGTGGAATAGAATATTTTAACTGTACATTTATACCAACTGTCTGGCTTCAAAGACGTGACTGCTTTTAATCTCGAATTAGAAAACCACAGATTTGAAATTAAATATTAGATACCCTCGGATCCCCTTCCTTTCTGAAATATTGTCACGACTCTGTTTTCCTCCATTGGCCCATAACACACATATCTTAGGTCTCCAATTACATTTCCGTGAATAATAGATGGCTTTGATAGGGTGCAATATTCTGGTGCTTTTGTTTTTTTTTTTAATAGAGTTAATGCAATATTAATTGGCCGTAGATGTTATAAGAATGCACAGCCCCCTTTTCAGGAACAAATCGATGGGATAGGGATATGAGAGTCAGCGAAGGCGAAGGCTTTTCCCAGCCTAGGTCACTTATTTGTGGAGGGGACCTTCTTAGAGATTTGGGTAAGTGGAGGCTGCTTTGAGTTCCGAGGCCTTGGCTGCATAGGCTCCGCAACCTGGAGAGAGGACCACGGGTGAAAGCGGAGGTACAGAAAGGGAACTGTGTGCGAGAGAAGCGGGGGTGGGGAGAGCGATTACCGAGAGGCTTTACCAGCTTTTCAAGGCTAAGGCTTTGCGTGCGCCTGGCCGGCTCTGGCCGTGTGGAGGAATCAAGATCCTCGCACCCACAGCTCTGGCTTACCACCCATTTGCACCTGCTGGCCTTGGGTTGCATGCCAGCCCCAACTCCCCTCTCCTCCAGTTCGGGGTGCACCTTGGTGAGAAGCTGGTTGCGAATGGGTGAGAGTTAGAGTCCATAGGAGTCGGGGGTGGGGGGCAGAGCCGTCCACCCGCGCTGAACACGTTGCTCTGGCCCCCAGTGGCCCCCAGAGCCTGGGGGAGACGGCGGCTGGCCAGGCGCGCAGCCAGGAACCCGAGAGAAGGAGAGGCCCCGCCGCCTCGCCCCCTTGCATTTTACTAATCACGTCTATTTAAATTCTAGCGCGGTCCGCCGCGCTCTCACCGGGAAAGCTCTGGAGAACTGGACCCATCAATTATTCTGAAAAAAATCCCAGACTACGTGAGGCTTCCAGCCTGCGGGAGGGAGGCGGCGGGAGGAGGTGGAGAACTTAGCCCCTACTCTTCTACCGTTCTCTCCGCCTTTCCCAGCGCGGATGCCTTGGTGTACGCTTAACTTCAGGTTTCTGGGGCCCAAAGGAGCTAGTGCACCTTCTGAAGGTTTGAGCTTTTGTGGACCGGGAGGGGAGGTGGTCGGCATAGACTGGGACTTGGCCTAGCTTTCCCTTCGACCGGTGTGTTTGAGTCCTCTGCAGCCAGGTCTGATAGATCCCCGTTTCCTGGCCTGCTACCCACTCTGCATCACTACTTTCCGCCACCCTCACTTTTGGCCAGGTCCCTAATGCGGGCCGCCTGGCTGGGGGCTGCTGGGCGTGGAGCCGTCCCGGTTCAGCCATCCTTTACTCCACAGACCTGCGAGGATGGGACCTTAGGGACATACTAGTTTAGAAGCCTTTTAGGAACCTCGATTTAAAGTCCTCTAGCACTCACCCCACCCCCTATTCAGGCTTCAGGATGCCCCGAGGCGGAGCAGCAAGCCGAGCGCGCAGCTGGACGCGCAAGAGGAACGCGTTCGCTCTAAAGTAGGGAGGCGGGTGAGCCTGGCTAGTAATTACTGCCCCCCCCCCCGCCCAGCCTCACCCGCCCCCACCTCCGCACCGGTCTGCAGGCATTACTCCAGCTGTCACTCGGCAGAAAGCGAGCACCCTCCCCCCTTCCCCCGGACTTGCTGTAGCTAACGGAAACCTGAGCCCCTCTCGCACTCCGATGTGTCCGGGTCGTGGTTCCTAAATTTTTGTTTCAATTTTTCATAAATACAATACTTCCTCCTTCCTCTGTCCCCTAACCTCATTTTCTGGATCCTGGGAGCATATTCAAAGTCTTATTTGTGTATATTGGTGAATGTTTGTTTTTCTTTGATGAGGGATAGGGGGTTCCCTCGTAGCTTCTGGGTTTCCCTGAACAATCTGAGGCCACAAGAAAATTAGAAGTATGTATCAAATATTTTTGAAAGAAACCAACTGGCTTCTAGAATTCTTTAAGATGCCAACGTCATCCTGTTAAATCAATGCAGTTTGATTTAAAAACAAAAACAAAAAACAAGTTCCTGATGGGCTTGAAAGTGATTGAGAGGCTTAAACCCATAACCTCTGCAGGACTGGCTCAGACCGAAAGGCCTGGGGGGCTCTGAGTTGGTGGGCTCACCGGAAGATAGATGGTTAATACACACAGGGCCAGATAGTCCTACTTCCCCAAAGGGACACCAGGGTTTTGCTAAATGGCAGTCTATCTATGTACAATTTGGTTAAATGGGGGTGTAGACTCCCTGACTTTGAGAAAGAGTAGGTCTTGATTTGGGGAATCACTGGCCCGGTGTATGAGGTGATGGAGGTGTGTATATAGTAGGGAGCTTGAGGTAATTCCTTTGGAAAAAACAGTCACCTCGTGCTCCGAATTCAGCAGCATTCCAGGGTCTAGATATGAAAGGGTAAGATTTCCTGGGTAATCCCCTGACCCGTGCCCAGACTAGCTACCCCTGCTCCAATCCTGGTCTGTCAATTTCCTTGTTTTAAACCCATGGACTTCTATTCATTGCACTGGGGGTGGAGTAGGTGGGAGTGAAGTGTCTCTCCCTTTGGTGTAGATGATCCTCCGATCCTCCGAGGCCCAGAGGGCCCTGTGGCTCAGAAAAGGCAAGGTATACTTTAAAGGTGAGCCAATACCCAGCCAGAGCCAAATCACTTTACATCATTCAGGATTCATACCCCCACATCCATCCATCCATCCATCCTTCCTAGCCTCTTCAGGCTTGGCCTAAAGCCACAGACCCCAAGAGTGGTAGACATCCTTTACTTCAACTCTGTGTTTTTCATGGAAACTTGTCATCCAGGTAACACACACAGGTAGATGGGTGTTCACCACATCACAACACAGGGATAGACACAGGGACGTTCCCTGGGGGCCAGCATGCCTTGATGAGACTTTACAGACTCACTCAAAATCTCTCCCTCTTACATCTCTCACAGACAAGTGATTAGACTGGAATGTGCTTTAGACTGACCTTCCTGCCTTTTTTTTTTTTTTTTTTTTTAAGTGCACCTAACTGGCTTTGACGTTTTGTTTGCCACAGGTGTTCTTCCTGCTAGTCTTGCCTACACACAAAGCCCAAATCCGGTGTCTTCTGGCTGTAGCATTTCTGGCTCCAAACCTGAAGCTGTCCGTGACTGCCAGGAAGGACACGGGGACCCGCCTGCCTGCAGCTGGGCTCAGTAGGGGCAAGGGGCCAGAATTAGACGGAGTGCTCCATCTGGAATCAGGTTTCAGTGCTTCAGGCTCTGGGCTCTCCTGGACTTTGTGGTGGCTTCCAGAGAGGGCATCCAGGTTCACCGTTTTGAAGTTCCATTTTGGTACCAGTTTGGAGGATCTAGCTAACAACACGGGATCTGGCTAAGTTTCCATCTCAGTACCCGGATGTGACCACCTCTTTGCCTGAAACCAGAATGAAAACCACTACTTTCTCCTCTGTCTCCGGAGTCTTTTTCGGTCTTTGGCGTGGAGGATGAGTGGGGAAGAGAACGCAGTCCCTGGCTGCTGAACTAGAAGTTCTGATTCCTTCCGAGAGAAAAGTCATTTTTGAGGGCTGTGGCGTCCCCATCCTTAAATGGTGTCTTCATGAAAGGGTCCTAAATTTGTTAAGAAAGAATCGGTTGGCAACTTGCACTTTTTTTCATCAACTTTTCACTTTGCAGCCCTGAGAGCTTTTAATTACAGTATTGTCAGAGGGGCCCATTCTTCTATTTCCTAAATCATTTCATTGATTTTTTTTTCCTCATGCTGCCTTCCTTTTCAGCAAGACTTCTCCCCCCCACCCGCCCCAGCCCCAACACCCACCGGGATTCACTCAGAGCTTGAGAGGTGAGCAAGAAAAAAGAAAGAGTGTGAAGGGAGACTGGTGGTTAACAGGAGAGTAATCTCTATCCTTCCCCAGGGAGAGGGAGAAATGCAAAGAATAACCACATCTGCCCTCTCCCTAGAGGAGACAGGGTAGACACACGGAAGAGAAACGGAAGTTATGATAAAATAGTAAGGCCATAGTGACGGGGACCAGACCAGTCCCGTTTCATCAGGTGTTCTTAATTACTCCGGTAATTGGAGTCTTGGTAACACACGTTTGTTCACTGTAAATAAAATTGCAAAATTTTCCTGAAAGTGACTCGAACTATATACGCTGGGCAGGAGGGAAAAGTGGAAGAATAAGCAAATCTAGCTCTCTGAGTTGAAATGTGGCAAACCCCACTTCCCATTTTGAAAAGCTCATCTTCTTTTCCTCCTAAAACTGGGTGAAATCAAAATTGTTTGGTTTTGTCACTAATTTTGTTATTTACATAACTCTGTTTTATTTTTTTAAAAAATAGTTTTTATCATCCAGTTTTGGCATCATCACGGAGCATTAATGAGCCAGTGGAAAACAGAGAGAAACAGGATTTTGCTGTCAGACAAAATGAGAGGTGAGGCTGCTCTTTGTACTTACTCCCACTGTTTCAGAATCCTACACTAGTGGGTAGAAGAAATGTCTAGATGTTTCCTGAATGTCCCTTTAGCACCAGAAGTATGTGTGATTGGGAAAGAGGGTTGGAGAAAGGAGTGGACAGATTTAATGGACAATAGGAATAATCGTATTTATTGTACCCCAATTTGAAACTGCTTCATAACTCAGTAATGCTAGTAAGAAGCATCCTTATTCTCCACCATTTAACTCCTGGCCATTGGGCATCAGTTACTCCCAGATAAAACGATTTAATCAGTCTAGGAGAAATCTCTTTACTGCTCAGTCCCTCACCCTTCCATTTCTCCCCTCTCCCTGCCCTCTTCTCATTACACTCATCTTTCAAATGGTTTGGATGAAGAATTCTTAGAAACTACTCTCTTATTGAGGCAGGATTTCTGTATCAACTCTAACACTGCCCAAGAACAGCTTATAAAAATGATCCCCCAAATCCATATTTATTTTGGATGGGGAGGGCAGAGAAAACTGTCCTGAGCTGCAGTAATGCTTGACTTTCTTGCAGCAGAAAGCCTGAGCTTTTGTTTGTAACGTATAATAAGCCATTGACAAGCTAGAGTTGTTTCTTTTTCAGGTTTTGCAAACTCACTCTTACACAAACTCTTTCTACTTGTTTAGGAAAGGATGCTAACCCTGAGACTGCAGCCAGGTGCAGCTCTATGCAACTGCAGAGTTTCAGATGGCATTTAGCCAGGTGCAGCTCTATGCAACTGCAGAGTTTCAGATGGCATTTGCCCCAATGGATGCCAAATAGACGTGATAAAGCAGAAAGTGGATACAGGTAACACCATATTAGAGTAACTCCTCTTCCAGGTTTCCCATTTAACTGTGATGGCAGGAAGAGGTCAGAAGGAATCAGTTTTAAGAACCAATCCCCAAACCCTTTCATACACTCTGATAACTTGACTTAGCACTTATAATGTGGGAGTAACAGAAGGGAAAGGAGGAAAAAAGGCAAAGCCACAAATATCTCCTCCACTTCAAATTGAGTAGGTATTAGAGTTCCTCCAACCTTTCCTCTCTGAACGCCTTCTGCTCTCAAATTCTTTTCCACTCCTTTTTCTTCCCGTCACACAACTACCATCAATATCTTTCTCCTTCCCCTCCTCTTCCTCCTCACTTTCCCTCCCCCAGTCCCTCCCTCTCCCCAGCACTTTCTTACAGAAGCTGAATCGTGTGCAAAGCTAAAAAGGAGATCTCAAGTGGTTTCACAATGAGAAGCTTCTAAAACTGTGATCAGTAGAGCTTAGTTCCTGGAAAGTGGTCTGTGTCTTTGTGGAGGTATGGAGGTGTGTGGTTTGGGTGCATACAAACAGTCCTGGGTCTTACTGAAGCAAAGAGTTGTGTCTGTTCTGGGTGTCTTGGGGGGTGTGGGGTACATACAGGTCTGAGGGAGTTGAGTCTGGACGCCCTTTTATGAACCTCTTTAACCATGTGGAGGAAATGCCAAGGACATTTTTACTCTCTGGTTGAAGAAGCACACAGGACTCTAGAAGGTATCATATTTACAACCTAAACACACTGACTTTTAGATGGAAATGCCATCAGTTGTCTCTGCCCAGTTCTGTTGCAGATCTATTAATCATATCCACAAGGATTGCCAAAATGGCAAGGCTTTCTTCGCTTTTCAGTTTATACAGAACAGAATCATTTACATAAAGTCCTTAAGGCAAATAACTGTTGGGGCTCTAATTTATATCTGATCGAAAATTAGCCGTCATTATGCGCTCCATTAGCAGCATCTTTAATGTGCTTCTAAGCACCATTTGTCAAGCGGCTTGTTAATATCCTTCAAGTCTTTAAAGTTGAGAGCTCATTAAAGAGTGCGCTCTGTTATTGATGTAATTTAGATGAGTTTGGAAGAGCAAGTATACCATGCCTTGAATGGGCAACCTCCAGAAGCCAGGGCAAGGGGCCATGTGGTGACCAAGTTCCCTATGAATGATCTCCCAGAAGACTTCATGTTTCTCGGACAGCAGGTCTCATGGACCTGCAGAGGTGTTTTTGAAGGCCCACTCCCTGACCTAGGTGTAAGTCATCCCTTCCTTTGGGAAGGCCTATGTTTATCTTCAGTGTTTCCTTTTTTCTCATCAATTCATATTTATTGTGGCTCACTGAGCCTTGTGAGAAGGAGCATAGAAAAATGGGCCCTAATATAAGGTCCTTGATGAGAGAATTTGCCAATTTACTTTACTTTTCTTTTTTTTTCTTCATACCTCCATCCCTTATTTAATGCCTCATTGTTTACTTCCTGAGGTCTGCCCTTTATTCCACTGAGTGGAGGAAGTAAATA
The DNA here is from genome assembly GCF_020171115.1 of Neogale vison. Lineage (NCBI taxonomy): Eukaryota > Metazoa > Chordata > Mammalia > Carnivora > Mustelidae > Neogale > Neogale vison. The sequence goes on along the minus strand of NC_058101.1, from coordinate 146,572,258 downwards.
TCCATTGAGAAAACCATAGACTGAAAGACAGAGATACTGCCCTTGAACCTATTTTGACTGAGGTACAGTAAACCCGCTTAATTATGTACATATTATTACATTATCTATCAACCACCCCATCAGAAGAGCATAAAGGCCAATAAATTACCTCAGTTATTTATCTAAAAATCCATATATTTTGTCATTTTCTTTCTGGAGGAGATTATGTTAGTGTAACACAATAAAGAAAACCATTAGCACAGCCAGAAAATTGCAACTGAGTGCAACAATAATTCCACTAGCAGGAATAAATAACAGTTTAGAGAGCTGCATTTTGTCCCGGATTTTCTGGTAGGTTCTATCAGCCTTCCTTTGATTCAAGTCCTGAGTGGATCTGGGAATCCTGCTCTGAGGGGTTTAGTACGATTTCCTACACCTGCCTTCCCCCCTTCTAAATCTTACATTAGAAGAAAAACATTCAAACCTATCATGATTTTTGAACCCCACTTCTCTCTCTCCTCTAAATTCACTTCCCTCCTGAGACCTTCTGGGGACTCAGATTAATGCAAGATAATGAAAGACATTAGGCATTTTATTCTCTCCTCTAAATTTCCAAGATTCTTTCAGCCCTGGACTGGTGTGCGAAGATGGCTCTACTTCATCAGAGGGAAGAAAAATAAAACCAAGAGTTTAGGAACTGGCTGGGGGTGGGGTTGGTCCAAAGTCGTCTTTAAGCCCCTCTCTCCCCTTTGCCTCCTTCTTCGAGAATTCTCTCATTTTCATCATTTGTTGAACAGCTTCTTCTCACCGTCCACACCTTAAGAGAGTTTATTACTCACATATAGAAAGAGAAGGGAGAAAGAAAGATATAATAAGATCAATCTAAGGACATATTGAGGTCATATAACAGCACAAATATTCTCGAGTGCTCTGTATAATGTGCAGTGGGGATTTTGGGTAGTTTTATTGTGTGGTAGGATCCTCATCTCCGTTGTTTTTTACAGGATTCCTCCAGGCTAAAGTAATAAAGCGAGTAATTAGAATGCTAAAGACAGATGTAAATAACAGGAATGAGACAGCGGTGACAGATGAGCGGCTGGGTCAGGAAGGAGCCCAGTTGGTGGAAATGACACCGCTCCCTCGCTCCGGATCCCCTCCCCCACTCCATTCCCTTTTTCTCTCTCGGCCTCTGCTCCCTCCTGCCGTGGCCTTAGGCGGCCGACCGGGGACACACCGGTCAAAATTGCATTGGGGAGGCGCAGCCTGGCTGCGGTCCCCGGAAACCGCGCGGGGACCGTCCCGAGCCTGGACAGCTGCAGGCTCGATCCCTGATCGGCCGCGAGGTGGAGGTCAGTCGGGGACCAGGGCCTTCCCCGGGGCCCGTCCCAGGCCGCGGGGACTTGCGGGTCGCTCGGTCCCCAGCCTCGCGGCCCGGGTCCCCTCTTGCTCCTCCCCCTCTCCCGGGCATCACCCGCGCCGGGGCTAAGCGCGGCCCCGCTTCGTCCTCACACCCGCCCCGCTGCCTTCGGGCCTTGGTCGCCTTTTCCCTCAAACCAGGGCGAAGAGGTGCCGTAGGTGCCTTCACGGCCCACTTGGGCCCAGGAAGCCCAGCAGGCGGATCTTTGGCGCCTTGGCCCCGGAGTGGCAGAGGCCCCAAACCTGGGAAGCGGCCCAAGCCTGCCCCATCTGCGCCTTGAGTCCCACGCTGAGTGCATCACGGGCCTTCATTTGACTCCCAGGCCACCTCTCAGGAACCAACCTTTCCTCAAGTAAATGTTACATTACCCCACGGAGGACCCGAGAAAAACAACTCTCTATGCCCTTGGACAAATGTGCCCTTCCCAGCTCTGACCTACCACCACTGGGCCGGTAAGAGCAGAAGCAGTAATCCCCAAGTGAACGAGCTTCTTCCCTCCCGACGATTTAAATAGACTGAGCAGCTTGCTCTCAGTTCCTCCTACAGAAGTGTGCAAGTGTAAATGCTACCTAACCTCTCCCTTTGACATGAGAGGAAGAAGAATCAGGTCTGAGTCGAATCTCTTAACAGGTCCTTTAGTTCTGAAAACCCCATAGACAACTTCCTTGATCTGATTGCCAGTGGGCCCCTCTTACCCCCACTTGTATGACAATTTCTTTCTTTCTTTCTTTCTTTTTAAAGATTTTATTTATTTATTTGACAGACAGAGATCACAAGTAGGCAGAGAGGCAGGCAGAGAGAGAGAGAGGAGGAAGCAGTCTCCCTGCGGAGCAGAGAGCCCAATGCGGGGCTCAATCTCAGGACCCTGGGATCAGACCTGAGCAGAAGGCAGAGGCTTTAACCCACTGAGCCATCCAGGCGCCCTGTATGACAATTTCTAGCAGGGCTGCTGGCGTTTGGAATGGGTGTGGTGAAGAGTGCATAGAGGTGACCACACACCACCTTTCTGGAGTAGCTTTAGAGGCCCACATGCCTTCTTTTTAGCATCAGTACGCTTCCCATTACAACACACAAGCATCAAACAAATGAAAAACTCCAGAGTGAGCCACATTAGGCGAGGAGGCAGTACCGGAGGCACTAGGATAGGTGAGCTGCTAAGGGGATGGGTTAGCAGGTGCTTATGAAAGGCAGTGACAAGGAAAGCAGCAGAGGAATTTCTCTAGTACTTCCTGGATTGGTAACATCAGCTGTGCCCACCGGCGGAGGAAGAGGACCATTCTTTCAGATTTTCTTTAAAAGAGGCATGTAAACGAGTGGGGCAAAATGAGAAATACTTATTTATCAATTTTGGTTTTAATTTTTAATACCTACTCAATAAACGTATTTGCATAATTTGTATCGCTACACGTGATAGATGCCTTGCTTAACCTGTTTCAGGTTATTCAGACGGATTATTATTTTGGTTCAAGTTGACATTTTATTTTTTTAAACAAGCAGTTCTTCCTGAAAAACAACAACAACAACAACAACTGGGGAATGGCTGTGAATATTTATAAAGCTGGTGATGATGAACGCTATTCTTCTCACACTCTTAGGTCAAATCTATAGGTCAGATTTTTGAGTCTTTTTGTTAAGTCTGTTCTTAATAAAAGTTAAGTATTTCAGGTAGGTGTGGCTGAAAAATTCAGTGTCTTTCCTAGATGAAAGTTTATCACCACTGGTGGGTACTGATGAGGGATCGCAATAGAATTCATGGAAAATTGGCAGGTTCCTCTGGATGATACCTCTGTTTCTATCTCTAGTAACTGGAGGTCTGAACAGTTATAAAAGGACTGATCTCGGAAAACTGAATTGTGCCTTAAACTGATGCCTCTGAAGAAAGGTACTGGAAAGAAAGGTACCGCTTGTGTGTGGCCCCAGCAACTGAAATGTGGGCCTGCCCGGAATTTTGATGCAGTCATATCTCTGATAGCCATTTTCACTTACTCATGTAAGGGAGGGTCATAAGTGTGGACCAAGAGTCATATTGGTCCTGCCAGTAGTAGTAGAGGATAGAGGTGAGGATAACCCCTCAGACAAGGCTATATTGTAAATATGTGGTATGGATTCCTCATTGCTGAGGTAGCTACGTGACTGGAAATGAGGAGAAGCAGGAGAAATGCTGGGAAGGAATTAAAGGTCATGTCTGCTTGGACCACTTTTATAGGAGATGAGAATCGCTTCTTGGTTTCCTGTTATCTGTGTGAAAGACCTTTACTGTGTGCAGAACTCCCTACTGTTACAGAAATTTCAAACATTAGGTTGTAACGCATTAGTTGGGCAAGGATCTCAGTTTAGGGGGCTGTGAGTAACATAAAGAAGAAATTTTAAAAACAATGTATAATAGAAACATTTAATTTGGACCACGTGTGAGAGCAAGTTTTGTTTCATGAAACTAGTTTTTGTTTTATGTCTGCATGCCTTGATTGGACCCTGGTGCAAAATGTATTTCTTCTTGTGTGTTTTAATCCAAAACATTAGAAAACTATTGTTGTAGGGCCCACGCTGTGTCCTACCTTAACTGTCTTTCTGGGGTATGCCAGTCCTTAACATTTTTCCCATCACCATTTATCTGTGCCACTTACTTGATGCTTCTCTCGTGTGTTTTTGTACCATTCATTTCTCATGTGTACATGTGATTTTTGCCTAATTGAACTGAAACTTCAAAGGTGTATATGTTAGGTTTCTTTGTATACTTCATGGTTTCCAATGTCGTGCTGAGCCCAATCCACGAATGGAGATGGCTAATTCCGTGCTTAGCAGGAGCAAGCCAGACCTCAGCTCACGTGCCACCTTTTCAGGGATGCATTTCTTCTTTTTTTAAATAAGAAATTTATTTAAACACGATGCTTGACTTGAAGGGAACGCTATCTAGGAATCATTTGTTTTATTTTTTTAAAAAAAATTAAAGATTTTATTTATTTCTTTGGCACAGAGAGAGAGTGCACAAGCAGGGGCAGTGACAAAGGCAAAGGGAGAAGCAGATTCCACACTGAACAGGAAGCCCAATGTGGGGCTCCATCCCAAGACCCTGGGATCATGACCTGAGCTGAAGGCAGACGCTTAACCCACTGAGCCACGCAGGCACCTTGAATCGTTTCTTTTAGAGGAATTTAAGGGATGCATTTCTTAACCTGTTCCCCACCTCTACTCGAGCCTAGATCATGTCCCCCTGATACTAGCTCCCAGCACTATGGGATGCCTTCCTAAGACTTACTGGGGTTGAATATAAATATTTGTGTGACTAGGTGATTTGTGTCCTCCACTAGAGTATAAATTTCACTGAAATGGGCCACATCTGTTAATCTCACATGTACCTAACACAGTATTTGGCCAGTGGTGGACACTTAATCAATATTTGTTGACTGACTGACTGATGGACTGACAGGCTAAACGACTTAAAGAATGACCGGCTGTTCTGGCAGAAGCTGTAGCCCTTTCTTGTTATCAGAAAGACATTTTGCTGGGGCGCCTGGGTGGCTCAGTGGGTTAAACCTCTGTCTTCAGCTCAGGTGATGGTCTCAGGGTCCTGGGATTGAGCCCCACATTGGGCTCTCTGCTCAGGAGGGAGCCTGCTTTTCCTTCTCTCTCTGCCTGCCTCTCTGCCTGCTTGTGATCTTTCTCTGTCAAATAAATAAATAAAATCTTAAAAAAAAAAAGAAAGACATTTTGCTCATGAACATAAGATGAGATAGGAAGAGTCAGATCTAATGATTTGAGAAAGATAAAATTTTGCATGGGGTTGTCTTTTTTTTTTTTTTAAGATTATCCATTTGTTTGGAAGAGAGAGTGTGCTCGCATGTGCATGTCCCAAGCAGTTGGCAGGGTGGGGGAGTCAGCAGAGGGAGAAGCAGATTTCCTGCTGGGGAACCCAATGCAGGGCTTGATCTCAGGACCCTGGGATCAGGACCTGAGCCCAAGGCAGATGCTTAACTGACTGAGCCACCCAGGCGCCCCTCATTATTATTTTTTTCCAGTTACTCTGGCAGCATGTTATCTGGATTTACTTGCACCTGGTTATAGAAATGGGTTCGTGTAAGAAGCAGTTATGTGGATGCCCTCTCTGCCATCTCTGAATAACTGATCTGGAGAAAATGGATCCTCCTGTGTGCAGCTCAGTTTGTGACCTCCATAAGAATCCTCTTTCAGAACTTGTAAACTGTTTCTCCTTCTTCATAAGCCAGTCGTCTTTTTATTAGAAGATAAATGAGGGCCCTGCCCCTGGGACTTCCTTCTTTGCCCCGGCTGATAGTGCAAGTTTAAGATGTGGGTTAAAAAAATACCATAGGATCGCACTCATTTGTGGAATTGAAGAAACAAAACAAACAGTTATGGGGAGGGAAAAAAAGTGGCAAACCAAGAAACAGACTCTGAACTACAGAGAACAAACTGATGGTTACCAGAAGGGAGGTGGGAGCGGGGATGGGTTAAATAGGTGATGGGGATTCAGGAGGGCACTTGTCCTGAGCACCCGGTAATGCATGGAAGTGCTGAATCACTGAATTTTACACCTGAAACTAGTATTACACTGTATGTTAACTAAATGGAATTTAAATAAAGACTAAAGCCAAAATACAATCAGTTCTTTTCTGTATACAGAGTATTTCTCTTCTTGTTCTCTAGGCTCTTATAACGTGTATTTTTTGGTTATTTATTTATTTGTTTGCTTGTTTATTTGATTATGTGCTTTCTGGTGTTATTATACTTCTATCAGCATACTATAGAAAAAAATGGCATGCCTCGGCTTTGATCTGGGTGCAAATTCTAAACAAATTTAGATTGTAATACTTCCTAGCTATGTGATCTTAGAAAAGTAACCTCACTGTGTCTTACTATATTCTCATCCCTAAAAGGAGATCAATACTGTTTTCGTCATTGTTTTCATTATTTTCTGAGTTACTGACACAGTGTTTAGCACATTTTAGGTGCTCAGAACATACTAGTTCTTTTCTTTCCTTTTATGGTGTGTAACTTCAAATCCGATCCATTTTAGAAAGTGATTAATAGGACCCATGATAACAAAAGGGTTTGATATGTTGAAGTTATAGTATCTGGGTTTGCTTGTTTTGTTTTGTTGTTGTTGTTTTGAAAACGGAGGAAAATAATCTTGTCTTTCTTAGTTACTTTATCTACAAAGTTCAGAAGACAATAGTCATTATCACACTGGAGAATTACTTGTTAATAATATTAATGTATGGATTATTTGAAGGTTCCCAGGTATGTGTCAAGGATGACCCTGAAGAGACTCAGAAGAGAGAATGTGATGTGCTGAGAATATCATTTCTAATTTCAATTATCAGGTTTTTTTTTTTTAATTAATGGCATGTGCTGATTTTTCTTTTAACTCGTATTTTAAGTGTAAGTTTATCTTTCTTGAGGAAATTGAAGATATAATACTTCCCATTCTCTTCTGTCCTGAATGGTGATAGTGTGCCTAGGGAAATGAGGAATAGATACAGCCTCGGCACTAGGGGCACATGCTGAGGGGTAAGTAGTGGCTGCACAGCCAAATAGGATTAGTCAGATAGGCGCACGGACGTCTCACAGAACCAGGTATCAGAAACAAGCTGGATGGCCAGGATCTAGGGGTCGGTCACTGGGAACGAGAACCCAGTTTCGAATGTTCCAGATAGGCTGGGATTCAGCATTTAGAAAATGAAGAGTGTTCAAAATACTCCAGTTTCCTTTATACTTAGTGTGGGCTTTGTATAGGACTCTGAGGGGGAGGTGTATTCTGGGGGTAACGGCAGTATTAGGGAATTCTGCTCTTGTGTTCATGGTTTGAATGAGGTATGAGACCTTGTTTCCCCATGATACCATGAGTTCTTTTCTTTTTCTTTTCTTTTTTTTTTTACACCAGGTGTCCTGAAATCACTATACTAATATGTAAATGCAACACTTAAATCATTAGTTTAACAAACTATTCTTTTTTTTATTTTTTTTTTAAAGATTTTATTTATTTATTTGTCAGAGAGAGAGGAAGAGAAAGCAAGCACAGGCAGACGGAATGGCAGGCAGAGGCAGAGGGAGAAGCAGGCTCCCTGCCGAGCAAGGAGCCTGATGTGGGACTCGATCCCAGGACGCTGGGATCATGACCTGAGCCGAAAGCAGCCGCTCAACCAACTGAGCCACCCAGGTGTCCCTTAACAAACTATTCTTGAGTTTCAGGTATTTTGAAAGATGCTGAGAATAAAAGACTTGATTTATCCCTGCAAAACTGACAGACTTGGGGGGAGAAAGACCCCGCAAAAATGTGATGAGTAAACGTTGAGAGTTGGGACACCCAGTTAAGGACAGAGGGTGATGGTAGAGAAGGTGGAGTGACAATTTATACTTCCTGAGACAATGGTTTACACCAACGCACTCCTCCCTTCCCCCTGCAAGGCATGCGCTGAACTGATACAGACAGAAAGAAGAATTTCTTTTCTTTGGAGCCTTTTTTGGCTTTGGAAAACCACGATTATATCTTAAAGTCCAGTGAAGAAATAAGATAACTGTCATGGACGTTCAAGAAAAGATCCCGTTTGCCTTTGAACTCTGTGCATTTGCTTTCCAGTCAAGGTACTTTTTGATTCATTTGTTTGAGAATTTTAGGTTTATGCATGTTTACTGTAAACATTTCTTAGCTCAATGAAAACAGTACTCTATCCATTATCTCTTTATTGAGAGTAGATACTCTTGGTTTCTAGAAAATAGGATATTAGAGCTAGAAGAGGAAAATTTTTCCTTTCCTTATTTTACAAGGATGGTATGCTTTTATTTTTAGAATCAACACATTTTTGAGAAGTCTAGTAGGTTGCAAACTGGGCAAAATTTCTCTCTTACCCCTTTTGTGGAACTATATGATGGTATTTTCTGCACTAACGCTTCAAGGGTATTTCACATTTATTATTTGCAAAATGCATCAATTTAATGCTTTGGGAAAATGTATTTGGGAGTGAAACAGCCACCCCATGCTTTAATGATTGTGGATGGGAACAGTGATCATTTTGCAAGTGGAGACGCTCATAGTGGTAAAAGGCTGAGAGAATGATAACATGTCAATAAGCCTCAGCTATCTATTTAAAAGTCTTATTTTCTTTGAATATATAATAATCTGGCTGCTGTGTAACAATCCGGGCCCCACACTTCCCAGCAGCTGGGGAGCTGGCTTTGGCCGTGCATTGCCCTGCAGGACTTGGCTAGGAGCCAGGCCACAAGAAAAGGCAGTGTGGAAGTCAGGTGAGAAGAATTAGTTAAGCTTTTAATTAACTCACCCTTTCCTGTCGTAAGAGATGTGTAGAGACTCAGATCTTCAGTTATACCTCAAATGCCCAAGCTAAGGTACTCATTGACGGAAGCCATAAAACCATTTCCTAAGCTTCAGGTATGAGAGTACAGAGGTCTAGCAAGGTTTATAGCGAGACCCACTCAGCAGACCTAGGAGTCTGCAAGAGTTTGCACGAAGGTAGAGAGGCGTGGGGCACCACGAGGAGCTAGGAGTTCTACTCCAGCCACTGCTGCCAGCCTTCTCAGGGTGGAAGGCATCTGTGTTATGAGTAATAAGACATTTCGACACATTCCACATCCACATCTGTATGGAGTTAACCCAGATACAACTGGATGCATTCCGTTTATTTATATCTGTGGACTATTGCCCTGGGGGGTTGTCCTTTGGGTACACGCTAAACCTTTTATTTTTATTTTATTTTATTTTTTTAAAGAATTTATTTATTGTTTGACAGAGAGAGAGAGAGAGAAAGCACAAGCAGGGGGAGCAGACAAGGGAGAGGGAGAAGCAGGTTCCCCGCCGAGCAGGGAGTTGGATGCAGGGCTCCAAGTGGGGCTTGGCGCAGGGCTCCATTCCAGGACCCTGGGATCATGACCCCAGCCAAAAGCAGACACTTAACAGACTGAACCACCCAGGCATCCCGCCCCCCCCCCCGTTATAAACCTTTTAAATCTCCTAATTCGTATGGATTACAGTTCTGCGTCATCATACACTTCTGTGGCCACTGTCTCTGAAGTCAGCTTCTAAATATTTAACGATGAGAACATTTAGTGTTAACACGTAAGAAGAAGTCCTGAGTGAGGACACTCTAAAGCTGGTTAATCTCGTGTGAAAGCAAACTATTATCCGCTGCAGGGACGGGAGGAATTGGCCTATCACTGAGTGTAGTATCAAGCATGATCTACAGAGCAGAACTGGTCATTGGAGTCTCAGACTCTTTGATAAACGCAGACCAGCCAGTGGTGTAGGTAGCCAAGGTGGAGGAGTCAAGGACATGGTTGGCGGCTAAGGCAGCTGCTTGTGACTTCTGCTGAGAGTTTGGTGACAGAGCTGAACAAGTGTACTCAAGAGAACCTGATCTTAATTTGTGGTCTGGGGGATTTAGTAGACATTATGTATAGATATAAAAATGACAAGAGTTGACTTACCAGCTGTTATTTTTCAAATACAAATGATAGAGTTTAAACTGCACTTTAGTAATTTGGATTTAAAATGTCTGTTCCCACAATATCTAAAGGTAAACAGTTTCCTTCTTTTCTTCCTTCGCTTCTTCCTTCTTCAGTGTCCCTCCCCGTGCATTCTCTTCCTCTTATTCAATCTCCCTCTCAAAACTCTTTCTTTGTTCCTTAGCATAGATTTTACCTAAAACCGATTCTACATTACAGTGATTATTTAAATTTTAATCATATAGCTATATTTTAATAGCTAAAAATTGTTCATGAAAATGTTAAATTAATGAATTTTTTTTTTTTGCTTTTAATACTAACATTTTGATCTTATAGTTGGGTTTAAAGGCTTAGTACATGTGAAAAGCACATTGGTAAACGGAAGAGTTTTAAATTCATCCCGTGAGAAGTACTCAAGGGAAAGAGAGCAAGCAATAACAGAAAATCGTGGATTTATTGTGCCCTATGTTTTGAAGCCCAGTAGCTAAGGCTTTGTAAAAAGGCTTCCATAGAGTACTCTCCTGTTATAGCCAGAATAAGTTTGAGGAAAAGTTTAGTCCAAACATCACAGGAACTAGCCTGTGGTCTTTCAGCTTTGAAGTAGATGGGGCAGCTGTCACCTGGAACTCTCTCTCTGAAGCTGTCACTTTCCTATTGCACTTCTCAGACAGGGAAGTCTGGGCCTATTGACCTCTTGGCTAGGAGATAATTCTTAATGACCTTCCTCTACCTCCTGAGTAGAAACTTGAAGAGTGATGTGAGTCACAGTGCAAATGGGTTATGTTGAGGCTGGGCAAGAAGAGGGATAGAAGTGGTTGGGAGTGGGGGAGGTGAAGTCAGTATACATGGTTCAGGGTCAAGGGATAGGAAGGCCTGAACCATGGTAGAGCTGGGGAGATAGCTGCTAGACCTTGCTTCTGTTTCATTTTGTACAAGTTAAATTCATCCTTAAAGAAATAGCTAACCCGCTCTGCATGCTGTGTAATGAAGTTTTGTCTCTGATTGGTACAGATTTTAGAAAATTAGGGAAGCAAATATTCCTTCCTCTTATGACTTCCTAGCGTGTACCTCATTCGGTATGCTCCTTTTCAGTTTGTTCACTTACCTGGAGCAGGTAAAGGACGTCGGATCTCTATAGTATGCCGTAATATTTTAAAATAAATGACTGACTTTGAGAAACATTTTGTAAATTTGGGAAAGTGAGAAGTTCAAAGAATACTTATCTTATATTTAAATGCTTGAGTTTTATCATTTATTAAACCTTGAAGTTAACGATTTTTCATCATTAGAATTATATGTGTTTGTAATAGGAACCATGGTAATAATGAAACACTTAAAATATGATATAATAATATACCTAAAGGATAAAAGACTACTCATTGCCTCACTATACAAAGTCTATTAACATTCTGGAGTTGTTTTGTTCTTCTGTCTTTTCTACCTACTTATTTTTCCAGAATTGTATATATAGATTTGTATTTTGCTTTTTCACGGAGGTCAGGAGTGCTGGTAGCCGGCAGGCTCCAGCCACCAGGCAGTGCTCTTAAGTACGGCAACATCAGACTCTAATGGGAAGTTATAATTTACCTATTTGTCTTCCTTTTATTGGTCACATAGAAGACTGAGTGTAACATTTGGTATGTAGATGATGTTCTAGTATACTGCTTGATACATATGACCTCTGGGTTTGGATTCTTTCCTTAGCATGCATAGGAGTCATGAAGTTATAGAGTCTTGATATATGTGGTCAAGTTACTTCTCCCCAAGTTAGCAGTTTATACTTGGGACGTCTGAAGTCCTGTACATCAAGTATCCCTTGATTCCTCCTGCAGTAAGAGTACCTTCTTTGTTTTGATTTGCCCCAACCAATGATGTGATTGTGGGAACAGGGGGTGCTACCAAGCAGCCGCATATCTTCTCAGGTCTTAACAATCCTGATCTAATCAGAACAGGTGACTCAAGTTAGGCCAATGAGACGTCTTTCCTTGAGTTTTTAGATACTAAAGATGGAGGTGTTCTGTCGCCTGGTGATATAACTTGGAACTTTCATCTACCAGGATTCCTGATGTAGGGCAGAAATTCTGTGACTGGAGAAAAGGGCAATATGTAGGGAAGCTGAGAGGAGACCCTGTGGGCTGGGTGGGGTATGGAAGGACATAAAGGGAGGGTGAGAGGAAGAGGAATGAAGAAAGGGGAGAGGGAAGAGGGGAAAGTAGGAGAACAGAGGCGAGAGGAGACAGTTGAGTTCTTCAATTCATTTATTCCTGGCATCAAAGGCATCCATGTCTTTTCTAGTTACCTGAGCCAATAAATCCTTTTTGTGGTTGAAGAGGGTTTCTGTCACTTGTTTCTCATCTTTTCTTTTCTTTTTTTTTTTAAGATTTTATTTATTTATTTGACAGAGATCACAAGTAGGCAGAGAGGCAAACAGAGAGAGAGAGAGAAAAAGAGAGAGGAGGAAGCAGGCTCCCTGCCAAGCAGAGAGCCCGATGCAGGACTCAATCCCAGGACCCTGAGATCATGACCTGAGCTGAAGGCAGAGGCTTAACCCACTGAGCCAACCAGGCGCCCCGTCGCTTGTTTCTGAAAGAGTTATAATATATATTCCCACTTTTTCCTATACTTTCAGTTTATTTATTTTTAAAAAGATTTTTCTTTTTTAAGTAATCTCTGCAGGCAAGGAATTCACAACCCCAAGATCAAGAGCTGCACGCTCTAATGACTGAGCCAGTCAGGCGCCCCTCTATAGTTTCAGTTTAAATTAAAAATCCATAGTATAAATTTCCTACTCTACCCTACACTGATACCAAGTGTTAATCATAATTAGCATCAGTATTAATTACAATGCACATCCAAGCTGAAACTAAAAATCCTAAGTTGGCTAGCATTTGAATCAAGATTAGTGACAACAAGAGTAAATACTTTTTAAATTGATAAATGAGGTGTTGAATGAGTATTAAAAGTTCATGGGACATTTATTCTTCACCTTAAATTTAATATGATAGGTTTGTAACTCTTTCTTTTCTCTCCATCCCTCTTTAATTCTTAGGTAGAAAAATTCCAGGAAAAGATTAATGTTTTGCTATTATTGAACTCTTGGTTTTTTCCACAAAAAGAAAATCTTATATTTATTTTCTTCAAGAGCATCCAATATATTTCTTAGTTTTTTCTAATCTTTGGGTTGTATCTAGGATTATACTTGAAGGTATATTATGTCCGTTCCAAGGTATCTTGAGATTCTGCCAAAGTGAGCTGATTGATATGTGCCATTGATTTGAGCAATTCCTAAAAGTTTTCCACCATAAAGTAGATATGAGAAAGTCTCTAGAGTATAAGAGAGGGAGGGACTTGGTTAAAATAGTTGGATTCTCAAAGCCTTTTAAGTGCTAATTTGCTAATACTCCAAAGGGAACTGCAAAAGGCCCAACGTTTTTATTTTTATTTTATTTTTTAAAAGATTTTATTTATTTATTTGAAGGAGAGCAAGAGAACTCAGGCACAGGGGGAGTGGCAGAGGCAGAAGGAGAGGGAGAAGCAGGCTCTCAGCCGAATGTGGGGCTTGATCCCAGGACCCTGGTATCATGACCTGAGCGAGAAGGCAGCCACTTAACTAACCCAGACTTCCCAAAAGGCTGCACCTTTTTAAACCATTAGACACCTTTTTCATTTAACATTTCATTGGCTATTTGTTTGGTTTTGGAAATATAGCGGTAAGCAAGATGAACAGTTTCTTTGTTTTCACAGAATCTGTATTACTTAGAAGTCATTTGCTCTGCTGGAATGTGCATACAGATGAGCACCCATAGAACACACATTTATCTATATATTTGAAAGCTATGCATTAAGCTTTTAACAAATTGTTCAAATTCTCCAAATGTGTCCCATGCTCTTACCTTGACTGATACATCAGCAAAATGACCTGGAAGACCAACTTTTCATTTAGAAATCTTTGGATTCCTTGATGTTTTGGGATGGTGAAGGGGGAGCATGTTCCTGGCTCTCTGCTCCTGGGCCTCTTCCAAACCCAAAAGAAGTTTTGCTTGCATGATTATGAACACCACAGTGCTTTCATCCGAAGTCTACCCCCCTGGCAGTGAGGAAACCCAGAGCACCGAGGGTGGTGGGGTCAGGTAGGGTAGGGGTTCCCCATATCTTGTTCTAACGGTAATACCACTTACTACATCACCTGTGCAGATCCTTGTTCTGAGGGATGCCCTTGGGGAAACTGACTGAGTTCACCATTTTGAAATCAGTGACAACCTTGAGAAGATGGTACCATAGGGTTTTGATTTAACTGTAGTTAGTGTTTTTGACAAGAGGCAAATTAGAACTTAAAAGAGTTACTGGGAAGAATTGGAATTATATTGACTGACTCTGCCTCTCTTCCAGAAGCCAGATTTTAACTACAACCTATTTTTTCTTAAACCTGGCAGTAATTGATAAAAGACTTCTGAACACCAAGGACCTATCCAGAGCACGAGCATTTGGTTCTGTAAGAGGTTGAGGGCTACCATTTAGTCCTTATTCAGTGTTTGAAAATAGGCAGCACGGGGCGCCTGGTTGGCTCATTCAATTAAGCATCTGACTCTTGATTTTGTCTGGCTCTGGTCTTGACTCAGGATTGTGAGATCGAGCTTTGTGTGGGGCTCCATGCTGGGTGTGGAGTCTCTTTAAGATTCTGTCTCCCTCTCCTCCCATCCTTTCCTACAGCACCACCCACCCACCCACCCACACCAACAGTCTGTCTCTCCCGCTCAAAAAAGAAAAAATAAAAAGAGGAAAGAAAAGAAATGAAGAAGCACATATTGTTAGTAAGTTGAAATGATAGCAAGTATCAAGGAAAGGAGAAAATATGAAAAGTTGACAGAAAAACTATAAAAGCACGGTCATGAGTGGTCATCTGGTATATAGAAACATACAGCCTTCCGCCCCTCAATCCTTGCTCTATGGGACTTTATGGTAATTCCATGAACTTCCATAGATAAAAAGCAAAATTATTTCTGTTTTACTCTTTATTTAAAAAAAAGATAATGTGGTACACAGAAGTTGTTTGCATGTTTAAAATGAAAAAAATGTTTTGAGATAATGTTTCCTTGTTATTAATAATATTCGCATTTGTTTCATACCTACTAAGGAAACTGACTTATTTATAGTTGCAGAAAACTTCCAGCTTAATGGCATTCACTAGCATGAGAATTACCACACTTAAATACTTAAAATCCTGCACAGCGTGGCTTATTTTTCATTTAAAAAAAAGATTTATTTATTTATTTTAGGAAGAGAGATAGAGAGAGAGGGAGATTCGTAGATTCCCCTCTGAGCGTGGAGCCCAGTGCTAGACTCAAGGTTCTATCTCAGGACCCCTAGACCATGACCGAAATCAAGAATTGGATGCAAGATTTCGTCGCTTATCTGACTGAGCCACTCAGGCACCTCAACTTCTTTTTTTCTTTTAAAGGATTCTGTCCTTCGGCGTTCTCCTCCCCACACTGCATGGAGTCGTAGGAAGTCTTTCGAAGAAAGGGTCTACTGAAGGGTATGCTAAGAATCCTGGGTGGGAGAATCATTGCTGCCCACGGATTAACCAGTTTTTTGAGGCTTGAACAGTGTTTGCTAAAGATTATCGACAGGCTGGATCGTTGCTGATTGCACCTGACTCAAAGTTCCCTTTGTTTTGCCTAGAATATGTTGCAGTTGTTTTCTGGAAGCGTTTTGTGATCGGAGTCGGACAAAATGTTTATTTGCCGGTAGGTTTAGTGGGTGAGAGGGAAGAACAATGAACATGCAGGCATTATGTATGTGCCATGAATTTAAGTTGTTGATAGACATCAGTTATGACAATACTGTGCCACAGATTTCTTCATTTTCAGCAGCTGAGGTTCAGAGACATGAATTATACTTGATTGCACAATATCTTCTCACAGAAATTGTAAGGAGAATGGTATGCCCTAACAGGGCTTATTTACACGGAACACCCTAGTTCACTGTTTCCCCTCTGGCTTTTCTTAAACAAGCAACTTATTCTCAACAGTTTTAAATTTAAAATCAATATTTCTAATAAAATAGTTTTACACTTTTCATCTTTATGTATGGACATGTATTGGAAGAGAATCCAAATGAGTTTAAGCAATAAAGACAAGGCTATCAATAAAAACCTTCTAGGGAAGTCCATGAAAAGGAAGTATTTGTTTATCTCTCAATGCAAAAATATATATGGATGGACACATTGTGTGAGTTTTATCCATTAATTAGCTATGAAGTAGTAAAATTGGTTTCAGGGAAATTAAATGAATTAATTTTTGTAACACAAAATTTTAAAAATCTACTAAAGTATGCATTTTGAAGTCTAGAGTTCCCTCATGTCTCTATTTTCCCTGTTACCCTAACCCACTTTCATGAGGTTTTTATGTATCCTTCTACAGAGTTTGGACAAATGTCTAATGACAGGCATCCAGCTTTCAGTACTGTACAGAGTATTTTCACTGCCCTAAAATTCTCTGTGCTCTGCCCAGTCATCCTTCCCCTGCCCCCAAGCCCTGATCTGTTTCCTGTCTCCATAGTTTTGCCTCTTGTAGAACTCCATATAGTTGGAATCGTAGAGTATGTAGTCTTTTCAGTTTGGCTTCTTTCACATGGTGATACGCATTTAAGATTCCTCCATGTCTTTTCATGGCTTAATCATTCATTTCAGTGCTGAATAATATTCCGTTTTCTGGATGTACTAAATTAATGGAGAATAATTAAAGTACTATCTCAATGTAAGCACTTAGAGCAACTTAGGAATCCTTACACATTCCTGGATCCCAAGGTAAATTTTCTGAACTTGTTCTACTAAAGCATTCCATCCATGAAGAATACTCAGTACTTACTTTAAAAGAGCAAGTTGCTTAAATTATTTTCAAACTACCAAATGAATTTTTTAAAAATTTGACTTCCTCCTTGTTTCTAGGTTTTGCCGATTATACATAAAGCTGCTATAAATACCTATGAACAGATTTTTGTGAGGACATAAGTTTTTAAAACCTTTGGGTAAATACCAAGGATCATGATTGCCAGACTCTATGGTAAAGGTATGTTCAGTTTTTTAGAAACTGCCAAACTGTCTTCCACTATGGCTGTCCATTCCCACCATCAGTGAATGAGAGTAGCTCCACATACTTGGCAGCATTTGGTTTTGTCAGTGTTTGGATTTTGTCAGTGTTTCAGATTCTAATAGGTGTGCAGTGGTGTCTCATTTTAATTTGCAGTTCCTTCATGGCACACACTGTAAAGCATCTTTTTGTATCCTATTTTGCCATCTGTATATCTTTTCTGGTGAGGTGTCTGTTTGGGGCTTTGGCCCATTATTTAATTGGGTTGTTTGTTTTCTTACTGAGTTTTAAGAATTTTGCCTCACAGTCCTTTAACACGTGTCTTTTGCAAACATTTTCTCCCAGTCTGACTTCTTTTTCTCTTGACATTCTCTTTTGCAGAGCTCAAGTTTTTAATTTTAATTAAGTCCTGTTATCAATTCTCTCTTTCATGGATCCTGTCTTGGTGTTGTATCTAAAAACTTATCACTAGATCCAAGGTCATATAGGTTTTCTCCTATGTTGTGTTCTGGGAGTTTTATAGTTTATAGTTTTATATATAGGTCTGCGATCCATTTTGAGTTGGTTTCTGTGAAGGGTTTGAGGTCTGAGTCCAGATTATTCTTTTTGCATGCGAATGTTCAGTTGTTCCAGACTATTTATTGGAAGACTACTTTTGCTCCTTTTTATTGCCTTTGCTTCTTTGTCAGAGATCATTTTACTATGTTATGAGAGTCTATTTCTGGGCTCTCTATTCTATTTTATTGTTCTATTTGCCTTTTTTTTTCTTTTTTTGCGGATACCAAACTTTCTTGACCATGGTAGTTTTATAGTGAGTCTTAAAGTCATGTGGTGTCAGTCCTCCAACTTTAAAGAAACTATCATTTGTCAAATTTTGATATGTTATCAAAGAAGAAAAGCCACAGTTAACTGAATGAAGACTGAATAAGACTGTTATGTTTTCTTCATATACTTCCAAACAATAAATTGCTAACAGATTGAATTCAGAAGCAGTTATGAGAATCCAACTGTGTTCTATTAAGCCTATTATTAAGGTCTATTAAAGATACTTGCAAAATACAATATACTTCTTGGGGTGCCTGGGTGGCTCAGTGGATTAAGCCTCTGCCTTCAGCTCAGGTCATGATCTCAGGGTCCTGGGATCGGGCCCTGCATCAGGCTTTCTGCTCAGCAGGGAGTCTGCTTCCCCCACCCCATCTCTCTGCCTGCCTCTCTGCCTACTTTATCTCTGTCTGTCAAATAAACAAATAAATCCTTAAAAAATGTAAAAAAAAATGCAAAACACGTCTCACTAAATTTTTTATTTTGGAAAATAGTTATTTTCATAAAAACATGCCATTTGTATTAACATGTAGTGGAATTTTTATATTACTTGAGAATAAATACATATTTAAAAATTTTTCTTCAATTTTGCATATAGTTAAGTATCAATATGTATCACCCAATAACTTTTAGATTCTGAAGCCCCCTGATACCAAAATGTTTGAGAGCCCGATTCTTGGTACTTTGTTAGTATTGGGCAATTTGAAAGAGTGAGGTCTGGAGGGTCAAGGCCAATTATGCATTAGGTTTTTGTTATTGTTGTTATATGCATGATCTATTCTGAGTCAATCAGGTTTCCGTTATGACAAGTAGAAGTTTGTTTGCTTTAGAATAGTCCATCAACTGAGCTAAACTATTGAGAACATTGTTCAGTCCTCTCCTTTCTATTTTTACCATTTTGTTTCTAGCTAGATGATTCCTATTCATATCACTGTCTTTTATGTCTTAAATAACCTTATTTTTGTTCTTTTATTCATAATTCACAATGAAACCCACTTTTTCCAAGTCTGTTTCTTTTTTCTTAAGGATTTTATTTATTTATTTGAGAGACACTGAGAGTGAGAAAGAGGGAGAGGGAGAAGCAGACTCCCTGCTGAGCAGAGAGCCTGGCACCAGGCTCCAGCCGAGAACTCCCAAGATTTACCTGAGCTGAACGGCTGTGCTTAACTGACTGAGCCACCCAGGTGTCCCTGTTTTTGTTTTTTTAAAGCCTTCATTTATTTGTTTGTTTTTAAAGATTTTATTTATTTGTATGACAGAACAAAGTAGACAGAGGCAGGCAGAGGGAGAGTGGGGAAAGCAGGCTCCCTGCTGAGCAGAGAACTCAATGCGGGACTTGATCTCAAGACCCTGAGATCATGACCTGGGCTGAAGGCAGAGGCTTAACCCACTGAGTCACCCAGGTGCCTTTAGAGCCTTTATTTTTAAGCAATCTTTACATCTACAGTGGGGCTCAAACTCATGATCAGTAGATCAAGAGTCACATGCTCCATTGACGAAGCCAACCAGGTCCACCTCCTCCCACCTTTTTTTAAGTGAAATTGACATTTTGGAGTTTTTTAATTTGTTTCTTTCTTTAAGAATTTTTTATTGTTTAAGGAAAGTTCAAGTCCATTCTGAGGCATTGTTATGACCACGTGGGGGGTGTATTTTGGGAACAGGATATGGCTGTGTGTGGTTGCCTAGGGGCTTCTCTTGTATAAGGGGTAGTGGGGTATAGATGAGAATAAGTCATCGTTATCAGTGAGAACAAGACAAACGACAGCATGACCCACTGAGCATCTTTATGTCCCATCTTTGTTTTTTTGTATCTGGGCAAACTTAAAGGCTAAAGATAAAGAATTTGTGTATAAATGTATGTGGATTTGGGATTAGTTACTGTCTAGGAAATAGATGTTTTTCATAATTCCTTTTAGAGATGCACCCATGATTGGGTGTTAGCCTAAATATTTGGCCAAAATTTTTTTCTTTGGTTTAGAAGAAAAATGCCTATTTCAGTTGTCATCCTATATGCTTGCAGAATCAGCAATGTGGTCCTATAGGTTCCTATCACATTGAATCTGCATAGCAATGCCAACAACAGAAACAAAGCATATAATTTAGATTTATTGCTTCTATCTGAGTATTCTCTTCAAAGTAGATAGATATACCTTCTACATGTGGTTTGGAATGAGAAATGCATCTGTAAATTTAAGATGTTGACAGTCTACCAACCCATTGAAATATAAATGTAAATGTTATTGCAAGAGTGAATTAGGGCAATACTTAATGATGATTTTGCCAATTGCTAACTTTACATACAAAAATAATCAGAAGATTTTAAATAATACATTTATAAGGAAGTAGATTTAAAGTAAAGATTAATATTTAGGGAGCATATATTAACTAGATAACATTAGGAAGAATATTATATCCTCTTAGAGTCAGTAAATATTTATAAAATTTAAATAACATAAGAAAAAATAATAAGTTCCTGGTGGCTCAGTCAGTTAAACATCTGCCTTCCTTCAGGCTCCCTGCTGAGCAGAGAGCCTGCCTGCTTCTTCCACTCTTCCCTCTGCAACCCCCCCCCGCTCTCTCTCTCTCTCAAATAAATAGATAAAATCTTCAAAAAACAATAAAAATGGAAAACACATTATGAAGATTAGAATTAGTCTTTGGAGTTGTATCAGTAGTCAAATATTAATTTAAAAATTTTTTCAAATTATTATTATATATACATAAAAAAATGTCTATTTATTTTTTAAGAGGGGAAGGAGGGACAGAGGGAGAGAGAGAGAATTCCAAGCATGCCCTCCACACCAGTCGTGGAACTGATAACAGCTTCTTCTCACCCTGAGATCATGACCTGAGCAGCAGAAACCAAGAATTGAATGCTTAACTGAGTGAGCTGCACGGGTACCCAACAGATTATTTTTATTTTATAGTTTGTGTGGTTTTTGTTGTTTTGTTTATTTGCTTTTGTTTGTTTTGCTTTTTTTTTTGTTTTTTGGTAACTTAGGTCCATTAAGCCTGAGCCTTTCAGGAAAAAGTTCACTTTGAAAATTCTTCACAACTTGAGGAATGTATAAAAAATAAAATGTTGTTCACTTTGTTATAATTTCACAAGGTGGGAAAACAACCTAAATCAGGTACAACACCTGTGGTAAATCACTTTTGATCTAGGCATAACAAAAAATATACAGAATAGGGTGCCTGGGTGGCTCAGTGGGTTAAGCCTCTGCCTTCGGCTCAGGTCATGATCTCAGGGTCCTGGGATTGAGCCCCGCATCGGGCTCTCTGCTCAGGGGGGAGCCTGCTTCCCTCTCTCTCTCTGCCTGTCTCTATGCCTACTTGTGATCTCTGTCAAATAAATAAATAAAATCCTAAAAAAATATACAGAATAAAGGAAGACAGTGTTAAGGAAAAATGGAAACTCCTAAAATATTATGTTCTTCTGCCAACCTCAGTTGCAAAGATGCATCTATTTTGTATCACACCTGAGCTGAATGGTGAGCACAGGAGAATCTATCAGTTGACAGTACAGATAAAATGTTCTTCTTTTACTGTGTCAAATTTTTAAGAATTTACTACTGGTTTTAATGATTAAATTATAGTAAAGATTACTTTCAGGTAAAATTCCAAGATTCTGACATCTGAAAAGTTCATTTATGACTATGAACTCAGGTTTGGGTTTTAGTTTTAGCTGAATATTGATTTTAACATTTGTTTATTTTGCATTACCCATAATTTGGCACACCTCTCCATCTAATGCTCTAAGCATTACTCCTGCAGACATAGTACATAAAAAAAGGAAGAGCTCACAATGCTGCTAATAAAGTTGCTATTTTCCTCTGTGGGGTTTTTTGTTGTTGTTGTTGATGCTGTTTGTTTTATTTCTTTCTTCTCTGTGACATGTTTATCAAACTTTTGCCCATTTTGGGGGTGTTTATATTTTTTCTTAAAGTTTTGTAAGAATTCTTCATAAATTTTTTAAATTCTTGTTTTATTATTCATTTTGTAAAATTTTCTCCACTCTCTTTTGGTGTCTTTTGATAGACAGAAACTTAAAATTTAATTTATCAAATTTATCAGTATCTTTTTTAAAAGATTAACGCATAGTGTATTATTTGCCCCAGGGGTACACGTCTGTGAATCATCAGGCTTATACATTTCACAGCACTCACCAATCACATACCCTCCCCAATGTCCATAACCCAACCAACTTCTCCCTGCCCCTCTTTCCCCCAGCAACGCTGTTTGTTTTATGAGATTAAGAGTCTCTTACGGTTTGCCTCCATCCCCACCCCATCCTGTTTCATTTTTTCCTTCCCTATGCCCCAAATCCTCCACCCTACCTCTCAAATTCCTCATATCAGGGAAATCATATAATTGCCTTTCTCTGATTGACTTATTTTGTTCAGCATAATGCCCTCTAGTTCTATCCATGTTGTTGCAAATGGCAAGATTTCATTTCTTTTGATGGCTGCATAATATTCCATTCTATATATATACACCACTTCTTCTTTATCCATTCTTCTGTTGATGGAAATCTAGATTCTTTCCATAGTTTGGCTATTGTGGACATTGCTGCTGTAAACATTCAGGTGCACGTGTCCATTCGGATCACTACATTTGTATCTTTAGGGTAAATACCCAGTAGTGCGATTTCTGGGTCATAGGGTAGCTCTATTTTCAACTTTTTGAGGAAAATCCATACTGTTTTCCAGAGTGGTTGCATCAGCTTGTATTCCCACCAACAGTGGGAATTCCCACCAACAGTTCCCCTTTCTCTGCATCCTTGCCAGTATCTGTTGTTTCCTGACTTGTTAATTTTAGCCATTCTGACTGGTGTGAGCTGGTATCTCATTGTGGTTTTGATTTGTATTTCCCTGATGCTGCATGATGTGGAGCACTTTTTCATGTGTCTGTTGGCCATCTGGATGTCTTCTTTGCAGACATGTCTGTTCATGTCCTCTGCCCATTTCTTGACTGGATTATTTGTTCTTTGGGTGTTGAGTTTGGTAAGTTCTTTATAGATTTTGGATACTAGCCCTTTATCTGATATGTCATTTGCAAATATCTTCTCCCATTCTGTCAGTTGCCTTTTGGTTTTATTGACTGTTTCCTTTGCTGTGCAAAAGCTTTTATCTTCCTGATGTCCCAATAGTTCATTTTTGCCCTTGATTTCCTTGCCTTTGTTGCAGCTGAGGTCAAAGAGGTTGCTGCCTGTGTTCTCCTCAAGGATTTTCATGGATTCCTGTCTCACATTGAGGTCTTTCATCCATTTTGAGTCTATTTTTGTATGTGGTATAAGGAAATGGTCCAGTTTCATTCTTCTGCATGTGGCTGTCCAATTTTCCCACCATTTGTGGAAGAGATTGTCTTTTTTCCATAGACATTCTTTCCGGCTTTGTTAAAGATTACTTAACCATAGAGTTTAGGGTTTATTTCTGAGCTCTCTATTCTGTTTCATTTGTCTATGTGTCTGTTTTTGTGCCAGTACATACTGTCTTGATTACAGCTTTGTAACAGAGCTTGAAGTCTGGAATTGTGATGCCACCAACTTTAGCTTTCCTTTTCAACATTCCTATGGCTATTCAGGGTCTTTTTTGGTTCCATATACATTTTAGGATCATTTGTTCCATTTCTTTAAAAAAATTGATGGTATTTTGATAGGAATTGCATTAAATGTGTAGATTGCTTAAGGTAGCATAGATGTTTTCACAATATTTGTTCTTCTAATCCATGAGCATGGAACGTTTTTCCATTTCTTTGTGTCTTCCTCAATTTCTTTCATGAGTACTTTATAGTTTTCTGAGTACAGATTCTTTGCCTCTTAGGTTAGATTTATTCCCAGGTATTGTAAATGGGACTGACTCCTTAATTTTTCGTTCTTCTGTCTGGCTGTTGGTGTATAGAAATGCAACTGATTTCTGTGCATTGATTTTATATCCTGACATTACTGAATTCTTGTATGAGTTCTAGCAGTTTTGGAGTGGAGTCTTTTGGGTTTTCCACATAAAGTATCATATCATCTGCAAAGAGTGATAGTTTGACTTCTTCTTTCCTGATTTGGATGCTTTTTATTTCTTTTTGTTGTCTGATTGCTGAGGCTAGGACTTCTAATACTATGTTGAATAATAGTGGTGATAGTGGACATGCCTGCCATGTTCTTTATCTTAGCAGGAAAACTCTCAGTTTTTCCTCATTAAGAGTGATATTTGCTGTGGGTTTTTCATGGATGACTTTGATGATATTGAGGTATGTACCCTCTATCCCTACACCTTGAAGAATTTTGATCAAGAAAGGATGCTGTATTTTGTCAAATGCTTTTTCTGCATCTACTGAGAGTATCATCTTGTTCTTTCTTTTATTAATGTATTGTATCACATTGTATCACATTGATTGATTTGCAGCTGTTGAACCAAACTTGCATCCCAGGACTAAATCCCACTTGGTCGTGGTGAGTAATCCTTTTAATGTACTGTTGAATCCTGTTGGCTAGTATTTTGATGAGAATTTTTGCATCTGTGTTCATCATTCTGGATCTGTATTCTGGATCTGTAATTCTCTTTTTTGATGGGGTCTTTGTCTAGTTTTGGGATCAAGGTAATGCTGGCCTCATAAAATGAGTTTGGAAGTTTTCCTTCAATTTCTATTTTTGGAACAGTTTCTGGAGAATAGGTATTAATTCTTCTTTAAATGTTTGGTAGAATTCCCCTGGAAGCCGTCTGGCCCTGGGCCCTTGTTTGTTGGGAGATTTTTTGATTACTTCCTCACTTTCCTTATTGGTCATAGATCTCTTCAGGTTTTCTATTTCTTCCTGGTTCAGTTTTGATAGTTGATACATCTCTAGGAATGCATCCATTTCTAACAGATTGTCTAATTTGCTGGCATATAGTTGCTCATAATATGTTCTTATAATTGTTTGTATTTCTTTGGTTTTGGTTGTGATCTTTCCTCTTTCATTCATGGTTTTATTTATTTGGGTCCTTTCTCTTTTCTTTTTGATAAGTCTGGCCAGGGGTTTATCAATCTTATTAATTGTTTCAAAGAACCAGCTCCTAGTTTTGTTGGTTTGTTCTACTGTTCTTTTGGTTTCTATTTCATTGATTTCTGCTCTGATCTTTATTATTTTTCTTCTCTTGTTGGGTTTAGGCTTTATTTGCTGTTCTTTCTCCAGCTCCTTTAGGTGTAGGGTTAGGTTTTGTACTTGAGACCTTTCTAGTTTCTTGAGAAAGGCTTGTATCTCTCTATATATTTTCCTCTCAGGACCACCTTTGCTGTGTTCCACATATTTGGAGCCGTTGTGCTTTCATTTTCATTTGTTTCCATCAATTTTTTCAATTCTTCCTTAATTTCCTGGTTAACCCATTCATTCTTTAGTAGGATGTTCTTTAGCCTCTATGTATTTGAGTTCTTTCCAAGTTTTCTCTTGTGATTGAGTTCTAGCTTCAGGTCATTGTGGTCTGAAAATATGCAGAGAATGATCCTACTCCTTTGATACTGGTTGAGACCTGATTTGTGAGCCAGGATATGATCTTTTCTGGAGAATGTTCCATGTGTACTAGAGAAGAATGTCCATTCTGGTGCTTTGGGATGGAATGTTCTGAATATATCTGTGATGTCCATCTGGTCCAGTGTGTCATTTAAGGCCTTTATCTCCTTGTTGATCTTTTGCTTGGATGATCTGTCCATTTCAGTGAAGGGGGGTGTTGAAGTCTCCTATTATTATTGTATTATTGTCGATGTGTTTCTTTGATTTTGTTATTAATTGGTTTATATAGTTGGCTGCTCCAATGTTGGGGGTATAGATATTTACAATTGTTAGAGCTTCTTGTGGGCAAACCTTTTAAGTATGACATAGTGCCCTTTCTCATCTCTTATGATAGTCTTTGGCTTAAAATCTAATTTATCTGATATAAGGATTGCCACCCCAGCTTTCTTTTGATGTCCATTAACATGGTAAATTGTTTTCCACCCTCTCACTTCAAATCTGAAGGTGTCTTTGGGTCTAAAATGAGTTTCTTGAAGACAGCATATTGATGGGTCTTGGGTTTTTTTTGTCCATTCAGATACCCTGTATCTTTTGATTAGGACATTTAGCCCATATACATTCAGGGTTACTATTGAAAGATATGAATTTAGTGCTATTGTATTGCCTGTAAGGTGACTGTTACTGTATATTGTCTCTGTTCCTTTCTGGTCTACTACTTCTAGGTTCTCTCTTTGTTTAGAGGACCCCTTTCAATATTTCCTGTAAGGCTGGTTTGGTGTTTTCAAATTCTTTTAATTTTTGTTTGTCCTGGAAGCTTTTTAATTCTCTTTCTATTTTTAATGATGGCGTAACTGAATATTGTATTCTTGGCTGCATATTTTTCTCATGTAGTGCTCTGAATATATCTTGCCAATTCTTTCTGGCCTGCCAGGTCTCTGTGGATAAGTGTACTGCCAATCTAATATTTCTACCACTGTATGTTAGAGACTTCTTGTCCTGAACTTCTTTCAGGATTTTCTCTTTGCCACTAAGACTTGTGAGTTTTAGTATTAGATGACGGGGTGTGGACCTATTTTTATTGATTTTGAGTGGGCTTCTCTGTGCCTCCTGGATTTTGATGCTTGTTCCCTTTGCCATTTTAGGGAAATTCTCAACTAAAATTTGTTCCAATATACCTTCTGCCCCCCTCTTCTTCTTCTTCTGGAATCCCAATTATTCTATTGTTTCATCTCATGGTATCACTTACGTCTTGAATTCTCCTGTCATGGTCCAGTAGTTGTCTCTCTTTCTTCTCAGCTTCGTTATTCTCCTTCCTTTGGTCTTCTGTATCACTAATTCTCTCTTTTGCCTCATTTATCCTAGCAATAAAAGCCTCCATTTTTTTCCAGATATTTTCTGCTATTTATTTATTTATTTATTTATCATTTTATTTTATTTTTTTTTCAGTGTTCCAAAATTCATTGTTTATGCACCAAACCTAGTGCTCCATGCAGTACATGCCCTCCATAGTACTCACCCCCAGGCTCACCCAACCCCCCACTGCTCTCCCCTCCCAAAGCCCCTTTGTTTCTCAGAGTCCACAGTCTCTCATCTCCTCCTCCGATTTCTCCCAACTTAATTCTCCTCTCCATTTCCCAATGTCCTCCATGTTATTCCTTTTGATTCACAAGTAAGTGAAACCATATGGTAATTGACTCTTTCTGCTTAACTTATTTCACTCAGCATAATCTCCTCCAATCCCGTCCATGTTGATACAAAAGTTGGGTATTCATCCTTTCTAATGGAGGCATAATACTCCATTGTATATATAGACAATCTCTTCTTTATCATTCATCTGTTGAAAGGCATTTTAGCTCTTTTCACAGTCTGGCAACTGTGGCCATTGCTGTTATGAACATTGAGATACAAATGGCCCTTCTCTTCACTACATCAGTATCTTTGGGGTAAATACTCAGTAGTGCAATTGCAGGGTCACAGGGTAGTTCTATTTTTAACTTTTTGAGGAATCTCCACACTGTTTTCCAAAGTGGCTGCACCAACTTGCATTCCCACCAGCAGTGTAAGAAGGTTCCCCTTTCTTCACATCCTCTCCAACACTTGTTGTTTACTGTCTTGTTAATTTTGGCCATTCTAACTGGTGTGAGGTGATATCTCAGTGTGGTTTTGATTTGAATTTCCCTGATTGTTATTGATGATGAACATTTTTCATGTGTCTGTTAGCCATTTGTGTGTCTTCTTTAGAGAAGTGTCTGTTCATGTCTTCTGCCCAATTTTTGATGTTATTATGTTTTGTGTGTGTTGAGTTTGGGAGTTCTTTATAGATTTTGGATATCAGCTCTTTATAGTGTCACTTGCAAATATCTTTTCCCATTCTGTGGATTGTCTCTTTGTTTTGTTGACTGTTTCCTTTGTTTTCCAGAAGCTTTTGATCTTGAGGAAGTCCCAAAATTTGTTTTTCAATCTTTACTTTCAATGCTATCCCAATCAAAATCTCACTAGTATTTTTCAAAGAGATGTAACAAACAATCCTAAAATTTGTATGGAATGAGAAGAGACCCCAAATTGATAAGGAAATGTTGAAAAAGAAAAACAAACCTAGGGGCATCACGTTGCTGATTTCAACCTTTACTACAAAGCTGTGATTACCAAGACAGCATGGTACTGTCACAAAAACAGACACATAGACCAGTGGAACAGAGTAGAGTGCCCAGATATGGACCCTCAGTCCCATGGTTAAATAATCTTTGACAAAGCAGAAAAAAAAATAGAGTGGAAAAAAGACAGTCTCTTCAATAAATGGTGTTGGGAAAATTAGACAGCTATGTGTCAAAGAATGAAACTCGACCATTCTCTTACATCATAAACAAAAATGAACTCGAAATGGATAAAAGACCTCAACATGTGACAGTATTCTATCAAAATCCTAGAGCAGAACATAGATAGTAACCTCTCCAACATTGGCCACAGCATCTTCTTTCAAGATATGTCTCCAATGGCAAATGAAGAGCCTCAATTTTTTTATTGCACCTCATTAATAGCTTTTTTGATTTCAACTTGGTTAGATTTTAGTTCTTTTATTTCTCCAGAGAGGGTGTCTCTAATATCTTCCATGCCTTTTTGAGCCCAGCTAGCACCTTGAGCATCATCATTCTGAACTCTAGTTCTGACATATTACCAATGTCTGTATTGATTAGATCCCTTGCTGTTGGTACTGCCTCTTGTTCTTTTTTTGGGGGGGGGTGAGTTTTTCCACCTTGTCATTTTATCCAGATAAGAATATATGAACGAGAGAATAAAATACTAAAAGGGTGGCAGACACCCCAGAAAAATTTACACCAATCAAATCAGAAGAGACTCAAAACTGGGGGGAGGTAGAGGAAAGGGGGAAAAAAGAAATAAAAATAAAAAACTAAAAAATAACTATAACTAGAACTATACACACACACACACACACACACATACACACACATTTTAGACTGGTGAATAGAACAGAGGCACCCTCTTGGTTGTGGGTGTATTCTGGTCTCTTAGAAAAATTACCTCCCAAAATCTGAAAGAAAGAAGAACTTATATGTATACACAAAAATAAAGGTAAACACAATGAAGTGATGGAATATGATTTTAAGGATGAAAATTTTTTAAAAAATCCAAAAACGAAATTGATAGGATAAGTTGGTTGGAAAAATTAAAAAAAAAAGAAAAAGAGGAGAGGATGTGCTCAGGCTGGAGATTAGAACAAAGCCATGTGCTAGATTTAGGGTGTATTTTACCTCACCTATTAAAATAAATTGTATCCCAAAATTTTAAAGAAAAGAAAAACCTATATGTTAGGGTGAAATACAATGATGGAATAAAATATAACAATGATGTTTTAAAAAGATTTTTTTCAAAGAAAGATATTCTTAAGATAAACTAGTTTTAAAATGTTGAAAGAGGAAAGAGGAAAAATTAAAAAACAGAATGAGAAAAAACATAAAATTAAAAAAATTAACTATGCAAGACTAAAGGATGATGCTGGAAAAGCCATGAATGCTATGCATTGCTTTCCCCTAGCTCTGGAGTTCCACTGTTCTCCTTGATCAGTGAGCTTGGCTTTGGCTGGATGTTCTTGCTGATCTTCTCGGGGAGTGGCATGTGGCAGTGATGCTCAAATGTCTTGGCCTGAGGCAGAATTGCAGAATTGCACTGCCCTTGCCAGGGGCCAGGGTAAGCAATCTGCTCAGGTTCACTCTCAGAAGCTTTTGTTCCCTGAATGCTTTCCGTAGAGCTCTGGAGGACAGGAATGAAAATGGCGGCCTCCCAATCTCTGGCTCAGAGGTGCCGAGAGCTTGGGGCACCACTCCTCAGTGTGCCTTAGAGAAAAGCTGTCAATTGCTCTTGTCTCCTTGGTCTCTGGCTGTGCTCTGTCCTCACCAAACCTGTGACCGAGCGTTTCTGTCTCTGGTGCATGGCCCTGTTTGGAGTCTCCAAACCCAATAGATTCCTGCCCCGCGCTCCTACACTGCTCCTCCTGGAGGAGGAAGGAGGGGTTCTCTGTGTATCTGCCATTTGTGGGGTCCCCGCACAAATAGCTGTGGCCTGAGTGTGCCATGGATCATGGTTTAAGGTAACCCCGAGCTGAGAGCTCACTCCTCAGCTCCGTCTCTGTAGTCAGTTTCCCGACTCCAATACCTTGGAGCTCTGCCACATCCATGCACCCCTGGCCTTTCTGTGACCCCTGGGGACCTGAGACCACAGTGTCCCCATGAGGACTCCACCCCTGCTTAGTCTTTGGAATGATGTCCTTCAGTGGAGCAGACCTCTCAAAGTTCTGATTTTGAGCTCTGTTGCTCCACTGCTTTCTGGGAGCTGGCCCCTCTCTCCGTGGTCTATCTTCCTGTCACTTCAGATTCACTTTCCTTCCAGAAAGTGGTCAATTTTCTGTTCCTAGAATTGCTGCTCTTCTCTTCTATCTCCTATTGAGTTTGTAGGTGTTCAGAATGGTTTGATAACTATCTAGCTGAACTCCTGGGACCTGAGGTCATTTCAGTCTGTTGCTCCTCGCATCTTGGCCCCAGAACCCTATCAGTGTCTTTTTTTTTTTTTGTTTATTTAACAGACAGAGATTACAAGTAGACAGAGAGGCAGGCAGAGAGAGAGAGAGAGGGAAGCAGGCTCCCTACTGAGCAGAGAGCCCGATGCGGGACTCGATCCCAGGACCCTGGGATCATGACCTGAGTCGAAGGCAGCGGCTTAACCCACTGAGCCACCCAGGCGCCCCTCTTTTTTTTTTTTTTTAAGTTATTTCCTAGCATGAGGTCATATAAATATTTTGCCATATTTTTTCTAAAAATTGTGAAGTTTTACCTTGTGAAGTTTCACATTTAAATCTCCGGTCAATTTAGAATTAATTATTTATGTGTATATTTCATATTAGTTTGAATATCCGATTCTTCCAGTACTATTCATCAAATATAGCTTTAGCTATTTTCAGTGCTATTTGGAGCATATATCAAGGTTCCATTTGTGTGAAATTCTGTTTGGAGACTCTCTATTCTATTCCATAGGTCAATTTATCCCTTCACAAATGCCACATTTAAAAATTCCAATAGGTTTATAATAAATCTCGATTTTTATGTGCAAAAAGTGTTTTCCTTGCTTTTCTCCTTCTACGTCTTCAGCAATGTCTTGACTATTTGTTATGTTTTGCTTTTTCATACAAAATTTAAAATTAGGTTGCAGTTTATTTGAAAATTCTGCTGTGTTTTTTGTTTTTTGAAGTATACTTTACGTATAGGAAAACACAGATCTAAATGTACAATTCAGTGAGTTTTGAAAAGTGTATAACTTCATGTAACACATAGCCAATCAAGGTATAGACTATTTCTGTCACCTCAAAATGTTCCCTTGTGGCCCCTGTCTCTCAATTTTTATCTGTGAGAAACACCCAGCGTTCTGGTTTCTATCATCAGAAGTTAGTTCTGTGTGCTCTTGAATTTTAAATAAGTAAATCCATTTGGTGTGTACTCTTTGGTGTCTGGCTTTTATTTTCCTTAAGATTTTATTTATTTGTCAGTTTGAGAGACAGAAATAGAGGGAATACATGAGTAGGGGGAGCAGCAGGCAGATGGAGAAGCAGGCTTCCCCCTGAACAAGAAGCCCAATCCAGGATTCAATCCTAGGACCCTGGGATCATGACCTGAGCCAAAGGCAGACGTTCAACCAACTGAGTCACCCAGCAGTCTCTGTGTCTGGATTTTTTTGCTCAATATGTTTTTGAAATTTATTCATGCTTTCTGTATATCTTCAGATAATTACTTTTTATTGTTGAGTAACATTTCACAGTGTGGGTATTCCATAATTTGTTGACCGGTTGTACTATTGATAATCATGTGTGCTGTTTTCATTTACTGGATATTATGAATAAATCTGCTATAAATATTTGCATACAAGTCATTTAGACTTCTCTTGGAAACTATGTAAAAGTGGAATTGAAGGGTAATATAAATAAGAATATGTGTAAATTGATAAAAAACTGTCAAATTACTTTTCAAAGTGGTACATTCCCATTAACAATGTATGAGAGTTCTGGTTTCTTCACATCCCTGCCCAGTGTTTAAGGGTGTCAAGTTTTTAAATATTAACAATTTTGGTGAGCACAAAGTAATTTCTTATTTTTTTAAAAAAATTGCATTATTCTGATAACTAGTAAGATTGAACAGCTTTCCATGTGCTTATTGTCCATTCAGAAATGTTATTTTGTGAAGTGTCTGTATAAGTCTTTTGCTTGTTTGATAAATTGGAATGTGTATTTTGTTATTACTAAGTTCTATGAATTCTTCTATATTCTGCATGTAAGACCTGTGTCATATATTTGTATTGTGGATAATTTTTCCCAAACTGTGGTTTGAATTTATTTTCAGAATAGTGTTTATTAGCAATTGAGGGAGGGCTCCTTTTTTTTTTTTTTTTAAGATTTTATTTATTTATTTGTGAGGAAAAGAGAGAGTGCACGCAGAGGAAACAGTAGGCAGAGGGAGAGGGAGAGGCAGGCTTCCTGCTGAACAAGTAGCTCAATGCAGGACTCCATACCAAGACCCTGGGATCATGAACTGAGTGGAAGGCAGACGTTTAACCACCTGAGCCATCCAGGTGTCCCTAACACTTTATTT
Source organism: Neogale vison (assembly GCF_020171115.1). Lineage (NCBI taxonomy): Eukaryota > Metazoa > Chordata > Mammalia > Carnivora > Mustelidae > Neogale > Neogale vison. The sequence continues at coordinate 146,539,843 of NC_058101.1, read as the reverse complement.
TTAAAAATTATATTATTTTATTTTTATATTTTTTAGAGAGAGAAAGCATGTGCCTACATGAATGGGGGATGGAGAGGGGCAGAGGCAGAGAAAGAGACTCCCAGGCAGACTCCACACTGAATGCAGAGCCTGACTCAAGGCTAGATCCCACGACCCTGAGATCATGACCTGAGCTGAAATCAAGAGTCGGATGCTTAACTGACTGAGCCACCCAGATGGCCTTATCCTCCAGCAGTTTAAAAATGTCGTTTGTCCATTATTTCTGATTCAAAGCCTTCCTTTGTTTGTGTAGTATATTATGCATCCTTTTTCCCCCTGAGTACTTTTAGACTTACTGTTTAACTTCCAGTGTCAGCAGTTTGACTTTTTGTACCCAGTTTTTCCCCCTTTGAATTAATTTTGTTTGGAGTTCACTAGGCTTGCTGGATCTCTAAGTTAATGTTTTCCAACACATTTGGAAAATTTTGGCCATTATTTAAAAAAAAAAAGAAATTTTATACACACACACACACACACACACAAACACACACACTCTCCACCTAGGACTCTAGTGGCACTACACATGTTAGACAGGTAACTGAGTGTCCATTAATTTTTTTCAATCATTTTTTTCTCTGTTCTGTTGGGTAATTCCCTTTGATTTGCCTTCAAGATCACTATAACTTTCTTCTGTGGTCTCCAATATACGGCTAAGCATATCCAGTAGTTTATAGATCTGTATTGGCATAACTTTCAGTTCTAGGACTTCCCTTCAGCTCTTTTTTTGCTCTGCTGATATTGTTCATAATTTACTTATTATCATCATTTTTCCTTTAAGCCCATGAACAAATCTGTAATATCAGCTTTAAAGTCCTTATCTGCTGATACTAACATCTGGATCATCTCAAGTCTGTGTCTATTGCTTGCTATTTTCTTGGTTATGGGTCATGATTTCTTAATTTTGCACGTCAATAATTAACTATTTTATGCTTGACAATGGTTTGATACGTTCTGGGGAGACTGGATTTTTTCTTCTTTTGAAAGCTCTTGAGTGATATGCTGTAAATAAAGCACAATAAATTACTGGCAGATCGCTTTGGTCACGATAATTCTGCTGTGACTTTTTTTCACTATATTGTACTTATTTGCAAAAATCATAAAAATTTCTCATAAATACACTTATACAACATACCTACTTTCATGAAGTTGCAACATCTCATATCACTTGAAATACATTACTAGTCATTAAATTATTACCTTCTATTATTACTAATTTCTTTGTAAGCATATTTTATTTCTCTAATTACATCGTGAGCCTCAGGGATGGATCTTTATTTTATATTTATTTGTAGTCTTGGCATTTGACACACAGCTGGCATTCAATAAAAGTTATTGTTCTTAATGACAAGAAGAGTGTCTTGCTGTGATCCTTTGGACTTTGGTCCACTATTTCTTTCATAGCTAGTCTTACCTAACTTTTATAGGTAGCAAATATTAAGTTCATTCATTAACTCATACATTCATTCATTTATTCATCAACAAATATTTACTAAGAACCTACCACATGCTAATTCCTATCCTGGTGCTGTGATCACAACAGTGATAAGATGAACAATGTTCATACCCTCATAGAACTTATGAATTAGTGGATGTTTAGCTAAGCTACTCTATGGTATTGCTGCCTTGGCATCTATTTAATTTGGCCAACCAGCCTAGACAACCCCTCCTGTAAGCACATGCCCTCGTTTAAGAGTTATAGGTAATTTTAAGCTCCTGGTATCGCTTCCCCAGTAGCCCTTAAAATAAAGTCTTCCCCAGCAGCCAGGGCCTTATCCTTGCATGCCCTTTATATAAGACAGCCATGGGGCTTACAAAGCCTCTTTAGTTTGAATTGACTAGTCTTAGTCTAGGAATCCGCAAATATTCCACCCATAGGCCCTAATAAAGGCACATGCCCCAGGACTTACCTCCTTCTGACTGCACTCTGCCTCAACTTCCCCCCATGTGGTCCCTCAAGAAATGCTGTGTAATTGCTTTAGGAACTGTCACTAATAAACTTCTCTATTTTAATTTCTCTTGTGGTGTTTTATTGCTCACCATCTGGCACCTTGTGCTCTAAAGAAATATTAATTTAACAAAGTCATAATAGTGGGAGAAACAAATAATAGGGAAATAAGTAACTGAATAAGATAAAATAAGTACTTTAAAAAAATTATTTATTTATTTGAGACAGAGAGAGAGCTCAAGTGGGGAGGAGGGTCAGAGCAAGAGGGTGAAGTGGGCTCCCACTGAGTAAGGAGCAAGATGTGGGACTAGATCCCAGGACCCTGAGATCGTAGCCTGAGCTGAAGGCAGACTGAGCCACCAAGGTTCCCAGATAAAATTAGTATTCTATGAAGGAAAAATAAGGCAGGGGAAAGGGATAAAGAATAAAAGAGGTAGTTATTGTGGTGATAATGATGAATGTGTGTTTTTAAAAATAGGATTTTGAGGAAAGACCCGCCTGAATAAGTGATATTTGGAACATAGACCTCAAGCAAAGCAGTTAAGTGACTGTCTATACACAGAATAAGGGGCTGATTATTAGATGTGATTTCAGAGGCATTGGAAAGGCTTCATTCTCCACTAAGCTTCTGAAATCCAGCTGTCTGAACTTTGCATCTTTATCTTAAGGTTTTATTGCCTTAAAATGCAAATCCCTTTGGGAGAGTGTCTATTTAAACTTTTACCTGTCAAATATTTCTGTGTGCATGAATTTCAGAATTTTGATGAAGAAGTGAAAATAATAGTTCAAGAACATAAGGAGTCAGTGTAGTATAGTTGTTAAGAGCATGAATTGCCTGGATGTCAAATCCCAGCTCTGTTACTTAGTAGCTGTGTGTGTGGCCTTCATCAGTTACTTAATATCCTAATGCCTCAGTTACTTCAGTTGTAAAATGGGGATAATAATATCTGTCCTAGTATCCATGCAATGATGATGGTATGCTATAGCATTTTCAATTTTCATGGGTCTTCCTCCTGGCAGGATTACCCATTTCTGCTCCATTGTCAGACTTGGCCAAATCACTTTTTTTTTTTTGGTCTTTGAAATGTGACCTTAAGTGATGTATATAAGTTATAAGCAAAAACTTTAAGGTCCATCATATATTTTCACCATTCTTTCTCTCCTCTCTGCCATGAGAACGGTGATATCTCAGGGGTTTCTTTAGCCTGCATCCTGGAGTAAAAGGGGCAGGAAGCAGAGCCACAGTCAAAGTCAACATGTAATGAGAGATACATATTGTTATAAGCCACTGAGATTTGGGGTCATTTCATAGTGCTGTATCTTTTAACTCTCATCTTATTGATATAAATGAGTTATTTCTATGTGTTTATAACAGTATCTAGCACATAGTGTATATTAAATAAATAAATGTAACCTTGAAGGAATATAACTGTTGAAGAGAAGCCATTATAAAATCACAAGGGTGGGGCTCCAAACCAAACTTCTTGACTACTTTTTTTTTTTTAAGATTTTATTTATTTATTTGACAGACAAGTAGGCAAAGAGGCAGGCAGAGACAGAGAGAGGAGGAAGCAGGCTCCCCACTGAGCAGAGAGCCTAATGCAGGGCTCGATCCCGGGACCCTGGGATCATGACCCAAGCTGAAGGCAGAGGCTTTAACCCACTGAGCCACTCAGGCACCCCTTCTTGACTACTTCTTGATTCTGCCATAATATTGTGCTAAAGATATAAAATATCAGGTGATGTGCCATTTCTTTGCACTCTGAACCAGATATTAGAATTAAGATGTTGGAGTTGGACATTGGAAATAAGATGTTGGAATTGGATATTAGAAATAAGATGTTGGAGTAGATTAATTTGCTAATGTTCTGCATTATGATTGTTTCCAAAGTGATTCTTACAGAGTCTTTTTTTCCTCACTGTTATGTATTCTTAAGAGCAGAGATAATACGGCCTATTAAAAAATATGTACACAGTGTGTATCACAGTCTTCTCACAAAAAAATCTCCTTAATGTTTTTCAACTAAATGGATAACCATAATAAAAAATGAATTTGTTAATCTGGATGGTTTGGGGAAAAAAAAAAAAAGTTTCCACTCATCTGTATTGTTGTAGGAGTGACCATGATTTTCCTAATCCCATTCTATTTGCTTTGTTAGCTAAGTTATTGTACTAAATTCTAAACCTTATATTTCTCCTTATACTTTTGCTTAGAAATTTAATTATTGCTAAGCATTTTGACTTAATTTGTTTCTGGTGAATTAATTGGGTAAAAGAAGACCGAAGACTATTCTTTTTTCTTATTTATGTCTACCAAAAATGTCACAGGTTTAAGAATATATTGGAAGTCAGTCATAGCAATAATACTTTTTAAAAGGGGAAGTTAATCTAAAATGAGTAAATTGTGATTAAAAAATGATGTCAAGATTTGAGCAATTTTTTCCTTAAATCACTGAACAATACTAAAAATGTCTATGCTGTTAAAAATACTCCGCTGTAATTGTGGAAATGGAAGAACAATTAGAGTATACATTCATAATAAATATTTAGTGTATGGAAGGAACTTAATTGCAAATTGTAATAATTTATATTATATATTATGCTTTATAAAAGGATATGCTTTCCCACCATATAAATATAAAAGATCCTTTATGAAAGTGTTAAAAATAATCTCTTAATTTATAAAAGTGTTTATACTTTATAAAACTTTATAAAAGTGTTAAAAATAATCTCTTAATTAAGTAGTTATTTAATGACAACCAAAGGTACTTAGTCATTAAGGCGAGTAAGAAAGAATTTAAATCATTAGGGAATAAAATATTAAGAAAAAAATTAGAAAATGTAGAGCATGTATTTGAAAAAAACTTTTGCTTGGGGACTGGAAGGTATGAATTTTTATTTTTAAATCTTACTTCTTAAAAGTTATTCTTTTTGTAGATAACTTTGGAAAATGTAATATATACCTGTGTTCTCACCACTTACCTTTATAAGATCTATTATTCTGTGTTAACTTCATTCACTTCATTTTTCAAGAAATACAATGTTACAGATATAATTGCTATCTCCTTTTCCCTCTCTGATTCTGTTTTCCTCCTTCCCTCCCTGAGGAAGCACAACCCTGACACCACCAGCTGACTCGGGTAGAGGGACACTGGGGCTGGGGCTGTTGCAGCCCAAAACTATCAATGTCCCACCATCCAGCTGGCCAACTACCAAACTGAAATCTTTCCCTCGCAAGTGGCTCAGATTGTCATGAATGTTTCAGACAGCTTGAAATCTCCTGAAGAAAAAAAATCCTATGTCTTAACTCTTCCATTTCAACAGATCCTAGAGGAGATAGTAGAGACCCAAAGGTTGATGGGTGAGCACTGATGAGAGAAGCCACCTTTTCATTTGCTGAGGCCACATTCACAGCAAGTGACTTCTGCACTACGTTGTCTTCAATGTACAGAAAGCCCAAGTGAAGCTTCCAGAGAAGAAAGATAATGCAGCTGGTATGGCTCTGCCAGTAATTTGAACATTACCTGGAGGATGAACCAACAGGTGTGAACTGACTGGTTTGGCCAGAATTAAGCCAGAGCAGTGGAAGTGGGGGTGGGAGTAGCTTCACCACAGACTTCCTTTGTTGCTTTTAAGCTATTAAGATAACCAACAGGCATGTAAATGCCACGGAACATGCCATCATTCCCCAGACTGAAAGTACCCTTGCTCATATCATCACAGAGCTGGATGAGAGAGAGTGAGAAGAGTTCTACAGGCTAAGGACAGTTCAGGAGAAGAAAAAGACTCAAGGAAAAACTGGAGAAGGACTTGGAGCAATGGAGGGCGGCTGGGGAAGTGATAGAGCCTGCTAAACTTTGGCTGAAGAGAAGCACGAGGATCTTCTGTTTGAACAATCCTTCCTGCTCTGGCTCTTTCAGGAGCCCTAAAATGTCACCATTTCAATTCACAGTATGTAGGTCCTGTATGTGTGGCTATTTATTTTTTGGTCTAAGAATTCCATGGGCTGTAAAATTTCCTTGGATGTTCGGTTATGGGAATACCTTTGCAGAATCATAATTCAGCCACCATTTATCATCTGAGATTAGTAGGCTGTGCCCCAGAGCTTGTAGGGTTTACTTATGTATTTTTAATCGTGTATTTTTGTACAAAATTATGTTTTTGGAGATTCGTCCATGTTGATACTCAACAATCCTAGTTCATTCATTAACTGCTGTATATGGTTTCCACTGTATGAATGCCACAATATATCTATTCTCATAATAACAGATATTTCCGATTTTTCATTACTATAAACAAAGATACAATGAAAATTCTGTTTTATGTATGCATATGCAAGAGTTTCTTTAGAGTATGTGCTCTGCAAGTGATAGAGTATACGTGTCATCGATTTTACTAGATAGTGGTCACTTGCTCTCTAAAGTGTTTGTTCTACTTCTTCACATTCTCACCAATACTTGGGGTTATTGGAATTTAGTATTTTTTTTGCCAAATTTAATGCATAGAAAATGTATCTTGTTGTTTTATTACATATTCTCCTGAGTAACTATAAGATTGATTATATTCTCATATTTTTTCTAGACTCTGGAGTTCTTAACATATGAACTGTCTATTCTTTGGACATTGTAATATTGTTGCTTTTTCTATTTATTTATGTACCTTATTACATTATAAATATTAATATTTTATTGATTATATGGATTACAAATTATTTTTAAACTTACGAATGCAATGTGTTTGGAGCGTGGGGAGGGATGTGTATCAAAATGTGAACTTTTACCCTGATGAGAAATTCTCTCTCTCTCTTTTTTTTTTAAAGATTATTTATTTATTTGAGAGAAAGAGAGAGACAGAGTGAGAGAGCATGAGAAGGGAGGTCAGAGGGAGAAGCAGATTCCCCATGGAGCTGGGAGCCTGATGCAGGGCTCGATCCCAGGACTCTGGGTTCATGACCTGAGCCGAAGGCAGAGGCTTAACCCACTGAGCCACCCAGGTGCCCCCTGATGAGAAATTCTCTTATCACTTACTTGAATTTACTGTGGGTCAAGTATTTTTATTTAATCATTTTACAAATATTAACTAATTTTAATCTTGATGACACACCGTGAAACTGCTATTAGTATCCTATATTCTTTTTTATTGTTACTTTCACAAACAGCAGCTTTATTGAGATATAATTCACAAACCATAAAACATACCCTTTAAAAAATCTACAGTTCAGTGGTTTTAGTGTAGTCACAGAGATGTGTATTCACAGAGATGTTCAGTCATTATGTGAAGCGATCTCAGAATCAAGAAGCCCCACATTGATTAGGAGTCACTCTGTATTTCCACTCAAGTCCCCGGTCCCAGGCAACCACGAGTGTACTTCCTGCTTCTGTATTTTTGCCTGTTCTGGGAATTTCCTATTAACAGACTCACACAATATGTGACATTTTGTGTCTGGCTACTTTCGCTGAGCGTAATTTTTTTGAAGTTCATCTGTATTGTAAAATGATCAGCATCCCATTTGTTGTTATTGCTGAATAGTATCCATCGCGTGACATGCCACATTTTGTTTACCCAATCATCAGCTTATGCACATTTGGGTTATTGCTCTTTTCAGGGATTACAAATAGTGCTACTACAAGTGTTCGTGTACAAGTTTCTGTTTGGACTTATTTTTTCGATTCTCCTGGAGTGAAATCTCTGGGTCGTAAATCAACTGTAAGTTCAATTTTTTGAGGAACTGCCCAACTGTTTTTCAAAGCAGCCACACCTTTTATATTTCCACCAGCAATGTGCGAGTGTTCCAATTTTTCTGCATTCTTTCAACATTTGTCCATCCTTTTTGAATATAGCCATACAAATGGGGTAAAGTGGTTCTCACTGTGGTTTTGATTTGCATTTATTAATGAATGATATTGAACATCATTATATGTGTTATTGGCTTTTTGTATATATCTTCTTTGGACAAATATCTATTCAAATCATTTGCCCCTTTTTAACTGGGTTGTCTTTTTGTTGTTGAGTTGCAAGCTATTTACATGTCAATTATCTTTATGCTAAAGAGAAGGAAACCAGGTACAGGAAGGTTAAGTAACTTGTCTAAAGCCTATTGCCTTTTAGGATATGAAAGCAAGTAGTCTGGCTCTGGATGGAGTCCATGCTATTAACTTTTATGCTGTTCTGTCCCGTAGTATTGTTCACCCCATCTGTGTGAAATCTGTAGTGAAGTTATAATATTACCTATAATAAATAGGGCCAGATTAAAATTTAGGACTTGGGTTTTGGAAATACATCATGATGAAAGGTGATAATGTTGGGTGTCTTAAAATTTATTGCTCAAGAAATATTTTTATAATAGCAAAGGAAATAAAAATATTTGCTTATATTCTATCACATAAGTTCTTGACCTATATTAACATAACCTATAATCAAACTCAAATTTTGATTCTCAGAAAACTGATACAAATTCTTAATTTCTTTGGGAGTAGGACTAACACCTTATATTTAGGACTAGCACCTAAACATTAAATATGTTTAATAAACATATTTAAACATGTTTTACATATTGAACATATTACTTAGCATTAAAGATGTTCAATAAATCAGTTTAAATATCTGAAGGCTATTGAACGTGTTGGATTTATGTAAAATTAATTTTGTATATAGATATGTTAAACATCCTAAGCCAACAAATATTTCAGTTTATATTCCGAACTGACATATTATATATGAACATTATATTTCCTCAAAGACAACTTCAAAAAATTAGTTTGGTTTAAAGTATACTTAAGATTGACTCACAAAATTGTCCAAAAATATGCATTTTGAAAATCTATTGATGTCAACATCTACTGAAAATTAGAGAAAAAAATTCAACTTATTGAATCATTAAACTGTCTGCCAAACTGAACTATCTAATCTAACTAATCTTCTTTAAAGATTTTATTTATTTATTTGACAGAAAGAAATACAGCAAGAGAAGGAAAGCAAGCAGGGGGAATGGGAGAGGGAAAAGCAAGCTTCTTGCTGAGCAGGGAGGCCGATGTGGGTCTCAATCTCAGGACCCCAGGATCATGACCTGAGCTGAAGGCAGATGCTTAACAACTGAGCCACCCAGGTGCCCCTGCATTTCATTTTTTAACATTTAATATAATTTTGTATATTCAACATTTGCAGTCTATAAAAGTCCACATAAGACATGGCAGCACTTTCAGAATTAAGGGCATTATGAATTCATTATACTTATCTGCTACTTAGAAATTTGTCAAGATTTTTGCCTTGAAGTCCTAGTGGCTACCATATTCCATGGCAGAGTAATTAGTGGGGCAATGTTGGGCTCATAGTGACTGTTGCTGACTTGGTTTTGCTATTTCCATTCATGAGTAGGTAACTTGCAGGCAAGAAGTTAGATATTTCAGATTTGTATTTCTCTTAGGGAATGAGAATGTTTTTCTCCAATTGTTACTTAATAAGGAATTCTGGGTTCTAAATTTAGTCTTAAATGTGTGCATTCAGTAATGCATCTACTTTTTGATGAATCATGAATATATAATTATAATTTCTTCTTGATGTTAGTGTGCTTTATGTTAACATAATTGATTTCCTTCTCCTATACTCATGCTTACTGTCCCTAAATTTTGAATTGACTATGTTCCATCCTAGCCTTTCTTTTACCATCCATATTCTGTTGACTTTAGATTGTTATCTCTACCCTAGCCTCCTCTCTGAGTTCTGCACTTTCATGTCTGTCTCTGACTTATGCTGTAGGAGGTCTAACAGGCATCTCATACTTGTCTCTAAAATAAAGCTCTTGATTTCGCCTTCAAACACTGATCTTCCTCTGGCCTTTCTAATCTTAGTAAATGTACTACCAGTCATCACTTGGCTCAAGGAAAAACTCTAGGATCCATTTTGGTTTTTCCCCTTTTTCTCATCATCTCAACCAATCTCATCAGCAAGTTTTGCAGATTGTACCTTCAAAATATGTTTTAAACCATTTGCTTTTGTGCATCTTCATTGACAACCTCATATTCTTAGTGACGCCCATCTATCCCTTGCCTGGATTACTGCAGTGATCCTAACAAGTCTCCCAGGTACCACCTTTGCCCTCTTACAGTCTCTTCCCTTGCTCAATAGCCAAAGTTGTCTTTTAACACTTTTAAAAACACATCTCTTCCCGGTTAAAAGTTTTGAATGGCTTCCCATTGGTATTTATAATGAAATCTAAATTCTTTACCCTGGTCTAAGGATATTTATATAATCTGGTACCTGCCTATTTTGCTTTAACTTCCTCGGTGCCACGGTCTCCCACTCATTCTAGTGCAATCACGCCATTCTCATTTGTATCCACAAACACGCCAGCCCTTTCTTGTCCCAGAACCTTTGCATTGCTCTTCTCTCTGCTTCTTTTGGCTTTTCCTTCTGCTATATTCTTCTAGTCCTGCAGGTCTCACTTCAAATGTTACTTCCTCTTTTATTTCCTTTAAGTTGTTGTAACAATATGTCTTGCTGATCTACTCACTTGTTAGGACATCTTGAATGTTGGCCCCATGGAGGTAGCCTTGCTGTCTTGTCCACTGTAACCTACAGTCTCCTCAGTGCTTGTTGCTTCACTAATGACTGTTCAGGACATGCAGTTTAAAAGCTAGAATAAACCTACAGCTCCTGGACAATTAGCAAAGGTGAATAATTGCAGTGAGAACCTTGATCTTAAATGAATCACGTCACCCTAAAAAGAAATTAGTTTTCTGACACGTTTTAAGTGGACAAAATGAAGACTCAATTTCTTGTAACTCTAGCAGCTTCCTTCTCCCTTCCTCCTTCTTTTAACCTGGATTGAATTTAAGTACTTTGTTGAGTGGTCTATTTAAAATGAGAAGCTCTTATAGCTGGAAAGGATGAAAAATATTGTGTAGTTCATTTTCCTGATTAAGAAATAGAGGCTCAAAAATAAGGGATTTTTTTCATTTAAGGTCATAGAAAGAGAGGTACAAAACTTGTTTTGTCTTTATCATATATTCTTTTTATTATGCCAATAATACATGTTCATTGGAAAATACAGAATATTCTAAAAATTAAATTTATATCACCTGAAATTCTATCTTTTGGAAATAACAACTGTCAATGTTTTATGGTATGTCTTTCAGGAATTGCTTCTATGCATATTCAGTAATATAAATAAACTATGCAAATTTCAGGAATTGTTCTTATGTATATTCACTAGAGTAAGTGAGCCAATACCAACTTACATGCATGTATGTATATCTCTGTATCTATCAAATCTATCATGAATGTATCTATATATCTATCTATTCATTCTAAATAAACATGTCTTCTTTCCTCACTTAATAGTATTGTATCCTTCTTTTCTACCATTAAATATACAGCCAAATCCAATGGTGATATTAAAAATATTTAAAGATTGATATTTCATGGGCACCAAGCAATGAAAGGACAGACTGTAGCCTGGAGGTTTATTGCTATGGCAGGCATCAGTGCTTTAATTGCTAGAGACGGCGGGGCTGTGGTTGTCCTAGAGGAGGGGCTGGGAGAGTGTCCAGGCCCTGGATAGAACCACCCAGGGTCATACTGTGGAATGACAGCCAAAGGCTAAGGAAACGTTTCAGTATTTTAATGCCTACTTTGTATTTTGGGGCAGGAAAGCCAAATTTAATTCTACGGTCATCATTTTTATTGTATTTTGTTCCATGGTGTGGTAGGATAGAATTATGCTTCTCGCTCACCCAGACCCCCCTACTGCCCCCCACACTGTCTCGCCCTAATCCCAGGAATTTGTAACTAATGAGGAGGTATATTCTGTGATTTTATTACGTCATATGGCACAGTTCACCTAAAGTTAGGGAAATTATTTACATGGGTGAGCCTAATCTAATCACCCAAGTCTTTAACATATTTTTTTTTATAGATTATTTATTTATTTATTTGACAGAGAGAGATCACAAGTAGGTGGAGAGGCAGGCAGAGAGAGAGAGAGAGAGAGAGAGAGAGAGGAGGAAGCAGGCTCCCTGCTGAGCAGAGAGCCCGATGCGGGACTCGATCCCAGGACCCCGAGATCATGACCTGAGCCGAAGGCAGCGGCTTAACCCACTGAGCCACCCAGGTGCCCCACCCAAGTCTTTAAAATCAGAGAAATTTTCCTGGTTGTCACAGAAGGAAAATCAGACTGTCTTGAAGCCCGAGAAGGACTCCATGCACTACTGCTCCCTCTGAAAATGAGGCAGCTCTAGGAAGGAATGCAGCTTGTCTCAACTGCTGAGGGCGGCTCTGGGCTGACAGCCAGCAAGGAAACGGAGACCTCAGTCCTATAGCTGCAAATTCTGCCAACAATCTAACTGAAGGTGGAAGACGCTTCTATCCCAGACCTGTCAGATAAACAGCCCCGGTCTGTAGGTACCTTGATTTGGCCTCCTGAGACCCAAAGCAGAAAATCCAGCCAAATCAGCCTAAACTTTTGACCTGCAGAACTGTGAGGTTAATAAATGAGCATTGTTTTAAGTTGCTATATTTGAGTAATTTATTACAGCAGCAATAGAAAACTAATATACCTAGTATGAAGGTACTATAAATTATTGGACCCATTATTTATTGTTGGGAATTTAGGTTGAATCTATGTATTATTTGTTTGTTCTTATGCTAGTATGAGAAAAAACCTTCAATAATAGCATCATACCTTCATCATTTCTCACTTGTCTGATTATTTCTTGAGATAAATTCTTAGAAATGAAATTTCAGGGTCAACGAGCTTTTAAAAGCTTTGGGTACCTATTGTCAAATCACAGAGGTTTTGTTTTTGTTTTTACAACTTACATTTCTATTTCCTGTTTACTAACTGTTGTAACACTAGTTATTTTTATTCTTTTAAAATTTTGATTATATAATGGGAAAAATATTAGTCTCACATTGTTGTTTTAATTTGTACTTTTTTGAACACCTGTGGAAGCAAAACATGTTTAAAAGTTTCAGGATTATAAAATGGTGATAAACTTATTGTTCTCTGATGCCAATTTTACTTAGCCTGGTAAATTCTAGATTGTCCAAGTGAATAATTGTGAGAATAGTGAGAATATTTAAAGGAAATTTTGAGTTAATTCATATACATATACATATATATATATATATATATATGCTCAAAATCCCAAAATTTGGAGACAATAACCTCATAGAATCAATTACAGTTTCATAAAGTTTATAGGTATGATTCTACAAAGAACTGTTATTTCAGATAGATTTAGAGAAGTTAGATACAAAAGCAAGATGTTTGGAAAGAAAAGCAGTTTTTGGTGGAGTAAACTTGCAGTGGTAGAGGTTTCTTTCTTTGATTTTTAGTCAATTTAGATCAACTTTTTTAAAATATAAAAATCCCATATTTATTATATGGTCACACTACTCTCCATAAAATAGTTTATAATTTTTACGGTATGTGTGTGTGGATAGAGGCAAGATAAATATGTTAGTGGTAATGGTAATGTAATACCTTTCTTTAAAGATATCTGGGCAAAGTAACTTCGGAAAGAAGGCATTAGAATTATTTACCTTAGTGGAAGTCATGTTCATTTCTTTTTCTAAAGACTCCCTATAATTTAGCTTTAAATGTGGCTCTTGTGAAACAAACATGTCTCTGTCTTCTACATTTCCATATATGCCATCATCCCTGTGTAGTTATGCCTATTATTCCTTGTAGGGAAAAGGAAGGCCTTAAAGGAAAGAAGGAAGAGGGAAGAAAGATAAAGGGTCCTTTAAAAATTAGATCAATAGGTATCTACCAGGATATTTTCAGGGTTACCTAAAATATGGGAGCACAAAGATATTTATTTATTATAACTTGGAACGCATTTTAAAAACAACTTTTGGGGAATCTTACTAAAGAGTATAAAAAACAGGGGTGCCTGGGTGGCTCAGTTGGTTAAACGTTAGACTCTTGATTTCCGCTCAGGTCACGATATGAAGGTCATGAGATCGACCCCCACAGGGAGCTCAGCACTCGGCAGGAAGTCTGCTGGAGATTCTCCGCCCCCCCCCACTCTGCCCCTCTACTGCTGCTCTCGCTCTAAAACAAAAAAAAATCTTTAAAAAACAAACAAAAAGCCAAACCAAACCAAAACAAAAAACTAGAGAAGTTGTGATATCATTACAAATTTTTAAAGGAGATGCTAAAAACTAAAGTAGTTATAGCACATTATGCAATGTTGTATTTTAAGCATGTTATTTTGATTAGAAAAGGGTATTGAAGACCATCGTAAATACTTACACATTCTCGGTGAGTGGTCTTTGCTGCACTGTTTATGGAAGAGCCTTTTATAAAGAACAAGAACTTGATGTAATTGGATTGACATCAGTTATCATGAAACTTGCTTTTGTTTTCATGTATATTTTCAGTTTCACAAATAAAACTGATTCAAATAGAAATTTATATATTTTAAAAAATATATTTATTTAAAAGAGAGTGAATGAGAGAGAGAGTACAAGCCAGGGGAAGGGGTGGGAAAAGCAGACTCCCTGCTGAGCAGGACTCAATCCTAAGACCCTGAGATCATGACCTGAGCTGAAGGTTGATGCTTAACTGACTGAGTAACCCAGGCGCCCCCCAAATTGAAATTTAAAGAGAAACCACCAGAGAAACCTTATAATTAGATCCATAAGAAGGGATAGCAGGGTGACTGTCATTTGATTTTATATTCTGGTTTCAGTTGACCTTCGCAAGAGGTGTATGTTTGATCTAATTTTCCTGAAGTGTTTGCAGAGATGTGGGCATTTTGATTAAAAATATTCTCACAAAACTTTCCAGACGTAGTTTTAAGACATCTTAAAATTAAGAAGACATTAACCATAAAAGGCGGTTGTTACAGAAAAAGCTTCAAGAAGAAAAAAATAAGTATCTGTAATTTGAATTTAGAACTTCAAAGCAAGAATTGTTCTCATGAAGGGAAAATTTTTTCTCATGTTAAACTTACTATTTATTTATCTATTTAAAGATTTTATTTATTTATTTGAGAGAGAGAGAGAGTGAACAGGGCAAGGAGAAGCAAAGGGAGAGGGAGAAACAGACTCCCTGCTGAGCTGGGAGTCCTAGTTGGGATTAAATCCCAGGGCCCTGGGATGATGATCTGAGCCCAAGGAAGACGCTTACCAACTGGGCCATCCAGCCACCTGTAGACTTCCTTCTTAACTAGAGTCATATGAGATAGGATATTTTTTTAAATTCTTTTTTTTTTTTTGAAGATTTTATTTATTTATTTGACAGACAGAGAGCACAAGTAGGCAGAGCAGCAGGCAGAGAGAGATAGGAGGAAGCAGGCTCCCTGCTGAGTGGAGAGCCCGCTGTGGGGCTCCATCGCAGGACTCTGGGATCATGACCTGAGTCAAAGGCAGAGGCTTTAACCCACTGAGCCACCCAGGTGCCCCTGAGATAGGATATTATTAATGAAAATGTTTAAGAAAACACTTTATACCATGGTAGAAGAATCTTGTGTTTAATATTTTTTATTGTTAAAATGCATACCCACAGCACATAGAGTCTTTTTTTTTTTTTTTTAAAGATTTTATTTGTTTATTTGACAGAGAGAGATCACAAGTAGGCAGAGAGGCAGGCAGAGAGAGAGAGAGGGAAGCAGGCTCCCCGCTGAGCAGAGAGCCTGACGCAGGACTCGATCCCAGGACTCTGAGATCATGACCTGAGCCGAAGGCAGCGGCTCAACCCACTGAGCCACCCAGGCGCCCCAGCACATACAGTCTTACATGTGAAAAAAATTTAACTAATACAGAAGTATAAAAAATAAAATCATTTCCAGTTTCCCATTCCCTAGAGATAATTGAGTTCACATTTAGGCTTAGATTATTTAAGACCTTTTTCTATACTCATACATATAGACATATCTACAGGTACAAACAATTATATTGAAATAACAGTGTGATTAGGTTGAATTTACTCTATAGCCACATGTCCCTTTTTGTTTTTATTTAGGTCAGGTTTATTGTATTATAACTGATGTAGAAAAATTCATCTTCAATGTATATAGCTCAATAAACTTTGAGTAATTGTATATAGTTGTACAATCAAGATAGAGAACATTTCTATAGCCCCCCAAAATCTCTCATGTCCTTTTATAGTTACTTGCCTTCCTCTATCTCCTGCTCTTGGCAGCCATCAATTTGACTTCTGTTCTACAGTTTTGGCTTTTCTAGAATATTATATAAATGTAATTTTTGTGATTGGCTTCTTTCACTTAGCATAATGTTTTTGAAATTCATCTTGTTATGTTTATTAATAGTTGCTTTCATTTTATTGCTGAGTTGTATTTCATTCTATATAATATATCACAATTTTTTTATCTATTCACCAGTAGATGCATATTTTGGTTATATCCACTTTTTGGCCATTTTGAATATAATTGATATAAATATTCACACACAGGTCTGTGTGTGAATTCACACAGAATTGTGTGTGATTCATTTCTTTTGGGTAAATAAGCGTGGTTTGCTAGGTCCTATGGTGTGTGTTTAAATTTATAACGAACTACTAAACTTAGTTTTCCAAAACAGCCGTACAATTTTGCATTTCCATTAGTGGTTTTGAGAGTTCTAGATGCTCCACATCTTTTCAATGCTTGGAAATGTCAGACTTTTAAGTTGTAGCCATTTTCTAAGGCACTTAGTGTGATATTGTGGTTTTCATTTGCATTTCTTTAATGGTGTTAAGGACCTTTTCATGTGCTTATTTGCTATCTATGTGTCTTCTTTGGTGAAATATCTTTTCAAATCTTTCCTCAGTGACTTACTTTACATTCTTTGACTTATTGAGTTATGAGTCTTTATATATTTGCATATAAAAGTCATATATACACAAGTCCTTATCAGATAGGTTTTTGCAAATATTTTCTTCTAGCTTGTGATCTGTCTTTTAATTTTCCTTTTTAAAGAACTTTTTAATTTTTTCCAATTTTATTGACATATCATTGACATATAACATTGTATCAGTTTTAAGTGTATGACACAATGATTTGATTCATATATATATACATATATATAAATATTGTAAAATGATTACTGCAGTAAGTTATCATCCATCACCTCACAGTTACAAATTTGTTTTATCCCTTGTGATGAAAACTTTTAAGATCTATTCGTTTAGAAGCTTTCAAATATATGATATAGCATTGGTAACTATAGTCACCATGTTTTACATTTTATCCCCAGAACTTACTTTATTATTATATTTATTTAGATTTTTTTAAAAAATAATTTTTAAATACCCAATATGGGGCTTGAACTCACAACCCCATGATCAAGAGTTGCGTGCTTCACTGACTGAACCAGCAAGGTGCCCCTTATTTATTTATTTATTTATTTATTTATTTTTTTTCGATTTTCTTTTTTTCCAATTTATTTATTTTCAGAAAAACAGTATTCATTATTTTTTCACCACACCCAGTGCTCCATGCAAGCTGTGCCCTCTATAATACCCACCACCTGGTACCCCAACCTCCCACCCCCCCACCACTTCAAACCCCTCAGATTGTTTTTCAGAGTCCATAGTCTCTCATGGTTCATCTCCCCTTCCAATTTACCCCAAAGCACATACCCTCCCCAATGTCCATAACCCTACCCCCCTTCTCCCAACCCCCCTCCCCCCAGCAACCCACAGTTTGTTTCGTGAGATTAAGAGTCACTTATGGTTTGTCTCCCTCCCTATCCCATCTTGTTTCATGGATTCTTCTCCTACCCACTTAAGCCCCCATGTTGCATCACCACTCCCTCATATTAGGGAGATCATATGATAGTTGTCTTTCTCCGCTTGACTTATTTCGCTAAGCATGATACGCTCTAGTTCCATCCATGTTGTCGCAAATGGCAAGATTTCGTTTCTTTTGATGGCTGCATAGTATTCCATTGTGTATATATACCACATCTTCTTGATCCATTCATCTGTTGATGGACATCTAGGCTCTTTCCATAGTTTGGCTATTGTGGACATTGCTGCTATAAACATTCGGGTGCACGTGCCCCTTTGGATCACTACGTTTGTATCTTTAGGGTAAATTCCCAGTAGTGCAATTGCTGGGTCATAGGGCAGTTCTATTTTCAACATTTTGAGGAACCTCCATGCTGTTTTCCAGAGGGGTTGCACCAGCTTGCATTCCCACCAACAGTGTAGGAGGGTTCCCCTTTCTCCGCATCCTCGCCAGCATCTGTCATTTCCTGACTTGTTGATTTTAGCCATTCTGACTGGTGTGAGGTGATATCTCATTGTGGTTTTGATTTGTATTTCCCTGATGCCGAGTGATATGGAGCACTTTTTCATGTGTCTGTTGGCCATCTGGATGTCTTCTTTGCAGAAACGTCTGTTCATGTCCTCTGCCCATTTCTTGATTGGATTATTTGTTCTTTGGGTGTTGAGTTTGTTAAGTTCTTTATAGATTTTGGACACTAGTCCTTTATCTGATATGTCATTTGCAAATATCTTCTCCCATTCTGTCAGTTGTCTTTTGGTTTTGTTAACTGTTTCCTTTGCTGTGCAAAAGCTTTTGATTTTGATGAAATCCCAAAAGTTCATTTTTGCCCTTGCTTCCCTTGCCTTTGGCGATGTTCCTAGGAAGATGTTGCTGCGGCTGAGGTCGAAGAGGTTGCTGCCTGTGTTCTCCTCAAGGATTTTGATGGATTCCTTTCTCACGTTGAGGTCCTTAATCCATTTTGAATCTATTTTTGTGTGTGGTGTAAGGAAATGGTCCAATTTCATTTTTCTGCACGTGGCTGTCCAATTTTCCCAACACCATTTATTGAAGAGGCTGTCTTTTTTCCATTGGACATTCTTTCCTGCTTTGTCGAAGATTAGTTGACCATAGAGTTGAGGGTCTATTTCTGGGCTCTCTATTCTGTTCCATTGGTCTATGTGTCTGTTTTTGTGCCAGTACCATGCTGTCTTGATGATGACAGCTTTGTAATAAAGCTTGAAGTCTGGAATTGTGATGCCACCAACTTTGGCTTTCTTTTTCAATATCCCTTTGGCTATTCGAGGTCTTTTCTGGTTCCATATAAATTTTAAAATTATTTGTTCCATTTCTTTGAAAAAGATGGATGGTACTTTGATAGGAATTGCATTAAATGTGTAGATTGCTTTAGGTAGCATAGACATTTTCACAATATTTATTCTTCCAATCCAGGAGCATGGAACATTTTTCCATTTCTTTGTGTCTTCCTCAATTTCTTTCATGAGTACTTTATAGTTTTCTGAGTATAGATTCTTAGCCTCTTTGGTTAGGTTTATTCCTAGGTATCTTATGGTTTGGGGTGCAATTGTAAATGGGATTGACTCCTTAATTTCTCTTTCTTCTGTCTTGTTGTTGGTGTAGAGAAATGCAACTGATTTCTGTGCATTGATCTTATATCCTGACACTTTACTGAATTCCTGTATAAGTTCTAGCAGTTTTGGAGTGGAGTCTTTTGGGTTTTCCACATAGAGTATCATATCATCTGCGAAGAGTGATAATTTGACTTCTTCTTTGCCGATTTGGATGCCTTTAATTTCCTTTTGTTGTCTGATTGCTGAGGCTAGGACTTCTAGTACTATGTTGAATAGCAGTGGTGATAATGGACATCCCTGCCGTGTTCCTGACCTTAGTGGAAAAGCTTTCAGTTTTTCTCCATTGAGAATGATATTTGCAGTTGGTTTTTCATAGATGGCTTTGATGATATTGAGGTATGTGCCCTCTATCCCTACACTTTGAAGGGTTTTGATCAGGAAGGGATGCTGTACTTTGTCAAATGCTTTTTCAGCATCTATTGAGAGTATCATATGGTTCTTGTTCTTTCTTTTATTGATGTGTTGTATCACATTGACTGATTTGCGGATGTTGAACCAACCTTGCAGCCCTGGGATAAATCCCACTTGGTCGTGGTGAATAATCCTTTTAATGTACTGTTGAATCCTATTGGCTAGTACTTCGGTGAGAATTTTTGCATCTGTGTTCATCAAGGATATTGGTCTATAGCTCTCTTTTTTGATGGGATCCTTGTCTGGTTTTGGGATCAAGGTGATGCTGGCCTCATAAAATGAGTTTGGGAGTTTTCCTTCCATTTCTATTTTTTGGAACAGTTTCAGGAGAATAGGAATTAGTTCTTCTTTAAATGTTTGGTAGAATTCCCCCGGGAAGCCATCTGGCCCTGGGCTTTTGTTTGTTTGGAGATTTTTAATGACTGTTTCAATCTCCTTACTGGTTATGGGTCTGTTCAGGCTTTCTATTTCTTCCTGGTTCAATTTTGGTAGTTTATATGTTTCTAGGAATGCATCCATTTCTTCCAGATTGTCAAATTTGTTGGCGTAGAGTTGCTCATAGTATGTTCTTATAATAGTTTGTATTTCTTTGGTGTTAGTTGTGATCTCTCCTCTTTCATTCATGATTTTATTTATTTGGGTCCTTTCTCTTTCCTTTTTTATAAGTCTGGCCAAGGGTTTATCAATTTTATTAATTCTTTCAAAGAACCAGCTCCTAGTTTGGTTGATTTGTTCTATTGTTTTTTTGGTTTCTATTTCATTGATTTCTGCTCTGATCTTTATGATTTCTCTTCTCCTGCTGGGCTTAGGGTTTCTTTCTTGTTCTTTCTCCAGCTCCTTTAGGTGTAGGGTTAGGTTGTGTACCTGAGACCTTTCTTGTTTCTTGAGAAAAGCTTGTACCGCTATATATTTTCCTCTCAGGACTGCCTTTGTTGTGTCCCACAGATTTTGAACCGTTGTATTTTCATTATCATTTGTTTCCATGATTTTTTTCAATTCTTCTTTAATTTCCCGGTTGACCCATTCATTCTTTAGAAGGATGCTGTTTAGTCTCCATGTATTTGTGTTCTTTCCAGACTTCCTCTTGTGGTTGAGTTCTAGCTTCAGAGCATTGTGGTCTGAAAATATGCAGGGAATGATCCCAATCTTTTGATACTGGTTGAGTCCTGATTTAGGACCGAGGATGTGATCTATTCTGGAGAATGTTCCATGTGCACTAGAGAAGAATGTGTATTCTGTTGCTTTGGGATGAAATGTTCTGAATATATCTGTGATGTCCATCTCATCCAGTGTATCATTTAAGGCCTTTATTTCCCTGTTGATCTTTTGCTTGGATGATCTGTCCATTTCAGTGAGGGGAGTGTTAAAGTCCCCTACTATTATTGTATTATTGTTGATGTGTTTCTTTGATTTTGTTATTAATTGGTTTATATAGTTGGCTGCTCCCACATTGGGGGCATAGATATTTAAAATTGTTAGATCTTCTTGTTGGACAGACCCTTTGAGTATGATATAGTGTCCTTCCTCATCTCTTATTATAGTCTTTGGCTTAAAATCTAAGTGATCTGATATAAGGATTGCCACTCCTGCTTTTTTCTGATGTCCATTAGCATGGTAAATTCTTTTCCACCCCCTCACTTTAAGTCTGGAGGTGTCTTCGGGTTTAAAATGGGTTTCTTGGAGGCAACATATAGATGGGTTTTGTTTTTTTATCCATTCTGATACCCTGTGTCTTTTGATTGGGGCATTTAGCCCATTAACATTCAGGGTAACTATTGAGAGATATGATTTTAGTGCCATTGTATTGCCTGTAAGGTGACTGTTACTGTATATTGTCTCTGTTCCTTTCTGATCTACCACTTGTAGGCTCTCTCTTTGCTTAGAGGACCCCTTTCAGTATTTCCTGTAGAGCTGGTTTGGTGTTTGCAAATTCTTTCAGTTTTTGTTTGTCCTGGAAGCTTTTAATCTCTCCTTCTATTTTCAATGATAGCCTAGCTGGATATAGTATTCTTGGCTGCATGTTTTTCTCGTTTAGTGCTCTGAAAATGTCATGCCAGCTCTTTCTGGCCTGCCAGGTCTCTGTGGATAAGTCAGCTGCCAATCTAATACTTTTACCATTGTATGTTACAGACTTCTTTTCCCGGGCTGCTTTCAGGATTTTCTCTTTGTCACTAAGGCTTGTAAATTTTACTATTAGGTGACGGGGTGTGGGCCTATTCTTATTGATTTTGAGGGGCGTTCTCTGAACCTCCTGAATTTTGATGCTCGTTCCCTTTGCCATATTGGGGAAATTCTCCCCAATAATTCTCTCCAGTATACCTTCTGCTCCCCTCTCTCTTTCTTCTTCTTCTGGAATCCCAATTATTCTAATGTTGTTTCGTCTTATGGTGTCACTTATCTCTCGAATTCTCTCCTCATGGTCCAGTAGCTGTTTGTCCCTCTTTTGCTCAGCTTCTTTATTCTCTGTCATTTGGTCTTCTATATCGCTAATTCTTTCTTCTGCCTCATTTATCCTAGCAGTGAGAGCCTCCATTTTTGATTGAACTTCATTAATAGCTTTTTTGATTTCAACTTGGTTGGATTTTAGTTCTTTTATTTCTCCAGAAAGGGCTTTTATATCTCTGGAGAGGGTTTCTCTAATATCTTCCATGCCTTTTTCAAGCCCGGCTATAACCTTGAGAACTGTCATTTTGAACTCTAGATCTGACATATTACCAATGTCTGTATTGATTAGGTCCCTAGCCTTTGGTACTGCCTCTTGTTCTTTTTTTTGTTGTGAATTTTTCCGCCTTGTCATTTTGTCCAGCTAAGAGTATATGAAGGAGCAAGTAAAATACTAAAAGGGTGGCAACAATCCCAGGAAAATATGCTTTAACCAAATCAGAAGAGATCCCAAATCGTGAGGGGGGATTTCTCCTCCCTCACAATTGGGTGAGGGATCTCCTCTGATTGGGATCTCCTTTGATTGGGATCTCCCAATCTCTTCTGATTGGGATCTCTTCTGATTTGGGGATAAAAAGAGGTTCAAAAAGAAAGAAAGAAAAAAAAATTTAAAAAGAATTAAAAAAAAAGAGATTGAATTAAAAATTCGATCAAGAATTTAAAAAAGAATTAAGAAAAAAAAAGATTGAAGAGATTAGGATCTCTTCTGATTTGGGGATAAAAAGAGGTTCAAAAAGAAAGAAAGAAAAAAAAAGAGAAAAAAAGAATTAAAAAAAAAAGAAAATGAATAAAGAAAAGTATAAAAAAGAAAAAAATATATATATATTAGATAATCTAGTTAAAAAACATTAAAAAAGAAAAGGGTAAAAGTTATAAAAATTTTTAGCAGAAGAAGTGAGAAAAAAATGAAAAAGAAAAAAATTAAATTAACTGCAAGACTAAAAAATCACAGGCAGAAAGCCATGAGTTCTGTGGTTTGTTTTCTCCTCCTCTGGAATTCTGCTGCTCTCTCCTTGGTATTGAAACTGCACTCCTTGGTAGGTGAACTTGGTCTTGCCTGGATTTCTTGTTGATCTTCTGGGGGAGGGGCCTGTTGTAGTGATTCTCAAGTGTCTTTGCCCCAGGCGGAATTACACCGCCCTTACCAGGGGCGGGGCTGAGTGATCTGCTCGGCTTTGCTTTCAGGAGCTTTTGTTCCCTGAGCGCTTTCCTTAGAGTTCCGGAGGACGGGAACACAAATGGCGGCCTCCTGGTCTCCGGCCCGGAGGAGCCGAGACCCCGGGGCCCCGCTCCCCTGTGCGCCCTCAGCGAACAGCTCCTAGTAACTCGCGTCTGCCTAACCTCCCACCGCGCTCCGAGCTCACCGAGCCTGCGGCCGGTTCAAGGCAACTCCGAGCTGCGAGCTTACTGTCGGCTCTGTCTCTGCAGCCGGCTTTCCCGTTCCAATATCCGCAAGCTCTGCGACACTCAGACACCCCCGATCCTTCTGTGACCCCACGGGACCTGAGGTCACGCCGACCCCGTGTGGGCTTCGCCCCGGTTTAGCCTCCGGAGCGATGTCCCTCAGCGGAGCAGACTGATTTTGTGCTCCGCTGCTCCGCCGCTTGCCGGGAGCCGGCCCCTCCCCCTGCGGTCTATCTTCCCGTCGCTTTGGATTCACTTCTCCGCCAGTCCTACCTTTCAGAAAGTGGTTGTTTTTCTGTTTCTAGAATTGCTGTTCTTCTTCTCTTCGATCTGCCGATGGATTTGCAGGTGTTTGCAATCTTTAGATAAGCTCTCTAGCTGATCTCCTGCTAGCTGAGGTAGTCTCAGCCTGCTACTTCTCTGCCATCTTGACTCCCTCCCTTATTTATTTTATAACTATACATTTGCATCGTTTGACCACCTTCACCCATTTTGAACATTACCCACTCTGCCTCTGGCAACTACCAATATATTCTCTGCATCTATGAGTTTTTGTTTTTTGTTTTTTGGATTCCACATACAAGTGAGATGATATAGTGTTTGTCTGATTTATTTTACTTACCATAACGCCCTTAAGTTCCAACACTATTGTTGCAAATGGCAGAATGTCTTTCTTTTTGATGGCCGAATAAAATTCAATTTTGTCTATGTGCATGGAATGAACGAGATATGTATATAAACACACACACACACGCACACACATGCACACATATTATATATTTGCTTATATATCACATTTCTTTATACAGTTATCCATCAATGGAAACTTAGGTTGTTTCAATGTCTTAGCTATCATAAATAATGCTGCAATGAACATGGAGGTGCATATATCTTTTGAGATAGCAATTTTCTTTCTTTTCTCCAAATCCTTACCAACACTTGTTATCTCTTGTTTTTTTTTTTTGGTAATAGCCATTCTAACAGGTGTGAGGTGATATCTCAATGTGGTTTTGATTTGCATTTCTCTGATGATTAGTGATGTTGAGTATCTTTTCATGTACCTGTTGGACATCTGTATGTCTTCTTTGGAAAAATGTCTGTTCAGTTCCTCTGCTCCTTTTCAAATTGAATTGTTTTTGCTATGAGGTATTATATTTTAGATATTAATCCCTTATTAAGTAAATGATATGTAAATATTTTCCTCCCATTTAAGTTGTCTTATCATTTTGTTAATGCTTTCCTTTACAGCACAAAAGCTTTTTAGTTTAAGATAGTCCCACTTGTTTATTTTGCTTTTGTTGCCTTTGCTTTTGGTGTCAAATACAAAACCACATTCAAGACTGATGTCAGAGAGCTTACCATCTATGTTTTCCTCTAGGAGTATTATGTTTTCAGGTCTTACATTCTTTAATCAATTTGGAGTTTATTTTTGTGGTTGGTGTAAAACATTGGTCCAGTTTCATTCTTTTGCATATGATTCTCCAGTTTTCTCAAATCTCGTATTGAAAAGACCATCCTAAGAAAAGGAAGAGAGAAAGAAAGAAAGAAAGAAAGAAAGACAAGACTATCCTTTCGCTGTTGTATATTCTTGGTTCCTTTGTTGTAAATTAATTGGTCATATATGCATGGTTTTATTTCTGAGCTCTCTGTTATGTTTTATTGATCTGTTTTTATGCCACTACCATGCTACTTTACTATAATTTTGTAATATACTTTGAAATCAGAAAGTACGATGCTTCCAGCTTTGTTCTTCAAGAATACTTTAGCTTCAGAGACTTTTGTGATTCTATAGAAATTTTAGGATAGTTTATCTATTGCTGTGAAAAATGCCATTGGACTTTTGATAGGGACTGCACTAAATCTGTAGATTGCTTTGGGTAAAAGAATATTTTAACAATATTAATTTTTTTAATCCATGAGCATAGAATTATCTACCCATTTATTTGTGTCTTCTTCAGTTTCTTTTATCAATACCTTATAGTTTTCAGTGTACATGTCTTTCACCTCCTTGCTTAAATTCATTCCTAGGTATTCTGTTCTTTTAGATGCCATGGAAATACTGTCTTAATTTCTCTTTCTGATAATTATTAGTTTATAAACACATAGCTGACTTTTGTATATTGATACCCTATCCTGCAGCTTTATTGAATTTATTATTAGTCCTGAGAGTTATTTAGTGGAGTCTTTTGGGCTTTCTATATATAGAATCATGTATTTTGCAATAGAAAATAGAAACTACAAATAGAAACTGTTACTCTTTCCTGTCTAATGCCTTTTCTTTCTTTACTTGACTAATTGCTGTGGGCTAGGACTATGTTGAATAAAAGTGGGCATCCTTATTCCTCATCTTAGAGGAAAAGGTTTCAGTTTTTCAGTATGATGCTTGCTATGGGCGTGTCATATATAGCCTTTGTTATGTTGTGGTATGTTCCATCTACACTCACTTTGTTGAGTATTTTTATTATATATGGATGTTAAGTTTTCTCAAGTGCTTTTTCTGCATCTATTAAGATGATCATAAGATTTTTACCCTTCATTTTGTTAACCTGATGTAACACAGTAATAGATTTTCTTTGCATTCTTGGAATAAATCCTGCTTGATCATGGTATATGATCTTTTTAATATGTTGTGTTCAGTTTGCTAATACATTGTTGAGGATTTTTACATCTATGTTCATCAGGGATATTGGTCTGTAATTTTCTTCTCTTCTAGTGTTTTTAACATCAGTGTAATGCTGGCCTTATAGAAGGAGTTTTGCGATGTTCCCCATTGTATTTTTTGGAAGAGTTTGAGAAGGATCAATCCTAATTCTTTAAAAAATATTTGGTAGAAGTATTCATCAACTGATGAATGAATAAATGTGATATATGTATATAATGGAATATTACTCAGCCATAAAAAATGAAGTCTTGGCATTTGCAATGACATGGATAGAACTAGTGTGTATTAGGCTAAGCAAAATAGAGAAAGACAAATACCATATGATTTCATTTATATGTAGAATTTAGGAAACAAAACAGATGAATATATGGGAAGGGGAAAAAAGGAGAGAGGGAAGCAAACCGTAAGAGACTCTTTTTTAAAAAAAATTTTTATTTATTTAAGAGATAGAGTATGAGCAGTAGAGAGGGATAGAGAGAGAGAGAGAGAGAGAGGAAGAGAGAGGGAAGCAGACTCCCTGTTGAGAAAGAAGCCTGAGCAGAGCTCAATCCCAGGATCTAGATCATGATCTGAGCTAAAGGCAGATGGTTACCCAACTGAGCCACCTAGGGGCCCATAAAACTCTTAAAGAGCAAATTGAGGGTTGATGGAGGGAAGTGGGTGGGGTAGGGTTAGAAGGGTGATGGGCATTAGGAGGGCACTTGTTATGATGAAAAACTAGGTGTTGCATGTAAGTGATGAATCACTAAATTCTACTCCAGAAATCAGTATTACACTGTATGTCAACTAACTAGAACTTAAATAAAAATTTGGTGAGAAAATAAACAAATAAATTAATTACTTAATTAATATGAAAAAAATAAAAATATTTGGTAGAAATTAACAGTGAAGACATCAGTCCTGGGCTTTTGTTTGTTGAGAGGTTTTTGATTACTGATTCTATCCCCTTACTAGTATTTGGTTTATTCAGGTTTTCTTTTTCTTTTTCTTTTTTTTTTTTAAAGAATTTATTTATTTATTTGACAGAGAGATATCACAAGTAGGCAGAGAGGCAGGCAGAGAGAGAGAGGAGGAAGCAGGCTCCCTGCTGAGCAGAGAGCCCGATGCGGGACTCGATCCCAGGACCCTGGGATCATGACCCGAGCCGAAGGCAGTGGCTTAACCCACTAAGCCACCCAGGCACCCTTATTCAGGTTTTCTATTTCATGATTCAGTATTGGTAGGTTTTATGTTTCTAGTAATTTCTCTTTTTTTTTTTTAGATTGTCCAGTTTGTTAGTGTATAACTGCTTATAGCAGTCTCATAAGCCTTTGTATTTCTATGTTTTCAGTTGTAACATCTACTCTTTCTTTTTTTTTTTTTTTAAAGATTTTTATTTATTTATTTGAGAGAGAGAGACAGTGAGAGAGAGCATGAGCGAGGAGAAGGTCAGAGAGCGAAGCAGACTCCCCATGGAGCTGGGAGCCCGATGTGGGACTCGATCCCGGGACTCCAGGATCACGCCCTGAGCCGAAGGCAGTCGTCCAACCAACTGCGCCACCCAGGCGTCCCACATCTACTCTTTCAATTCTGCTTTGTTTACTTGAATCCACTTCCTTTTTTTCTTGGTGAGTCCAGCTAAAGTTTTGTCTATTTTATTTTTTCAAAAAACCCCAGCTCTTATATTCATTGATCTTTTCTATTGTCTTTTTAGTCTCTATTTCATTTATTTCTGTTCTGATTTTTGTTATTTCCTTCCTTCTACTAACTTTGGGCTGCATTTGTTGTTTTTTAGTTCCTTGAGGTATAGAGTTAGGTTGTTTGACATCTATTTCCCCTGATAAATGTAGGCATTTATCACTTTGAGCTTCCCTCTTAGAACTGCTTTTGCTGCATCCCTTAAGTTTTGGTGTGCTGTGTTTCCATTTTCATTTGTCTCAAGGTATTTTTAAAATTTCTTTGATTTCTTTGTTGACCAGTTGGTTGTTCAGTAGCAGGCTGTTTACTCTCCTCATATTTGTGATTTTTCCAGCTTTCTTCTTGTAATTGATTTTAGGTTTTATACAATTGTGGGTGGAAAAGATGCTTAGTATGTTTTCCACCTTAAATTTTTAAACATGTGTTTTGTGGCCTAACATATGATATATCCCAGAGAATGTTCCATGTGTAACTCTGTTTCCTTTGGATGAAATGTTCTGGATATGTCTGTTCATCTGGTCTAATGTGTCATTTAAGGCCAATGTTTCCTTATTGATTTTCTGTCTTGATGATCTATCTATTGATGAAAGTGGGGGTATTAAAGTTCCCTAGTATTATTGTATTGCTGTCTATTTCTCCCTTTAGGTCTGTTAATATTTTCCTTCTATATTTAGGTGTTCCTATGTTGGGTGCATAAATATTTACAAATGTTATGCCCTCTTGTTGGATTGTTCCCTTTATTATCACATAATGTGTTTCTTTGTCTCCTGTTACATTGTTTGACTTAGAGTCTATTTTGTCTTATATAAATATAGCTATCCTAACTTTCTTTTGGTTTCCATTTTCATGTAACATTCTTTCCCATCTCTTTACTGGCAATCCTGTGTATCCTTAAAGCTGAGGAGAGTCTCTTATAGGTGATATATAGTTGGGTTTTGTTTTGTTTTTCATCCATTTAGCCATTCTACGTCTTTTGATTTGAGTATTTAGTCCATTTACACTTAAAATAAGTATTGATAGATTGGACTTTTTGCCATTTTCAAACTTGTTTTCTGGCTGCCTTATAATTCTTTCATTTCTTTCTTCTTCTCTTGCTCTCTTCCTTTGTGATTTGATGATTTTCTGTAGTGTTATGCTCATATTCCCTTATGTCCTATGTAACTACTATAGGCTTTTGCTTTGTGGTTACCATAGGCTTACATAAAATGTAACAGTTTATTTTAAGCTGATAACAAATGTGAACTCCAGTGCTATGCTCTGTCCTTTAACTTATTAGATTGCCTTTTTCTTTCCCTCTTCTTCCTCCTCCTCTTCTTCTTTATTAATCTTTTTTCCTAAGTTATTTTTTATGGGCATTAGTTTTTTTTTATTGTTGTTGCAAATTCTTCTGTCATTGATCTTTTAACTTTGTTTAGTGACATTTTCACTGTATGAATATTTTAATGTAATCACATAGGTTGTAGTTATTGTTATTTCTGTTAATTTCTTAGTTAGGAAGGCATTCTCCAACCCAAGATTAGAAACACAAGCCCCTCTGTTTGAACCTATCTTATAGTTCTATCTAATCAGATAATGTGAGATGGGGAACACAGAGATTTTGCTCTTGTATAGAAAACCATTGGTTTCAGCTCATTTATTATGGTAAGACACATTAGGGGAGGGGCCTAAGACTGAAGAATTTTCTTAATCTTTTAAAATTGACATGGACATATTTTACTATACAGTTGATCCTTGAATGAAGTGGGGGTTAGGAGCACCAATCCCCTCCCCAATCAAAATCCACATATAATTTTGACTCCTCCAAAGCTTAATTACTAATAGCCTAATGTTTACTGGAGGCCTTACTGATAACATAAACAGTTGATTAAAACATATTTTGTATGTTATATGTATTATATAAAGTAAGTTAGAGAAATTAAGCTAGAAAAAAAGAAACTGGAGAAAAGAAAATATTAAGAAAATCATAAGGAAGACAAAATACACAGTATTGTACTATATTTATATATATAAAATGCACATATAAGTGGACCTACACAGTTCAGACCTGTGTTGTTCAAGGGTCAACTATATATGATCAGCTAAAAGTATCATAAAATACAGTTCTACACAGTATAATGTTGTAATATTTTAAGAAATATATATTTAGTCTTTGTCCCTAATTCCTAGCATGGAGCTCCTAATATAATACAATAAATTAACATTTGGGTTTTGTTCCTGGTTCCATAAACAGCTCTAGAGAGTTAAAGGTCAAAGGAACATCTTTTGTTATAATATTTGTTTTTGCTTTTGTTTTTGTTTTTGTTTTGTTCCCAGTTCCTGAAATAGGTCTGGAATGATAAAGGTGAAGGGATCATCTTTTGTCATTCATAACAAGACCCTTTCAATTACACTGGAGTTTATGTTAATGAGGTGACTTTCCGAAAGCCCTTAAGGGTGGGGTCTGGTTGCCAGGGGAGCCAACCACATGGTTAGAGGATTGAAACTTTCAGCCCCATCCTCTGATCTTTGGAGAGTTAATCAGTAATGGCCAATGATTAATCAATCATATCTGTGTTGTGAAGTCTCCATACAAACCCCAGGATTTGAAAGGATTTGGAGAGCTTCTGGGTTGGTGAATGCACAGAGGTGCTGGAAAGGTGAGGCACCCAGAGAGGGCATGGAAGTTCGGGCCCCCTCTCCCATATCTTGCCAACGTATCCCTTCTACTTGGCTGCTTATCTCTATCTTGTATTGCATTTTTCATAATAAACTGGCAATGTAAATACCTTACCCTGAGTTCCAGGAGCTGATATAGCAAATTTTTGATGTTAAGGAAGAGGGGTCGTAGGAATCCCCAGTATGTAACCAAGTCAGTCAGAGTGTAAGTGACACTCTGGGATTTGTTGGCATTTGTGGTGGGAACCAGTCTTGTGAAATGGTCCCTTAATCTGGGATCTGTGCTAATTCCTAGCAGTTAGTGTCAGAGTTGAGTTAAATTGTAAGACACCCAGTCTATCTATTGAGAATTGGAGAATTGCTTGGTGTGTAAAATATCATGTGTTTGGTGTCAGAAGTGGTGTGAGTAGAGGAAACAGAAGTCTTCTTTCCAGAGGTAAAGTTTGCTTTACCTCTGTAAAGGAAACTATTTTAAATGGTACAATATGAGAGTCTTTACTGCTCATAGTCCTTTCATCTATGTTGAAAAAGCTTCCTGAAATTTTAATAAATATTTTTCCCGTATTTATTCAGCATAGATTTCCTTAAGTTTAAAATGATTTTCTCATTAGACATAACCAAATTTTGATTCTATAATAACACTCTTCCTTGTGGAATAGTGGATAAAAAAAAATTATAATTTGTTCTAAGAATAATTGTTGATATTTCTAAGCATTTGAGATGTATTATTGTTTTCATGAATTTAGATGACTTAGATTAAATTTGTGGTAATACACTGCAATACAAAATCCAATCTAAACATAGTCATAGATTTATTATAATTTTATCTGTATTACTTGTAACATACTCCTATTACAGTTATCGAAGATGAAGGTGACATGATAAATCTCGTCTTGCTTTGTTGATGAGTCCAAAGCTGGTTTAAGTCTCATTTTTTTGATTATCTGGAAATCTGAAACAAATAAATTACAAAATTTAATTTTACATTGAGGCAGAAAGTAAAATAAATTCACTTGAAAGACATTTAGTTATTTTGTAACTTTCAGACGTCGCTTAAAAGATAAAAAGCACTTAATATTATGTGATATTTAAATCTGTGATTTTTTTAAGATAGTGTTTCAGTATTATCAAGTACTAGATGAAATTATTCTTCTTATGTTTGGAAAAACAGTTTATATGTAGCCTCTTGTCTAATTTGCATGCAACAGAAACTTTTTACTTGATTTACCATACCTACTATTTTCTTCTTCCAAATTCTCTAGGTCTTGACTTAAACTTTCCACTGTGAATTTTCTAGGTTCTCCTACAGGGAAAAAGATATATAAATTTAATTGTTTGTCACCAGTACAATTTACAGGGAATTGTTTTCAGAAGTATCTCCCCTTATCATCTGTGTGACAGAACTGTATGGATCACTTGTGTCACCAAGGCAGAGTATATTGGTCAAAGATGGCCATGATATCTCCTACTTTACATGTTCCTCAGCAGTATGAACTTGTCACTCCCCCACCCAGACGTGGAATCTAATTCACCTTCTGTTGAACCTGTGCTAGGCTTAAGACTCTTGTAGTCATTAGAATGCGGTGAGAGTGATTACATGATTTTTGAGGCGAGGTGAGAAAAAGCTGTGCAGCTTCCTTCTACACTTGATCTTAGCCAAAAGGCTGAGAAGTGATTGTACAGCCTCCTTCTTGTTCTCTTGGTGTGCTTGCTTTGGAGGGAGCAAGTCACCATATAATAAGCCCTACCACCCTGCCATTCTGGAGAGGTCCCATAGAAGATGCTCCAGTTGACAGTTCCAGCTGAGTCTAGAGTTCCAGCCATCCCTCTAAGGCTCCTGTCTATGAGGGAAGCTGTCTTGGAACCTCAAACTAGCCCACCTGTCAGCTGACTACCACCATTGGGTGACCTCAACTGGTGTCTAGCATTCAAACCATGCTTGAATTCCTAACCCACAGAATTCTTGTGATACATATAAAATGGTAACAACAATAGCTACCTTTTGAGGGATAAAATGTTTTGTTAAGACAATACTTGGAAGGAAAATGAATTTAGAGAGCAATATAAAGTATCCAAATAATTATATCAGATATGGGAAGTTTATACGTATAAATAGGCATGTTAATTTTGTACTTAAGTTTCATATCTGTCCTTTTAACTTTCAAGTTGAATCCAGTGGGATTAATCTAATAATATTCTCTTTATTCTTGCTTATCACAGGCCTCAGTCTCCAGATTCCCTTTCATTTCCTATATTTTATTTTCTGCAAAGCTCTGTATTTTGTCCCCATCTCCTACAATAACTCCTGAAACATTTTCTCTGTATTCTTATTCCATTTTCCAAAATTCCCGTTACTTTCTTGCTCTAACAGAAACATGGCTGTCCTTAGAGGACACCTCCAACCCAGCAGCATATTTTGCTTTTCTTTTTGTCAGTCTTGCTACCATTGGGCCTGGAGATGGATAGGTGTCCTGCTTACACCCTACTGTTTCCCTCCAGGACATTCACTTTCTTTCCTTCTCTTCCTAAAACTTAGTCATCAGTTTATACACTCAACTATCATGATTTACCTACAACAAGGCTCATTCTCAGTTGATTTTTATCATTGGCACATTGTACCTTACTACCACTTTCTTCATTTTGCAATTTAAATGTCCATGCAGAAGATTCTTCACCCTGGATCTCAATTCCTTGAGTGCTGTTCTTCTAGCTCTGGTCCCACACCCTACCGTAGCCATTGATTCTTGTGGATAAACTTAGACCCTGTCATTAGCAATAACTTCAAGCCTCCCTCAAATTCAGTTGCCAACATTCAAAGACTTGACTTCTAGCTTTATCTTTCTAGATCACTCCTTCTAGTTCCCTAACACCAGCAGTTCATCTCCTTCCCTGGGACTCCCAGTCCTGCCACATTTTCATTGTTCCTCCCCATTTTGATCCCCCTCTCCCTTACTTAACTTAAATTCTATGGCCCTTCTCTCCCTTGCATAAAGCCTGACCTCATGGCCCTTTTCCCACTTCACCATATTCACTTGACAAAACTATAATCCTAGATAAATCCAGCTGTCTCCTTATTCCTATCCTGTACTATATACCTCAGTGTGATAGGAAAAACCAAGCCTCACTTTAAATTCATAGCCATAGACATTAAATAGCCATCTTAGTAAACATTCCTGGTCTATTCATTCTTCTGCCACAGATGGTTATTTAGCTCTTTCTATTTTCCCAAACCTCTAATCCTGCCCATGGATCATTGTTTTCAGCTGATGATGTATTTCCTGGTTTCATGGAGGAAATAAAAGACAACAGGAAAAAAACTTCCATAAGCTCTGTATTAACAGTTAATTTCCTACTTGTTTTTGTTCTATATGCTCTATCTTACCTATGCTCCCATCTAAGGCTAACCCCAGATTTCACCATTTCTTGCCCACACAAGACATGGCTCCAGTAATTCTTTCTGCCTCCCACTTACCAGAGTCCCCACTCTACCCCACCATTAGATCTCCCTTATCAGCAAATAAATATTTAGTTGTACCCACATGACTAAATTCTCACCATTGAATGTAAACAAAGTAACACACACTGCTTCTGGGTCTGAGTGTTAGACATTGGGCATTTATTCCTTCTTAAATTTTCCCTTTTCCTCAATCTTGGACAAAGAGCCGTTACCCCGATGATTCAGTTTCTAATGTGTAGATAATGACAGCACCCTATGGAGTGGTTTTGTCCCACGGTGGCTTTTGGAAATGTCTGGAGAAGTTACTTGTTGTTACGACTCGTAGGTGGAAATGCTACTGGCATCCATGGGGTAGAGGCCAAGGGTGCTGCTAAATATCCTGCAGTGACCATGACAGCTGTACCCCAGCCCTCTCACCAACAAAAAAAATCATCCAGTTCAAAATTCCAATAGTGCAATTTTGAGAAACCCGGCTCCAGGGGATGGTGGAGCAACAGAGCACAAGATCATGGTCCCCTAAATGCCTGTGGAGCTACCTTGTGTATGCAGACTGCTCACTTAAGGAAGAAACAAATTTGTGTATTCTTAAGCTACTGTACCTTGGGGACTCTTTGAAACAGGAGCTTAGTCTTTACCTTAAGTGACATCATTCTTTTAGGTAAGGAACTACCTTGGGTTTTCTCAGTTTAATATTTGTCATTGTATGACAATATATAGAACATCCTAACATCCTAATACCAATTTTGTACTGTGTAATGTCTTAAACTCAGCATTCCCTTTGGTTTGGCAAGATGTAACAATATCTCTTAAGCTGGGAAAGTCTTTTCTGGATTTTCCAAGTTTAAAATTACGCCTGGTTTGTCTCAAATAATTGTTTTGCATTCATTTCCCAGATGCTGAGGAAAGGTGATTTTTATTGGGACAATTTCCCAAGTAGGTTCTCTGGGAAGAATAGCTGTATCTGTAGCTATTCTTTTACCAAACGTAGGCCACAGTTGCTTGTTTAAATAAAAGACAGTCACACTGTCTCTGTGCTGGGAAGCCTTAGCAATGATTCATTTATACCCAGGAACACCTGAACTCACCATTCAGGTGTTCTGATATTTCTATTCATTTGCAACAAGAAGAGCACCACGGAACTGTTTGTTCTTGGTTACACTATTGCAAAAGCACTCATTTTGATTCCTAACCTAGGTTTTGTACTGTGGGTTTGACTTAGAATGTGATTTGTGATGTTTGATCTGTAGGACTTCAAGGAAGCTGGAAAATTGGGACCATTACCGCTCCGACAAGGAGACCAGAATCAATACAAATTTGAGAGTATGATATTTGCTTATACTGTCTACCATTTCAGTAGAAAGAAGCACTTTTCTGTTGCTAATAGTAGACTCTCCAGTGCTAGATTCCCTCAGGTGGACAACAAAAGAATCTTATTTATACCCCCACTTAGCCTACACTGTACCAAAGAACCACAGAGTAAGTCAGCAAATGCTGAATTGCAATCAATCTACAATCCCATCACTTCCCTTGAAAACAATGGAGTGTAATTTTCATATAATACAGTACTATATACAAATGTGATTTTAAAAATGTATTAGTAGAGGAATGTGAATTAAAATGGAGGCGACACTGACTAGCACTTTTGAGAATGAGAAGGTAAATGAGTTTTTATAATTTTGGCATGCAAAACATTTTTAGTGGGCTTATTCTAGAAAAGGGTAAATAATAACTCATACATAAAGGTTGTATCAGAGTTTATAGACTAGACCCCTGGTAATGGATTCAACCTTTCCACAACAAATCAAAAGTATTGTTGTATGCTCACATGAATATACAGTAGTCATTACCTTAAATTTAAAACTCACTATAAGCAGCAAGCACATAGAGCAGGATATGAAGGCTGTATTGTATCAGTGCGGTCTGCAGAGAATTTCTTCCTATGGTTTTTGCCTTGTTGAAATATATGTTGCAGTTCAAAGCTAAAGGGATTACTTCTGAATAGTCATCACAGAGGTTGATTACGTTCGTATATCATATTTAGCTGGACCCTGCAGGCTATTATTCCATTAGCTATGCTGGTCCTGTGACTGTCAAAAAGTTGATCACCTAATGTTAAAAGATTGTGCTTTCTGTTGACCTTATCAAAATGACTCAAAAGGTTTTGTTAAAAAATAAAACTCAGATCGTGTTTTATGAAAGTGATTAAGAATAAATACTATGCATAAAAATGATCAATATCTTATGAGTGATCTTAGCATCATACCATTATTAAGGATAAAATGATATTTTGCTTTAGTATTTCAGCACATTTTACCTAAAGTCATAGGTTTAACTTTAGTGGAAATAGTTCTTTCTTGCTGATAGTAGAGAGTATCAGAAACTGATTTCTGAAAAAATCAGCGTCTCCCTTCCTTCCTCCTTTTATGTATTCAAATCATATAAAATTAACACCATAGAAGTAAGCTCAGTATAGCAATATTAATATAATAGTACATTTACAATGGCCTAATTACAACGTGGTTTTATAAGGCAACTCTAAAGGCGGCCGGTTAGCTCAGCTGGTTAGACCGTGGCGCTATAAGGCAGCTCTAACTAAGGAGAGAAGTGTTTTGTTTGGAGAAAATACGTCAAGAAATGAAAAGTTTGTCATTTACATTTGATAGTCAGAAAATCACTTCAGTTAAGCATCTGACTCTTGATTTTGGCTCGGGCCATGATCTTAGGTCTTGAGATGGAGCCCCACATTGGGCTCCATGCTGGGTGTGGAACTTGCTTAAGATTCTCTCTTCCTCTCCCATTCCCTCCTGGCTTGCATAAGCACATTCTCTCTCTCTCCCCCTCTCTCAAAAAAAAGAAAGAAAGAAAGAAAGAAAGAAAATTACTTCAAATTTTATATATATATACGTATATATATATATATATATATATTTTACTATATTAGATTTTACTAGATTTTATTTATTTATTTGACAGAGAGAGAGAGCACAGCAGGAAGGGAACAGCAGGCAGAGGGAGAGGGAGAAGCAGGCTCCCCGCTGAGAAAGGAGCCTGACATGGGGCTCCATCCCAGGACCTTGGGATCATGACCCGAGCCCAAGGCAGATGTTTAACCTACTGAAGTGCCCCTCAAATAATATTTTAACTGTTCTTTCTTTAAACAACAGTTATGTAGTTTCACTTATTTAGTAACAGTTGAAAATTTTTAAAGAAATGAGCTAAATATATATTCTTATAAACCCTGAATCCCATTACCAATATAAGACATATTTCAATAAGCTTGAATTTTAACCTATGTTATTGTGAATTATTTACAGATTAAGTAAGCAAATGAAAGTGTTTCCTTGACAAAGATATTGACAGGTATGGCTTTATGATTTAAAATGCTCCATATAAAATTTTCATTAGAATCACATTACAAAAGCTGTCTTTGGGGAACAAAGAGGATTTTGAAGCTATCTCAATGAATAGCTAGTTTTTGAAATATGTTCCTAGAAATGGTGAGGGACTGGCACAGAGTCATGTCTCCATTTTGGCATGGTCTTCCTTGTAACTGATGGTGTGGAAGATGGCTGGTCAGGGATACAGCCTGTGGTCCTGGAGCACAGCCAGACACTAATTTCAGCCTCATTAGCATTGTTCTTTAATCAACTGAACTTTTCAGCGAGTGGAAGTTTCTTAATATTTCTTATACTTGCTTGCCTTTAGTCACCCCAGTTGATACAATAGAGAAGGAGAGGGTATCAGGAGGAAACAGATGGCACGTTCAACTTGGATTTTGAAGAGACTTTAATGAAGGGAATACTTGAGCTAAGGGCACGGCTAAGGAACTGACAAGGGATGCTGAGGCACCCACTGCCTCACAACAGAGGGATGCCATGCTGTTATCTTCCTGGGAGCTGAGTAGGGGAAGAGGATGTTGGTATTGCACCCTGAGTGAGAAACGGAGATTCAGAAACAGGGCCTTCCTATAGAAGTGACAAGCAGCAGCTGTAGAGTGTCACAGCTATAAGGACTGAGCTGAAGTCAGGGACAGAGGAATCCTTCCCTGACCTCTCCACCTTCCTAACCTCTGATCTCCTGCTGGGGATGCCCTTTGGGTAAATCCAAACCAGGAAGCCAACAGGCAAATGAACCTGTGACATGCAGTCCGAGATCAGTTTTCTGAGACACAGAACAGACAAAGTGGGAGGATGGATCTTGGGTGTGTGTGTGAAAGAACACATCTCGGTTTTTGACCCTTAAGAGAATATGCCCAGGGGTGCCTGGGTATTTTAGTTAGTTAAGCATTTGACTTCAGCTCAGGTCATGATCTCAGGGCCCTGGGATCAAGCCCCATGTTGGGCTTCCTGCTCAGCTGGAGGTAGGTCTGCTTGTCTCTCTGTCCCTCCTCCTCTCTCTCTCAAATAAATAAATAAAATCTTTAAAAAAATAAATTAGTGAAACTGAAGACAGAGTAGCAGAAACTAACCAAAATAAAACAAAGAAAGGCAAAGAGTTAAAAAGATAAGTAGAATATCATTGGGTTGTAGGACTGCTTCAGGCAGTCTGTTATTACAAAGGTTACTGGAGTCTGGAAGAAGATGGATAGAAAAATATTTTAAGAAATTACAACTGAAAAATTTTCTAAACTTGGTGAACACCACAAACCCATAGATCTAAGAAGTTCAACAAATTCTAAGCTCAAAAAACATAAGAGTACCGAAAGAAAAATAACCCATCAAGTCCAGAATTCTATACCCAATAAAAATATGTTTC
The DNA here is from genome assembly GCF_020171115.1 of Neogale vison. Lineage (NCBI taxonomy): Eukaryota > Metazoa > Chordata > Mammalia > Carnivora > Mustelidae > Neogale > Neogale vison. Next base: position 146,501,031 of record NC_058101.1, on the reverse strand, counting down.
AGCAATAAAGACAAAATGAAGACCTCAAAGACAGGCAAGCTGAAGCAACTCTTCAACAGCAGATTGCACTACAGAAAATGATAAAGTCTTCAGGCAGAAGGGAAATGACAACAGATGGAAATTTGGATCTATATTAAGGTATGAAGAGTTAGAAAAGGCAAGGAAATGGGTAAATATAAAAGTTTTTTTTTAAATTATTAGATTCTTTCAAATGATATGTGACTGAAAAAATAATATATTGTGTGATTTATAATACATATAAAAATATATATGTAAAAGTATAATGTATGACAGCAATAGTGCAAAGGCTGGGTGGGGGGAGAAACAGAAGTATGTTACTATATGGTTCTTATACTATGTGTTAAATGGTGTACTGTCACCTGAAGGTCTGATAAATTAAAGATGTGAGCTGATCATTACTATTTTTCTTCTGGTTGTGGATTTTTAAAATTGTTCTAATATATATACAAAATAATTTTTTTTTCATTTTAACCATTTTTAAGTGTGTAATTCAGTGGCATTAAATATATTCACAGTGTTGTGAAAACATTACTATTATCCATTTCAAGAATATTTCAACATCCTGAACAGAAACTCAGTATCTATTAAACAATTCCCCATCCTTCCCACCCTGCAGCTCTTGGTAACCTCTATTCTACTTTCTGTCTATAAATTTGCCTAGTCTCAGTACATCATATAAGTGGAATCAAACAGTATTTGTCCTTTTTTTTGCCTGGCTTATTTTACTTAGCATAATATTTTCAAGATTCATTTATGTTGTAACTTCTATCAGAATCTTATTCTTTTTTTAAGGCTGAATGATATTTCATTATATGTATATACTATATTTTGTTTGTCTGTTCCTTTGATGAGCATTGGGTTGCTTACAGCTTTTACTATTGTCAATAATGCTATGAACACTGGCATACAAGAATGTGTTTAAGTCCTTGCTTTTAATTTATTTGGCTACATACCTAGAAGTGGAATTGCTGGATCATATGGTAATTCTATGTTTAACTTTTTGAGGAACTACCAAACTGCATCTGCACCATTTTATTTTTACATTTCCACAAACAATGCACAAGAGTTCTAATTTCTGCCAACATTTTAAATTTTCTATTATTTTGATAATAGTCATCCTAATGAGTGTGAAGTGATGACTCATTTTGGTTTTGATTTGCATTTCTCTAATAACTAGTGATGTGGAACATCTTTTCATGAGCTGATTGGCCATTTGCATATCTTATTTGGTGTAATGTGTATTGAAATCCTTTGCCCAATTTTTAACTGGTTTGTTTGTTTTTGTTGATTTGTTCTTTATATATCCTAGATAATCAACCCTTATCAGAAACAAGATTTGCAGATAGTTTCTCTGTATTTTTCACTTTTTTGATAGTGTCCTTTAATGTACAAAAGTTTAAAATTTTGATGGATTTCAATTTATCATTTCTTTTTTTGTCTATACTCTTGGGTGTCAAATCCAAGAGATATTGCCAAATCCAATGTTGTGAAGGCTGTCCATTATATTTTCTTCCAAGTGATTTATAGTTTTAGCTCCAATATTTAGGTCTTTGATCTAGTTTGTATTAATTTTTGTATATAGAAAAGGTATATACAAAGGTAGGGGGTCCAATTTCATTCTTTTCTTTTGCATGTGGATATCTAATTTTCCCAACCCCATATGTTGAAAAGACTATTCTTTCCCCACTGAATAGTCTTTGGACTCTTGTCCCAAGTCAATTTACCATATACATATGAAGGTTTATTTCTGATTTGTCAGTTATATTCCATTAGTTTATGTGTCTGACCTTTATGCCTGTACAATTCTGATATGATTACTGTAGCTTCAAAGTCAATTTTGAAATAAGGAAGTGTAAATCCTCCAACTTTGTTCTTCTTTTAAAATATTATTTTGGCTATTCAGGGTACCTTTCAATTTAATATGAACTCAAAGATTGCTGTTTCCATTCCTGCAAAAAGCCTGTTGGAATTTTGGTAGGGATTGCACAGAATTTGTAGATCACTCTAGATAGTAATGCCTTGTTAATATTAAGTCTTCCAATCTATGAACGTAGCCTGTGTTTCCATTTATTTATGTCTTTTTAAATTTGTTTCATCAATGTTTTATAGTTTTCACTGTTTAAGTGTTTCACTTCCTTGTTAAATTTGTTCCCAGATATTTTATTCTTTTGGATGCTATTGTAAATGGAATTTTTTCTTAATTTCCTTTCAGATTTTTCATTGCTGGTTTCTAGAAACAAAGCTGTATTTATGTGTCGATCATGAAAGCCTGCAACTTTGCTGTGCTTGTCTATTAGTTCTAGTAATTTTTTGGTTTGTTAAAAAATTCTTTGGATTTTCTATATTTAGAATCATGTCATCTGCAAGTAGGGATAGTTTTGCCTTTTCATTTCCAATTTAGATATCTTTTTTTGCCACTTACTCTGACTAGAACTTCCAGTCTCATCCCACTTTTACATCATTTTGATCAGGTTTCAAAGTCCTGTGAAAAAAGATCCAATTTGCCTTATTGAGATTATGTGCCCATCCCCTACCCCCTTAATTAGGGGTTTTTGATAACTAAAATGTATACATGGCGAAGGAGTTATTCTAATGGATAAAATTGTGGTGCTGTTACCAATGGGGAGATGGATGCTCAGTAGCCAATAAACAAACAAGCAAGTGTTGGCTCCAAGGCCCTATATAGTCACAATTAGTTGTGGCAAATCCAAGACTAGAATCCAGGCCCTGTGATTTATAGGTCTATATTCTTGTCCAATAAGCTAGCAGTTCTTTGGTACATTTTAATCACAAATTAATTTTCTCAGCATGCTCAGTTCAATAGGTTTGAATTTTCAGTGTTACCACTGACACAGTTTAACTTCTTCTTATTACTATTGAGGTAAAATTATTATATAACATTATATTAGCTTCAGGTGTACACCATAACAATTTGATATTTTCATACATTACAAAAGATTATCACAATAAGTCTAGTTACCATTTTCACCATATAACTGACCCCCTTGCCCCTTTTTGCACACTCTAACCCCTCTCTCCCTCTGATAACCACCAATCTGTCCTTCATATTTATGAATTTTGTTTTTGGATTCCACATATAAGTGAAATCATACAATGTTTATTTTTCTTTAACTTATTTCACCTAGCATAATACCCTCAAAGTCTATCCATGATGTTGCATATGGCAAGATTGCCTCTTTGTAATGACTGAGTAGTATCCCACTGTGTATATATACCATATCTTATCCGTTCATCCATTGATGGACACTTTCACATGTTGGCTATTATAAGCAGTGTTGCAATGAACATAGGGGTTCAGGTATCTCTTCAATTCAGTGCTTTCATTTTCATCAGATAAAAATCCAGAACTGGATCATATAGCAATTCTATTTTTAATTTTTGGAGGAAACTCCATACTGTTTTCCATAGTGTTTGTATCTATTTATATTCCCACCAACAGTGCATAATGGTTCCCTTTTCTCTACAACCTCTCCAACACAAGTTATTTCTTGTCTTTTTGATAATAGCCCTTCTGATAAGTGTGAGATGATACCTTATTGTGGTTTTGATTTGAAATTCCTTAATAATTATTGACATCGAGCATCTTTTGATGTGACATGGGCCACCTATATGTCTTCTTTGGAAAGATGTCAATTCAGATTCTCTGCCCATTTTTTAATCTGATTTTTGTTGTTATTGAGTTGTGTGAGTTGTGATATATATTGAATATTAGTCTCTTACTGGATATATGATTTGCAAATATCTTCTCCAATTAAGAAGGTTGCCTTTGTATTTTGTTTCTGGTTTCCTTAGCTATGGTTTGATGTAGTCCCAATCATTTATTTTGCTTTGGTGGCACATTGCTTTTGGACTCAGATCCAAAAATATACTGCTAAGATCAATGTCAAGGAAATTACCATCTATGTTTTCTTCTGAGGGTTTTATCGTTTCTGGTTTTACATTCAAGATTTTAATCCATTTTGAGTTAATTTTTTTTATGGTGTAAGAAAGTGGTCCAGTTTCATTCTTTTGTATGTGGTTGTCCAGTTTTCCCAACAGTGTTTATTCAGGAGACAGTTCTTTCCCTATTGTTTATCCTTGTCTCCTTTGTCATGAATTAATTGACTATATATACATAGTCAATTGGGGTTCTCCATATATTTCATTAATTTGTGTGTCTGTTTTTAATACCAATACCACACTGTTTTGGTTGTTACAGTTTTGTTGTATAGTTTGAAATCAAGAAGGCTGATACCTCCAGCTTTGTGTTATTTTTGTTTTTTTGATTTTATTTATTTATTTGAGAGAGAGACCCAGCAAGAGAGCACAAGTAGGGGTGGGGGAGGGGCAGAGGGAGAAGGAGAAACAGATTCCTTGCTGAGTAGGAAGCCCGATATGGGGCTTGATCCCAGGACTCTGGGATCATGACCTGAGCTGAAGGCAGATGCTTAACCGACTGAGCCATCCAGGTGCCTGGCTTTGTTCTTTCTTTTTCTATTTGGGGTCTTCTGTGGTTCCATACAAATTTTGTAATTATTTTTTATAGTTCTGCAAAAAAATGCCATAGAGATTATATTGAATTTGTAGAATTTTGGGGGTAGTATGGACATTTTAGGAATATTTATTCTTTCAATCCATGAGCACAGAATATCTTTCCATTTATTTATGTTTTCTTCAATTTCTTTTCTCAGGGTTTTATAGTGTTAAGTATACAGTTTTCACCTTCTTGGTTAAATTTATTCCTAGGTATTTTATTCTTTTTGATGTCATTGTAAGTGGGATTGTTTTTTAAAATTTATTTTTCTGATAGTTCATTAGGTTATAGAAATATAACTGAATTCTACATGTTGATTTGTATCTTGCAACTTTACTGAATTCATTTATAGTTCTGATAGTTTTTTGGCAGAGTCTTCAGAGTTTTCTAATATACAGAATCATGTCATCTGAAAATAGTGACAATTTTACTTCTTCTTTACTATTTTGATGCCCTTTAATTCTTTTTCTTTCCTACTTGGTGTGTTTGAGGCTTCTAGTACTATGTTGAATAAGAGTGGAGAGAGTGGGTATCTTTGCCTTGTTCCTGATAGAGAGGAAAAGCTTTCAGCTTTTGACCATTTCATCTTACTGTGGATTTGTCATATATAGGCTTTATTATGTTGAGGTATGTTCCCTTTATCCCCATTTTGTTGAGTTTTTATCATGAATGGATGTTGAATTTGGCACAAATTTTTTTTCTGCATCTCTTGAGATGATCATATAACTTAAAGTGTTATATTACAGTGATTGACAAGCAGATGTTGAACCATCCTTGTAACTCCAAGAATAAATCCCAAATGTTCATGGTGTATAATCCTTTTAATCTATTGTTGAATTTGGTTTGCTAGTATTTTGTTGAGGATTTTTGCATCTATGTTCATCAGAGATATTGGCCTACAATTTTCCTTGTGGTGTCCTTGTCTGGTTTTGGTATCAGGGTAATGCTGGCTTCATAAGATGAGTTTGGAAGTGTTCCCTCCTCTTTTAAGTTTTTGGAAGAGCTTGAGAAGGATAGGTATTTTATCTTCACAAATGTTTTGTAGAATTCACTAGTGAAGATGTGTGTTCTTGGTCTTTTGTTTGTTAGGCTTTGATTACTGGTTCAATCTCTTTACTAGTAATTGGTTAATTTAGATTTTCTTTTTCTTCTTGATTCAATATTGGCAGGTTGTTTTAGCAATTTATCCATTTCTTCTGTGTTGTCCAGTTTGTTGTCATAAAATTATTTATAGTTGTCCCTTATGATCTTTTGTATTTCTGTGGTATCAGTTATAACTTTTCCTCTTTCATTTCTGAATTTATTTATTTGAGCCTTTTTCCCCCTTGGTGAATCAAGCTAAGGTTTTGTCAATTTTGTTTATCTTTTCAAAGAAGCACCTTTTAGTTTCTTGACCTTTTATTAATTTTTAAAGTTTCTATTTCATTTATTTCTGTTCTGATCTTTATTATTTCCTACCTTCTACTAACTTTGGGTTTTGTTCTTTTTTTTTTTTTTTAAGTTCCTTTAAGTGCAAGGTGTAATATTTTCCCAGATATTTGTTTCTTTGTGTTTTTTTGTTTGTTTGTTTTAGGTAGGCTTGTATTGATATGAATTTCCCTGTTAGAACTGCTTTTGCCAAATCTCAGATTTTGGATTGCTATAGTTCCATTTTCCTTTGTCTCAAGGTATCTTTTTGATTTCCCTTTTGGTTTCTTTGTTGACCCACTGGTTGTTCAGTAGTAATGTTATTTAATGTCCACATATTTGTGATTTTTCCAGTTTTCTTTTGTAAATGATTTCTAGTTTCATACCACTGTAGTCAGAAAGATACTTGATATGATTTCAATTTTCTTAAATTTATTGAGACATGTTGTTTTGTGGCCTAACATGTGTTCTGTCCTGAAGAATGTTCCATGTATGCCTGTGAATAATGTATACCTTGCTGCTTTTGGATAGATGTTCTGCATATATCTATTAAGTCCGTTTGGGCTAATGTGTCACTTAAGGCTTATGTTTTGTTATTGATTTTCTGTCTTGTTGATCTATCCACTGATGTAAGTGGGGTATTAAAGTTCCCTACTATTATTGTATTGTCTTCAGTTTCTTTCCTTAGGTTTCTTAATATTTGCTTTATATATTTAGGTGATTTTATGTTGGTATAAATATTTTTAAATGTTATACCCTCTTGTTGGATTAATCCCTTTATCATTATGTAATCCCCTTCTTTGTCTTTTATTAGTTTTTTGTTTTAAAGTTTATTCTGTCTGATATAAGTATAAATACTCCAGCTTGCTTCATTTCCATTTGCATAGAAACTTTTTCCATCCTTCACTTTCTCTATGTCTTTACATCTGAAGTGAGTGTCTTATAGGCAGCAGATAGTCTTGTTTTTTAATCCACTTAGCTATTATGTATCTTTTGATTAGATAGTGTAATCCATTTATATTTTAAGTAATTATTGATAGGCATGAACTGATTGCCATTTTGTTTTCTGGATGTTTTTGTAGTTCCTCTCTGTCCTTTCTTCTCTTGTTCTTTCCTTGTGATTTGATGAACTTCTTTCATTCAGATTGTTCAGGTTCCTTTCTAATTAATCTTTTGTGTTTCTATTGTTTTTGCTTTGTGGTTACAATGAGGTTCATATATAACAGTCGCTCTTTCTAGAGAAGTCTATTTTAAGTTAGTGCAACTTATATTTGAATGTATTCTAACAACTGTACACTTTTATCCTCCCCTATTTTATGTTTTTACATCTTTTATTTCATATATCCTTTAATTATTATAATTATGGTTAATATTACTAATTTGTTCTTAACCTTCATACTAGCTTTATAAGTTTAATCCGGTATTCTTACTATACATTTATCTTTTCCAGTGAAAAGATAATATGCTTTCTTATGTGTTAGTGTCTTTTCTTTTCTGTTTTCCTTTCAACTTAAAAAACCCCTTTGATATTTCTTGTAAGGCCTGTTTAGTGGTGATAACTCCTTTAGTTTTTGACTACCTGGAAAACATTTTCGTTCTCCTTCAATTCTGAATGACAGATTAGCTGGGTAGAGTATTGTTGGTTGAAAGTTCTTTCCTTTCAACATTTTGAATACATCATGCCATTCCATCTTGGCCTGCAGAGTTACTGCTGAAAAATCAGCTTGACTGAGTCTTACGGAGATTCCCTTGTGTGTACTAAGTTGTTTTTCTCTTGCTGCTTTCATGATTCTCTCATCTTTAACTTTTGACATTTTAATTATAATTGTCTTGGTATGGTTCTCTCCGGGCTTTCTGGACCTAAGTGTCTGGTTCTTTCCCCAGCTTGGGGAAGACTTCAGCAATTATTTCTTCAAGTAAGTTTTCTGCCTCTTTCTCTTTGTCTTCTCTTTCTGGGCCCCCTATAATCCAAATGCTGTTGCTTGTTGCTGATGTTGTCCCATAGGTTTCTTAAGCTACCTTTACTTTTTCAAGATTTTTTTTTCTTTTTTGCTGCTCTATTGGGTAAGTTCCACAGCCCTGTATTCTAGGTTACTAGGTCTTCCACTTCACTAGTCCACTGTTGAACCCTTCTAGTGTATTTTTCAGTTCAGTTATTGTATTTTTCAGTGTTGTGACTTCTGACTGGCACTTTTGAATTTTAATTTTTTTTTTTTTTTTTTTTTACCAAATCAGATGAAGTATAATATATGTAAGGAATCTAAATGCTGATAGATGGATTTGGATTTTTTTTCTGGTACTTTTGTGAAGATAAGTGAGTTTGGAAAATACACAAACTCCATGTTCTTCTAATAGACAGACTACTTCAGAACAGAGCATTATATAGGGGATGACATCTTTAATGACTAATCTAGAGATGAAAAAATTAATATTTTTCACAAATTTAATTTTAAAACGTATGCTGAGATTGTCAAACATAATGCAGGTATCTAATATCCAGTCCAAATATAGTTATATGAGTAAATATGTACCTTACCAGTAGCAAGGTAGTTCTTGGAAATAAATCTTTCTTAAAAAACAAAACCAACTCCTCCACCAAAACCATAAATCAAATCCTTATGATCTCAAATGAGGTAGAATTCCTTTCTAATTTTTATAAAAGTGAATGGATTTAAAATAATGACAAAGAAAAAAATTAAAATTAATATATTTTCCAGGTCATTTATATGTTTGTGGTCTCTCAGCGTGTTCCCCAAACCAGCAGCAGCAGCATTACTGGGAGTGTATTAGAAATACAGAATCCCAGGCTCAGTGTAAGTAGTGGTAGCTGCTTGTCTTTGGTTCAGTGGTGACATCCAGATCATAAGTAAAAACTAGATTTGTTTCCGTGGATTCAGAATGTATTTTGTACTAGGTAATGGGATAAGGTCTTTTTAAAACCTCCAGACCACCCTATGTTCCAGGTCTTATCATCTCTGGTGCATAGATAAGGAAACCAAAGATTGAAGGTTGCTCAATATCATAAAATGTATAACTAAGTGAGTGGAGATTCCCACTCAGGTCAGTTTAGATCCCAAGTGCATGCTTAAAACTTGTGCACTCACTCTCACTCCAGTGAATTCAGAAGTAGCTTATAACAAAAAACCTCTGATGCACCTGTTTTGTGTCAAGCCTGCAGAAGTTGGTTTTATTCCACTTTGTAGAGAACTGCTATGGGAAACCAACTTATTTCTTAATTATTGTTTGTCTCTTCAATTTCTTGACATCTAGAGACTGTTTCTAATGCTGCAGTTAAAAAAACTGCCACATGCTCCAGGGATCTCCCTGCAGACCACTAATCCAACACTTAGGCCAGGAAAGCTGAGCTTGGACTAGGGAGAAACCTAATCCAGGATTTCCATCACATGAGTTGTTGCCTTTTTTTCATTATACTTGACCCCTAATGGATTCAGCTTCATAAAGTCAGAAAAAGAGGGAAAGAAAGCAATTTATTCATGTTTTCACTGGAGCTCACTGCAGACATGAAATTTCTCTAAAAATGCAAATCATTTGGTACAAGAAAAGTGAAACTCAGTAGCTAAAGCTCTTAGAGGAAAGCGCTTTCCCAGGGCTAATGTTTTTATGCCCAGTGATTGAATAAATCGATACATTTATTACAACATCTTTGCTTAAGTTTTTTATTCCTGGGTGAATGTGTCTAAGGGTACTGGAGGGAGGACTCTTCTTTAACACTAAGAAAATTGATTACACTTGTTAATTTGGCTTTTAATCTTAGATGTATCAAAATAAATACCATAAACAAGTGTAGAAGAAATCAATATGGATCTGTTTGATATCAGATTGATCAAAGGAGGATTTAGTAAGCCTCTAAGATGTAAAGACTAATGTACAAACTAAGCCCTTACTTATGTAATATGACTTTAGACAAGCTCAGTATCTGAAAGAAACTATTTCTGAAAACAGAAATGGTGCACTTTTGTTGCATTAAAGAAAAATCCCCAGAAGGCCTACCTATCCAAGGTATTTAATGTGAACATTTGTTTTTAAAAGATTTCTTGTCTTTTGTCCAGCCATTCTTGTTAATTCATAGGGCACCATATCACAGATTTTTTCTATATGTTACAAAAAGCAAAAATTACACTTAACAAGTGTAAGGTTGGACATAAAAAATAGATAAAACAACACTCCTAAAAGCTTAGATATCACAAGGAAAGGTGGTTAGTCATTCCTCACAGAAGGCGAGGACAATGAGAAGTAAAAGTCATACACAAAGACTCCAACAATGTTACATAGACCAGCTCTGGGTCACTATGTATTTTATAGAACTCCAAGTAGCAAACCAATTGCTCCAGGAATACTCTTTTGATTAAACATATTTTTAAATTTTACTTGTACAATAATGAATGAGAGAGAGATTCATGTTACGCCATTCTCAGAATGGTATAATTTTAAACTGCTTTACCAGTAGTGAGTATAATTTATGTTGAACGTGCACTGTGTCTTTCAACTAGTAAACTCGATTAATTTGCCATTCATTCAACAGAAATTCTTTGAGCACCCATCAAATGAGATACACATTTGTGGGATAGTTGCTGGTTTACAGTTTGCAGCAGTGTTCAAATTCGATGAATTCAGAACACATGGCCAAAGGGACAGCTTGGAGCTCAAGTGCAATCATGGCATTAACTCTCTGGAATAGTGCCTGATCTTCAGGGAAAGAATGACAATTTTATGTACAATATCTTAAAGCAATTAATTTAGGATAGCCCAGTAGGGAGTGCAGAGTTTCAAAACAAATATTAAGACAATAACAGAATACAGGGTGCCTGGGTGGCTCAGTGGTTTAAGCCTCTGCCTTCGGCTCAGGTCATGATCCCAGGGTCCTGGGATCAAGCCCCACATCAGGCTCTCTGCTGAGCAGGGAGCCTGCTTCCCTTCCTCTCTCTCTGCCTGCCTTTCTGCCTGCTTGTGATCTCTGTCTGTCGAATAAATAAATAAAATCTTAAAAAAAAAAAGACAATAACAGAATACATATAAATGCATTTAAATGCTCATCTCCACAATAATAAGTCTGTTGGGTTTTCCATTGTGGGACTCAGATTCTTTGATAGTTTGATTGGTTGGTCAAAAATTTGAAAATCAGACAATCTCTGTGTTAGGGCATGTCCCCTCAGTGTGTGCACATTATAAAACTGTGCATATATTTTGACTTACAGATAACCAGAAGTCATTTTTGTAAAACTTTTTGTGGTTTGAATTTAAGTATAGGATCACCATTTCTTTGCAACCTTCAGGTTATAGACTTTTCTCTTTTGAAAAGTAATACATGGAGCGCCTGGGTGGCTCAGTAGGTTAAAGCCTCTGCCTTCGGCTCAGGTCATGATCCCAGAGTCCTGGGATCGAGCCCCGCATCGGAGCCTGCTTCCTCCTCTCTCTGCCTGGTTCTTTGCCTACTTGTGATCTCTGTTCTGCCAAATAAATAAATAAAATCTTAAAAAAAAGTAATACATGCATCCCTATCCCTGCAGTATCTTGCATGATGTCTTAGAGATAGTGCATGTTTAATGTTTTTGAATTTCTGAATGTTTGTAACTTATGATTTATTTTTTAAAATATGGCATATAAAATATTGGTTGGCATATATTGAATGACCGGTAAATATCTGTTGAAAGAGACAGAATGCATGAATATGTCTGTTCTTAAAAGTTTAGTTGAGAACACAAAAGATACATAATTAAAACAAAGCTATTTGTTTGAAGTGCCAGATAACTAAAACAAATTGTTTAGCAAGATCTATGGACAACTCTTTTTTTTTTATTTTTAAGATTTTATTTATTTATTTGACAGAGAGAGAGATCACAAGTAGGCAGAGAGCAGACAGAGAGAGAGAGGAGGAAGCAGACTCCCCACCCAGCAGAGCGATGCAGGACTCGATCTTAGGACCCCGAGAACATGACCTGAGCCAAAGGCAGAGGCTTTAACCCACTGAGCCACCCAGGTGCCCCAATGGACAACTCTTTAATTAGTACATAATAAGCACTCCATTTTAGAACTGGTTTTCCTCTTGAATGTATTATATGCTTATCTTGCAAGTAAAGTAGAAATGTTTAAACTTTTAGTCCAATTTCTGAAGTGTTCAGAGAAGAAATGAGATTTTTATATACAGTTGCTTAAAATAATTTAAAAGTTTAAAGAAATAATTTAATTGTTCCTTATTGTCTTAATGAAAGGAGGTTTCAGCTACTTTCCCCATTTCAGTTATGGAACTATAGTGTGTGTGGTTACAGAGGGAAGGAGAGAGAAAAATTAGCAGAATTGGAAGATTGTTTATCCCTACAACACAAATAATTTCTGCTGTTCAAGTTTATCTTCTTTAGCTCTTCTGCACTGTAGTTAAGGAATAAAAAAGGTACTCTATCTTAAAACCAGACATATTTTAGTGGAAAGATGCAACTTAACTTATGCGTTAGTGAATGGAAGATCTGAAAAATAATAATACCTATTGAGATAATAAAAGTTACTGGAAAAAGACTATATTTATGGCTACTTCCTTTTGGATAATTAAGCTGAAGAAAAATATAAAATAAGCCTTATAGTGATAAGACAATATCAAATTTATATATTTGCATACACTTATATATTTTTATGTACATATTTATAATTACATAATATATGCATATATAAATAAATATAATACAAACATATTAAAATACATATAACATAAATACAAAATACATTAAAATATATGTTCATTATTCTTGTCTTTTTTTTAAAAAATTCTGGCCATTTTTATGCTACCTAGGAAACTGAGAATGAAAAATGAAACCCAAGGGGTGCCTCGGTTGCTCAGATGGTTGAGCGACCTACCCTTGGTTTCAGCTGGGTCATCATTTCTGGGTGTGGGATCCAGCCCCTGGTGGGCTCCACGCACATCAGGGAGTTGGCTTGAGGATTCTCTCTTTCTGCCTCTGCCCCTCCCTCTGCTTGTGCTCCCCCCTCAAAATAAATAAATAAATCTTTAAAAAGTAAAACAAAACTATGTAGTTTAAACTTTGTTGACTTGCTCTAGCATCATACAGCATCTCATCATACATACTGAGACAGTAAAGTAAATTACATATTAACTTGAATAGAGTCCCTTATATTGATATACCTGAACTACCATTTAAAAAATTTCCCTGACACAGCTTCTGCCTTCCTATCTCAGTTGTCCCCCACTCTGGCTGACCTGTTCTCTTATTTAAATACTATTACATAATTACATGTTTCTCTTTGGTACCTATTTATCCTACCCAGGGTTGAGTAATACTTTTCATTAAGATGGTATACCAACAGCATATTTAGAATTACATTAAAGAGCACTGATGACTCTATGGAGGCCACTTTTTCTAAACTATAAAAATATAAACTATGTGTAGTAAAGAGGTTTAAACTTTGGAAAGTAAAGTGATTAGAATAGTCTTATTGTGCAGACATTATTACAGAGGAAGATTTTATTAAATCCTTTATGAGTGAAAAAATAATAGGCCCCCATATAGACTATTTGTGTCTCCTCCCCCAAATTCACATGTTAAATACTAATGCCAAATGTGAGGGTGTTTAGAGGTGAGGCCTCATGAATGGGATTAGTGTTCTTATAAAAGAGGCCCCAGGGAACTCTGTCACCCTTCCCACCATATGAAGTCAGAGGGAAAAGGATAATGCGCTGTGTACCAGAAAGTGGGCTCTCACCAGACATTGAATCTGCCAGTACCTTGATCTTTTGTCTCCAGAACTGAGAAATAAAATCCTGTTTTTTATAAGCCACCCAGTCTATAGTATTTTTGTTATAGTAGCCCAATAGACTAAAACAAGCTCTAAGAATCCTCTAAATATTCCATGTTCATGTTTAGTTCTGAAGTTGTTTTTTTGAATAGGTGATATATGCACATGGTACCTCTTTTTTAAGGTTGGACAGTGAAAAATCTGCCTGCTTTGACCCCCAGGTACTTAGTTCCCCTCTCTAGAGGCAATTACTGTTACTGTTTCTTGGGTATCATTTTGGAAGAAATCTATGCATATGTAAAAGGATAAAAAATATGTATGTTCACATAGGAATATATAATAAACATTTTATGTCTTGTTTATACACAAATGTCACCATACTTCACACATACTTCTGTACTTTTAAAGGAACAGTATTTATTAGATATCATTCTCTGTTTTTGTTTTTGTTTTTTTAAACATGGACGTTAGTTTTTAGAGCAGTTTTAGGTTCACAGCAAAACTGAGTGGAAAGTACAGAGTTCCCATATACCCCATACCCTTACACACATTGCTTCTTCCACTATTAATATATCCCATTAGAGTGGTACATTTGTTATAATCAATGAGCCTACACTGACATACCCTTTTTACCTGGGTCCACAGGTTACATTAGGATTCACTCTTGGTGGTGTATAATCTATGGGCTTGGACAAATATATAATGACATGTATCCACCACTGTAATATCATACATAATAGTTTCACTTCCCTAAAAATCCTCTGTTCTCTTCCTTCCTTCAACCCCAATCCATGGCAAACACTGATTATTTTTTTCTTTTTAATGTCTTCATAGTTTTGGCCTTTCCCAGAATGCCACAGAGTTGAAATCATACAGTATGTAACTTTTTCAGATTCAGGTTTCTTTTTTCTTTCTTTCTTTCTTCTTAAGATTTTCTTTATTTATTTGAGAGAGAGAGAGTGAGAGAGAGCATGAAAGGGGAAAAGGTCGGGGGAGAAGCAGATTACCCATGGAGATGGGAGCCCAACAGGGACTCGATTCCAGGACTCTGGGATCATGACCTGAGCCGAAGGCAGTTGCCAAAGGAGCCACCCAGGTGCCCCAGATTCAGGTTTCTTTCATGTAATAAAATACATTAAAGGTTTCTCTGTGTCTTTTCTTGCCTTGATGGCTCAAGTAAGAAGTGCGATGGCTGGATGGTATGATCAAACTATGTTTAATTTGTACCATTTTGCAGTCCCACCAGCAATAAATGAGAGTTATCATTGCTCCAAATTCTTGTCAGCATTTGGTGTCATCGTGTCCCAGGTTTTGGCAATTCTAATAGGTGTGTAGTAGTATCTCATTTTAATTTGCAATTCCTTAATGACATATGGTATGGAGCATCTTTTTATATGCTTATTTGCCACTTGCGTATCTTCTTTGGTGAAGTGTCTGTCCAGATCTTTGTCCCATTTAAAAAATCAGGTTGTTTGTGGGTTTGTGGGTTTTTCAGGTTGTGTTCTTGGTGTTGGGTTTTCTTTCTTTAAAGATTTTATTTATTTATTTATCTGACAGAAAGAGAGAGAGGGTACAAGCAGGGGGAACAGCAAAGGGAGAGGGAGAAGCAGGTTCCCCACTGAGCAGAAACACTGATACGGGGCTCCATTCCAGGACCCAGGGATCATCACCTAAGCCTAAGGCAGATGTTTAACTGACTGAACCACACAGGGGCCCCTTTAAGAGTTTTTAAAATAGTGGTCTTTATCAAAAGTGTCTTTTGTAAATATTTTCTCCCAGTCTGTGACTAGTCTTCTCATTCTCTTGATTATTCTCTCTTAATACAAATGGAGTTGACTCATTCACCGATAACAATGGAATAGTATTCCAGATATGGATATACTACAATTTAAACAGTCACTAAAAATAAATAAATAAACAAATAAATAAATAGTCACTAAACGTCTTGTTTGATAATTAAGTTGCTTGCAGTCTTTTATTATTATGATGCTATAAATCAACCCTTGAACATTTGTGAGTATTAGCTTTTCCTTCAGCTTGGATTGTTGTCTCCCTGAGAGATGATTATGGTTCACTCCCTTACTTCATCTAGGTCTCTCCTAAAATGTTACCTCCTTTGAAAAGTCTTCTTTTCCATTCTCCCTAAAATAGAACTGTCCCATTCCATCTCTCTTTCTCTATATCTATTTTGTATCTATATAGCTCCATGTAAAATTTATATATGACACATTTTACTACTCCCTATATTATATTACATTATACTATATATATAAACTATATATATAATGTTATGCTATATGTTTATTTTTTTGGCTATCTAGATTTCCCTCTAGTGAGTAAGCTCCATGAAGGCAGAGATTTTCTTTTGTTTGCTGCTGTATATCTAGTGCCTCTGGCATGGTTACCACATAGAGATCGTAGAGATATTTAGTAAATAGTTGAGTGAATGAATGAATGACAGTGTTGGTCTTTTTGTTGGATAAATATAGAATTACTGGTTCAAAGCTCTGTGCACTTAAAATTTCTATACTGACAAACTGCTCTTCCTAAATGTTGCATCTATTCTTTTGCCAGTAATATGTGGGAGATCCTATATCATCACATGCTCACCAACATATTGCATTATCAAACTTGCCAATTTGATAGTTGAAAAATTGCTTCTTACAGTTTTAACTCACATTTTTTACCATGAATAAATTTCAGCACATCTTACATTAAAATCTACTTTTTAGTAAATTCTCCATTAAAATAAAAAATAAAAACACATTAAAACCCATTATTTTAACCCATTAAAATACAAAATGGGTTATAAAGATTTTGCCTATTGATTTATGAGACCTTTATATGTAAAAGAAATGAGACTTTTATGACATTTGTACATTTTTTTCCAAGTTCATTTTTTTATTTTTAAAATTTGTTTGTGGTATTTATGTTATGCAGAAATGTTTTATTTTTATAAAGATATGTTGTCACTCTTTTCTCTTTTGGTTGTAAAGTTGGGTTGGCTGCCCTGTGATCTTAGGTCCCTTATGAATTCAAGAAATTTGTTTTGTAGATTTTCTGGGGTTTTGTTATTGTTGTTGCAGTAAGGTGAGAATGACATTCTTTTCAGCTTTCTGCATTTAAGCAGAAACTAGAAGACTATTGAATTTTACATGTTAATATTGTACTTAACCATCTTACTACTCTTATGTTTTTCATTTGCTTTTCCTTAATTTTTCAATTCAATGATTAATATCTATGTAAATAAGTGTACACTCTTCTCAACTTTATCCAGTTCTTATATATGTTCTTTCTTTATAATAATGTTAAGTGATAGCAGTCATCATGGGCTCTTTGCTTTATTATTGTCTTTAATGGAATTATTCCTAGCATAAATGATGAATTTTATTAAATGTGTTATGTTCATAAACATAAAATAAAATTCATTGAGATGATCATTTGATCTTTTTCTTTTTAATTGTTCATTCATTTGACAAATTCTTATTGAGTGTCTATAATGTGTCTATTCTAGTGGTTAAACAGATAGTATTTAAATTTTTTTTAAAAAATATTTTATTTATTTACTTGACAGAGAGAGAGATCACAAGCAGGCAGGGAGGCAGGCAGAGAGAGGAGGAAGCAGGCTCCCTGCTGAGCAGAGAACCTGATGCGGGGCTCGATCCCAGGACACTGGGATCACGACCTGAGCCAAAGGCAGAGGCTTAACCCACTGAGCTACCCAGGCACCCCAAACAGACAGTATTTAAAAAGCAAAACATGGCATTTCAGATAATACGTGCTACAGAGGGAAGAATATATACATATAGGGAGTGCATATATGGAAGCCGGTTTGCAACTTTAAAAAGTCTGATATTTGAGGGCACCTGGGTGTCTCAGTCAGTTAAGCATCTGCCTTTGGCTCAGGTCATGATCTCAGAGTCCTGGGATAGAGACCTGTGTCAGGCTCCTTGTTCAGTGGGGAGCCTGCTTCTCCCTCTCCCTCTGCTGCAGCTCCTCCTGCTTATGCTCTCTCTCTGTCACTCTGTCAAATGAATAAAAAAAAAAATCTTTTTTTAAAATTTTTTTAAAGATTTTATTTATTTATTTGACAGACAGAGATCACAAGTAGGCAGAGAGGCAGACGGGGGGGGGGGTGGTGGGTGAGGAAGCAGGCTCCCCGTTGAGCAGAGAGCCCGATGCAGGGCTCGATCCCAGGATCCTGAGATCATGACCTGAGCTGAAGGCAGAGGCTTAACCCACTGAGCCACCCAGGAACCCCATGAATGAACAAAATCTTTAAAACAAAACAAAAAAAATCTGGTATTTGGAGAAAATTCCAAGGAAAATAAGCCAGGGACTATCTGGAAGAACACAGGCAAAAGGAACAGCAAGTACAAAGGTTCTGAGGTGGAAGCATGTCTGGTATGTTCCAGGAACAGAAAGAAGGCCTGTATTGGAAGAAGAGCATAAGCAAAGGTCAGGCAAAGGATAGTAGGAATGACTATTGGAGAGGTGATAGAGGGCCAGTCATGCAGGGTCTCGAGGCCGTTTTCACTGTGTTAGCTTTTACTCCATGTAAGATGGAAATCATTTGGAAAGAAATTTCAAGCAGAGAAGTGACATAATCTAACTTGTATTTTAAAATAATTACTCTGACTACTTTTTGAGAATCGACTGTACCGGAAGCTATATCAACAGTCTAAATAAGATATGCAGTGGCTTGGACCATGCTGATGGTAGTGGAGACAATAAGAAGTTTCATGATACTGGATATGTTTTCAAGGACTAGCTGACAAGATTTGTTGGCAGATTTGATATGGTGTGTGAAGAGATTAGGGATGACACTCAGCTTTTAAATTTGTGCAAATGGAAGGGGAAGCACCTATTAATTGAGACATGAAAGCCTGGGAGAGCTCTATTTGCACCCATTTGAGGTGACTGATGAGAATATAATTCTGGACACTTAAGTCTGAGATGTCTATTAGATAGCCAAGTGAAGATGTCACTTGTGTACACAAGTCTGGAAATCAGGGGAGAGCACTATTAATTCTCAGTTAATGATTGAGAATTATTAATGATTTTCAGTAGAACCATAGGTGATATTTAAGGCCATGAAATTGGTTGAGATTAATAAAAGAATGAGTGCAAATAGAAGAGAGAAAAAACTGAAGCTTGGGCTATGGGTCACTATAACATTTAAATATCAAACTAGCAAAGGAGACTGAGAAGGAGCAGCTAGTGAGCAACTTTGTTCAGTGTTGCTGAGATGTCAAATAAGAAGAGGAGGATGGGAAAATGACTATTGGATTTAGAACGTGAAAATCATCAGTGAGTTTGAGAAGAACAGTTTTGGTGGAAGATGGGACTAGAAACCTGATGCAAGTGGGTTCAGGAAAGAATGAGAAGGGAGTGATTAGAAAGAGCTAATATAGATGATTATTATAAAGAATATTGCTATGAAGTGTAGCAGAAAAATGGGGGCAGTAAATGGTGGGGATTGTGAGGTCAAAAAGAAATGTTTTGAAGGTAAGAGATATTACAGCAAAAACTATATGCTGATGAGAACGACCTACAGACCATTTGATGCAGAGGGTTCTAGAAAGGGGAGAATTGCTGGAGGTAATAATGGCTTTAAGAACATGAGAATGGTTGAGCTATATTTTACAGGTGGAGAGACAGTCAATCTCTAGTAACAGGAGACAATGTATATAGAGAAGATATGTAGGTGGGTGGATAGATGTAGCGATGATCCATTATTGAAGTTCCTTTTTGTTTTTTGGTGAAAGAGGAAGAGGAATCATCAACTGAGAGTAAAGATGGGAGAGGAAGTGTTGGGAGTTTTGAGAAAAGGGGACACAATATGAAATAGTTGGCTGGGAGAAGTGAAGGAAGAATGAACCATGGGGATGCAAGGACGGGGGTTAGCAAGAAGGACCAACTTCAGGTTAGTGGCCATGATCACTTAAAATGGCATCAGTCAGTGTGGCTGTATGGTTTTGCAGCAACATTCAGTAGCATGGATGCAAACAAGAAGTAGACAGTGAGATGAATTTATTTAGTGTTATGGTTTTGGTGTTACCAGGCAAGTATGAAGAAGAAAGAGGGTCAAGGGATGGGCCACAGACTTTAAGCTGCTATGGAAAGAGTGGTTTCATGTAGAATTTCTTCCTGGAATATTTTAGGGAATTTATATGTTTTACTGAATACTGAATTGCATTATAAAAGATAAGTTAATTAGTTGGGAAAACATATGAGAGTATTGTAATTCCCTGTTGAGAATTAAAGCTTAACAATATAAAGGTTACTTTTTTTTTTTTTTTTTTTTTTAAAGAAGTCCACTAGCACTAAGTTGAAGGCAAGTACCGGAAATGCTGACACTTGGATTAAAGTTAAAGCTGACATTTCTGGAGAGTTAATGAGAACATGTAAGCGAGAAATGGTCATGATTCGGTCCATCTTGTTTTTAGCTATTGCCATTTTATAAGGATGTGTGGCACTGTCTGCTACTGATAGTAAGTTTTTCTTTCAAATAAAATAAATGTTATTCAGCTTACATAAGTAGTATACTTAATACAAATTCTGAGTGGTATTCCAAGAAATAAGGTTTTGAAACAAACAATCCTAAAATTCACATTTTTGATATGTGATTCTGAGCAGCACTCTTCAACTTCAAGGAGACTGAAATGTTATGTTATTTGAATACTTACCCCATAAGGTTTACTGGCATTTTCTCATGTTTGTATATTCACTATAGGCAATAGTTCTTTGTAAATTTTACTCAACTACTTATTTCTTTACATATCTATATTTTTTAAAATTATAGACTGCTTTTTTAAGATTTTATTTATGTATTTATGTATTTATTTAGGGAGCATAAGCAGGGGGAGGGGCAAAGGCAGAGGGAGAGAGAGAATCTCAAGCAGATACTGCACTAAATGTGGAGCCCTACGCTACACCGGGCCTTATCTCACAACCCTGAGGCAATGACCTGAGCTGAAATGAAGAGTGGGACAGACACTTAAGTAACTGAGCCACCCAGGTGCCCCAGATTATAGACTTCTCAATTTATCAACAGTGAGTCAAGAGTATGAAGACCATGGAAGTATTTTAAGAATAAGTTATGATTTGGGGGAATTCCTAGAAATTTTGTTACTCATTATCAAATCCCAACAATTAATGTTTGCTGGGAATTTGGGAATACTAGTCAGAAGGATGGACAGGAGGAAACTGAAGAAAAATGAAAAGGTGGTATGATCAACTGATGATATAGGTCCTGTTAGAAGCCTGTTTATTATATTAAGGAAACTGGAGGGCCAGGAGATCAGGGGATGCTTGAAATTGAATTTGTGGAGGGCAGTGAAGTTATTGCCATTGGCAGACCTAGGTTTAACTATGTGGATGAGAGGGTAAGGTAAGATGAAAGACAAGGACATTGAAGGAGAAGACGCCCAGAAAGTGAGACAGGAAAATGTTGGAGGGATCAGTATGTGGATACTGAAATTACCAAAAATTAACAGGGATGATGGACAATGAGCCAGGAGCTAAAAGCTTCAAGGAATGAGAGGAGATATATGGAGATAGACAACTGCCAACCCGAAGAGGTTGACGAGTACAGTTTCATTACTTGAGATTTGTAGGTAGAGTTTTAGTGAGCAAGGAGGGACAATATGGCCAAGGCTATTTGTCATTTTGCAGGCTAAATGGCCCCCAGGCTATGGATGAGAAAACTGCCATCGCTTGAGAGAACTGCAGAGAGAGAGGAGTCCTTCGGGGACAGCCAGGTTTGACTTTGCATGAGGCAGCAAAGGGAATGTTGGGAGGAATACTGGAGGTTGTTTTTCTAACCATGTATTCCTGAGGGCTTACTGAAGGATTTCAGTAGTCAAAGAGGGTTGAGAGATGAGATTGGAAAAAAGGTAAGGAGAAGACGTTATGGAAATGATGGTCTTGGGAGATCAGGGATTTTTGTCATCACTGCAATAGACAGTGATATAGAGATAGTGAGATGACTCCTGAGATCCTCAGGCAGACCATGGGGGCAAATCTGGGAGTGATAAGCTGAAGCAAGGTAGGAGTTCTGCCTGGAGCTCACAGAAATTGAGGTGCTCTCTTTACTTCTGCTACGCCTGTGGAGGTAGAGGTGAAGTGACATTTTCCAGAACACCTGGATCTCTAGTTGAGTAGGAGAAGTCTGAAGTCCATCTTAACTCTTAACAGTGGAATAATAGACTTATTCCAGTGGCAGTGAGTTGTATCGATAGATTTCCTAATACTGGACTGGCTTTCCACTGCTGTTACAAATCTCAGTTGGCCATGGTGTGTTATTCTTTTAAATAGTCTATTTGTTTTATTTATTCAAAATTTTGTATCATTGCTTGTGAGATTGGTCTATAATTCTTTTTTAGTGCTTTGTCAAATTTTTGCATTAAATTTTATATTAGTTTCATAAAAACAACTGGATCCTTTCTCCCCCCTCCCCTCAAAATCTTGAAAAGTATAAACACCACTGGCATTATCTATTCCTTAAAAGTTTGGTAGAACTCAACTGTGGAAGTTTTTTATATATTAAGGATAAAAGTGTTGCTATTACTTGTTTTTATTATATCACATCATTGGGGAAGAGGCTCCATGGTTTGTCTTTGTAGACTTAGCACCAAACTAACTGTCTGAAATGGGCCATATTGTTATCATCAGCATTACAAACTGTGATTTATACATCAAAAAGAAAAGGATAAGTTAAAATATCTTAATATTAGGGTTTTTATTAACCATTCCTTTCTGTTTTCAAAGCTTTCACCTTAATTTAGCCTCTATTACCTGACTTAGGATGGCAGCCTTCTAACTGGTGTCCCTTGCTTCTTTCTTTCTCTTCTTCAATATCCGTCTTATATTCTGCTCCCAGATTAATTTTCTTAAAGGGCTGCATTGAGCATTTGACCTTTTGCATAAAAGCCTTGAGAGCTTCCCAGTGACTAACATACAAGCCCAAACTTTCCAGTGCTGTCCACCTTAATGCAGCTCGCCTTCATTTCCCATTATTTCCCCCACAAAATCAGTATTCTCTGGTAAGCTGTTTTTGTTTTTTCCTTGCAATTTTCCACAGAATTTTTGAGTTTTTTCATTCTGTCCTTTGTTCATTCTGTTCCACTGATCTAGACCTTTTCTGCTATTTCCCCTGGCCAAAGAATCCTGCTTATCCTTTAAGTTCAACCCCTCATGAATCCATCCATAAAGATAAAATCCTTTCTTAAGTATGCTTCAAAACACCCATTTGTATGTACCTTATATCCTCTATTAAAATGAAAATTTCTTGTGGGGGGGCACCTAGGTGGCTCATTTGGTTAACCAGCTGTCTTTGGCTCAGGTCATGATCTTGGGTCCTGGGACTGAGCCCTGCATCAGACTCTATGCTCAGCAGGGACTTGGGCTCTCTGCTCAGTGGGGAGTCTCCTTTGCCCTCTCCCCACTGCTGGAGCCTGCTCACTCTCTCTCAAATAAATAAAATCTTAAAAAAAAAGAAAATTTCTTGAAGGCAAGGATTCTAACTTAAAGATCTTTACAATGCTTACAGTATTTAGTCAATAATTAATTTTCAAATAAACAAATGAAACTTCTATGAACTAATATTGATTTATTCTAATTTTATGGTAAATTCCAAACATTCTAATTTAGTTGGATTTTAAATACTATGGAATTTAGCATATTTCAAACAACATATGAATATTTGGATAAAACATTATAGATATATTTTATATACCTTTGTAAGTCTCATAACTGTAAAAAACCCTGAGTTTATGTGAAATAATGGCAGTCATAGACCCATTTTCAAACTTGTTTTCCTTGAAAAAAGTAATAGATTCATACTTAATAACTTTTAGAGGTATATTTAAAAATATTGTGAGACTTATTATTTAAGTAGAATTTACATCCTTATCCTACTTTATGAATAGTGTTATCTAGCTATAGAAATGAGTGACTTATTGTTTAAAATCAACTGGCTTTCATCTTAAGAGTGGCAAGTGCCTACTGGAAATCTCTTCCTGAGTGGCTTTCTCAACACATCAAATAAGAGCTTGAGGATATTAATATTTTCAGATAAATACTGGAATAAGCCAGGCTGTTATTAGCATGGGAATATAACATAACATCTTTTTAAAAAAATTTCTCTATTATTATTATTGGATTTCTTCAAAATTAACAATTTTGAATACAATTTTAGCTACAAATTTTGTTTTGAAATGCTTTAAAAAACACAAAAGTGTGACTTTCAATTTTCTAGATTTAAGAAAAATAAATGTGAATTTCCAGTATCTGAAGCCTATTACATTAGCTAGAGAACTAGAGCATATATATATATATATATATATATATATATATAAGCTCTTCAATCATATTAGAGGATGAAGATTATGAGAAAAATTGAAAAAGGTGGACATGTCTTAGAATTCAACAAGAAGAGTAGGATCTATTGAATGTTATAGAAAATGATTTTCTGTCTTTACTGAGTACAAAACCAACAAATTTTAAGGCTTGAGTTCAGTAAGAATCCCAGATACTGGGAGAAGTCACTAAGGGAAATTTTAGACTATGGACTTTAACTCAATGATGGAGTTTTATTAGTAAAAAATAATCTCAGTGTTATTTGCTAAAATCCAGACAATGGCCTTTCAACTTTTTACCTTGCACGTGGTAGGCACACCAAATGAGCATTTGTTTTGCTGTTTGGCTGAATGAGTCTGGTGTGTTTTGATATAGGAGTGTATCACCCCTGGGAATCCTATGCTTTCAAGATTTAATATTATTAAATTAAGTACTTGGAGCTTTGCAGTTCTTCTGTTGCTATTGGTATTTGTTTTATCAACCATATTTAGGCTACCATCTACTTCTGCAGCTTAGAAAGTTTAATGCAATGTTCATTTTGATAATTTATAACTCCCTAATCCTCACACACAACTCTTGTTTCTTGTTTTGATGTCTTTGCTTATGGTATTGCTTCTGTTGGTCTACATAAGGCCAAGCTAACCTTCAAGGCCTTGTTCACATGCCCTGTCCACCACGAGTTATTCCTTATGCTTCCAATTTAAAGTTACCTTTCTGTCTTTTGGAACTCCTGTAGCACTTTCTCTCTTCTATAGCACATATTATGTTGTACCTTATATTACGGTTATTTGTGTGCATTATTTTCTTCTAAATTATGACTGTAAAACGAGATTAAGATTAAAATTTATATTCTTGACATGCTTTGTATGTGGCACACATCACTTCTACTCATACCTTTCAGATGTAATCTTGTCCTGGCCATACCTATTCTCTTCTCTGGACCATTGCAATAGCCTCTGAACTGGGCTCCTTGCTTCTGGTCTTAGTCTCCAGTCAATCCTCTATCCTGCCACCAGCATTCCACATGTACGTTCCCAATAAGTTGCAGCTATTCCTAAAATGTTCTAGCAATCTATTCAAACTGCAATCCCTTAAACACACCTTGACCCTTCCTGGGTCAGCCTTTCCTTCCAGCTACTGGGTGAATTCCTAGCCAACTTTCAACATAACTCAAAAGCTTCTCTTCTGTGAAGCCTTCTCTAAATGGGGTGAGTCTCTTTGTTCATGGCACCGAATATCTTGATTTTAGATTTTACTGGATCATGCTAAGAGGCCCAGGGACCTCTGTAACAATGGTAGTCAGCATTCCGGCATCCTAGTGGGTTCATGTGCACTGCCACATTTAATATACTGGAATAACAGTATTCTCCTCAGGTTACGGATGGATATGCAGAGGGCCAAAGAGTCTAAACAACACAACTGGTAAATGATGGGACCATGATTTGAACCTGGGTGATTTGGTCCCAGAAGGGGCACTTTTCATTACCACTCCGTTTGCTGAACAACCCCTACTCTACAGAGGCTCCTTCCCCCCACCCCCGTCTTGTCCAGACTCCACTTGGGCTATCAGCTTCCAACCTGTACCGAATAGTTACTCCTATTTTCCTAGTGAAAAAATGTTTCCTAGTGAGAAAAAAATGCCAAGTTTGTTTTGGAAAATGCCAAGAAATTAGGGATTTTTGTCCATCTACCTGGCCTTTCTGGGTTTGGGAAGCCCCAAGGGGGTTTCAGGGCGGCCCTTTTGCTCAAGGGTATAACTGGACATGTTGCTCTTGGATGGCCAAGGTCTGACTTCTAGGTTATGACCAAGTACATGCTTTGAGACAGCAGATGCTGCTACAGCCCAAGTACAAGATTTGTTTGTGGCACTTTTGTTATAGCAAGAGAAAGTGTACCACTGGGGGCCACTGAAGAACTTTAAGGGGGCATATGAGGATCCTATTTGTAAAGAGATAGACCTCGTTTATCGTCAGGATGGTATATAAATCAGTCTGCTGAGAAAATATACCTAATAATTATAAATAAAAAACGCTTCAAAACACTGAAAATACGTCTGTTTACACACAACAGTCTGAACTAACCTTCCTTCCACCTTCCCGCCCTCTTTTTCCTTTCTTTTCCTTCCCTCCCTCCTCTTCCTCTTTTAAAACAAAAACAGTTTATGGTGTAAGAAAATGGTCTAATTTTCATTTTCCTACCTGTGGCTGTCCAGTTTTCCCAGGGTGATGGCCTTAGGGAGAGCGTGTGACGGGAGGAGCACTGGGTGTTACATGCGGCTGATAAATGATCGAACCCTACATCTGAAAACTATCCTTGTACTATAGGTTGGCTAATTGGATTTAAACAAACAAACAAACAACTAAAACAGTTGATCTGTGTGCCAGAATCAAATAAAAGGTTAGATTAGATTATGCTACATATATGCAACATGCTTTCTTTTTAAGGTTTTTTATTTATTTCACACACAGAAAGAGATCACAAGTAGACAGAGAGGCAGGCAGAGAGAGAGAGAGAGAGAGAGAAGAGGAAGCAGGCTCCCCGCTGAGCAGAGAGCCCGACGCGGGGCTCGATCTCAGGACCCTGGGATCCTGACCTGAGCTAAAGGCAGAGGCTTTAACCCACTGAACCACCCAGGTGCCCCTATGTAACATGTTTTAATAATATCACTTTCTGAAAGATGAGATCTTAATGAAAATATAAAACAAACAAAGAGAACACAAAATGCAATGCAAAATAAATTCCTCAGCTAGGACTTGTCTCCGCAAAAGCATTAACTAACTGCTCAGGCTGACATCACAGGAGAAGTAAGTCCTTAGCCCTGAGCCTTTTACTCTCCACATACATTAGTCAAAGACCTTTTGTCCCAGCAGGAAAGGCCAGGGGAACTCTCTAAATCTCTTGTGGAAATGTTCTCAGGATCATGGGTTTTTAAGAAGGAAAACATACAAAAACCCGAAGCCTCTTCTAATAGGCCTTAGGAGGGCGGGAGAATACAGTTCACGATGAACTTTAAGGAAACACTCAAATGTCAGCTGAATACGTGTTTTCAATGCTCTACACTGGAAAATTTCTATTACCTCACTCACAGATCACTGAAAATAAGGGCCTTGCCATGCTCTACCCAAGGTACAGTCACTCTGTGTTCAAGCTCAAAACAGATATTGATTTTCATTTCAGGCTATAATGCCAAAATTAGCAGTGTCAGGTTGAATTAGAGGTGGATGCTTTCTAGAGTTCAAAAATGAAAAAGCAGCAGAGCCAGGCTGTGCTTTCTTACATTCTCTTTTATAGTTTTCTTTTCTTTTTATATCTGAACGACAATGGAGCATGGGATATAAGACATCCTTCAGTTTCATGCTGCCCAAAGAGATATTTAGTCCAATTCCACTCCTATGTCTTTAGCACATCGGTTTCTAAGTATCCGTTCGGGGGGGAAACACCTAGTTTCAGGATTATTACAGATTGCTTTGATTTCCTTCTGCTGGGCATTTTGCTTCTTAGCTTTTGAAAACCCGAAATTTGTATAGCGGTGTAGACTGACAGAGCATTTCACCTACATTGTCCTATAAAGGGGACAGACCCCAGTTATTGAATTGGTCCATCAGTAGAGTATGGATCCTTTACCTCTGGGGTAGACTGAAGGGAAATGACTACAAATTGAGCTTGTGAGAGCTTCCCTCAGATGAAGCAGTTAATCAAAGGAATGGATAGAGCCCGAGAATAGGTACATTTGGGGCATCCATTCACTATCAGGAGCAAATGCCCACAAACCGAAGTTACCCAGGCTTGATTTATCAATAAGGAAGAGTGGCTTATTGATAAGTGTGGCTTATTCATCAGTAAGGAAGAGTATTGCCAGAATGGCTTTGGGGGGGTGGGGAAGGAATGAGTATTGATATCCTCTGAGATACCTCTCTGTACCAATAATATCCTAATGTATCTGGTTGTTACATATTCTTACTCTGAATGAAGAAGGTATTCATTAGATGTCTTCCAAGCAGAGATGTGTGTTTGGAGTGTGTGTGTGTGAGAAAGACAGACAGACAGAGACAGACAGACAGAAACGAAAGAGAAGGGAAGGCAGAGAGAGATGAAATGTGAATGGCTGAACACCACGGATTGAACCTGGAGATTCCCCAAATATAGTTTTCCAGGTTGCAAAGAGATTTACGTAATGTCTACAAGTTTCTCCAGCTGTCTTCTTATACACGATGTGTCCCACAAAGGGCATAGCACAGTTACTGAATTTCTCCATGAGCCCAGTGGGTAGTACAGCAAGTGCCTCTGGTGGGCAGGCTGGGTGGCAGCCTCTCCGTGCCCTGACAGGTGTTGTGTGAGAGCCTCTCTCATTAACTATCAAGTACTCATCACCTATTTACTTGTCTTTCACAGCACGATTGTATTTGATTCATATTATAATCCCAGGGCCTAGCAAACGTTTGGCTTATAGACTATACTCAAGTTTGCTGACTGAATCACCAGTGGGCTGGACGGCTACCTGTAGGGATGTGTGAAGTATGAATCAGAGGTGGAGAGAGGGAGTGGTTCCCCACCCTACAGTATTTTAGGAGAGAAAATCTGAAACGTTTAGAGGAAAGTGGAGAGGGAATCCCCATTATTCATCATCAATAGCCCACTTGACCAAGATTCAGAGAGCAAAGCATGCTGAGCACTGACATCCAGACGCCTGGCATGGGTGCTGGACTGTCACCAACTCGATAAAGCACATGCCATATTCACATTGAGGATGTTGGACAGAGGGTCTGAGGAAGACAGTAGAAGTTGTTGCTGGACTGTTGTGTAAGCAGAAGTGGGGCAAGAGTCTAGAGAAAAAAAGGGCCTAGAGCATTCTGAGCCATGTGAGGGAAAGTGGGAGAAACTCGTTGGCAAGAACTAAAGGCTCGTGCACAGAGAAAGGGAAAATGACAGGCTGGTGGGAAGGGAGAGTACCCTTGTCAGGGAGCTGGGATCGACATGTAATATGGGGTATTGAAGGAGCCATGGCAGTCTTCTCTGTGGGGTGCAGCAGATAAAGCCTGGCTGGGCATTCGTGAGACAGGGGATGAAGAACGACTTTTCTTTCCCATTTTAGCTATTAAATCAAGTTTAGTGAAAGTCCGAACTATAGACTAGAGTCTAGCTGTTAACTCCAGTCGTGCTTAATATTTCGTGGATGGAAGGCTACTTAGACGACGATGAGCAGGAACAATCTTTGTGTCTTTTGAGGATCCGGGTGTTCTGATACAAAATGTGGTGTTCTTCTGCACCACCCCCCCCAACCCCCACCCCCCCCACCCCGCCTTGACCTATGTCGTCCTACTATTGACAAAAGCATTATGGAACAGCAGAGTCACTTATCACTAGTGCAGTGACATAAACACTAGTCACTTTTTTGAAATATATTGTGTAAGGTTTCTTATTCAGGTGTTAATACGAAGCCGGTGAAAGGCTTTTAAAAACATTTTTTTTTCTTTTTTTTTTCTTTTTCCTTTAGTACTGACCTCTTGTACTCCTACTGCAAGAAAAGGCACGGTCACCCCCACAACATACTTCTTTTTGTCTAAATAATGCCGCAACAGGAAAACCTATCTGCAAAGAGATGCTTTTGCTTTCTATATTGCAATTGGGAAGCACGGCTAGTTTTCTCTGTCTAAAATCCCAACTCAGCGATTGATGTTAGAGAAAGCTCAGTCTCCTAGAGTGAGTGGAGTTTATAGACTAGCCTTCAGCTTGTAGATCCTCTGTACCAGCCCTAGGGGAGGATAGATTTTATAAATAAAATATTTGGGAACAGCAGTAGTCACAGCATTATTACAATCTTAAAAAAAAGATATCAAAGGGCATGGTTACATGAAGCGAGCAACAAGTCAGCGTTTGCTTCTCTGAACCATCCAGGGCCACAACACCACGCAGGACTGATTAGTATGCTCGGAAAGGGATAGACGTATTAAAAATTAGAGACGTTAAAACTGTCACAAATTCCAAATACACTTGGTGCCGATTTGCGGTTGGCTTAATGTTGTGATGTTAGGTACCTGTATTTGTGAAGCAACAGCGTGATTTGATGGTGAACCTGACCTTGAGAAATTAAAGTAGCTGTGATTTTTCCCTTTTGCTTGCTCCTGCTGCAAATATGTGAGTGTACTGAAATAACAGTTTACAAATAATTTCTGTTTAAAAAAACACCACTTTCAGGTAATTTGGGAATGTTGCTGGGGATGGGAGCAGTAGTTTTTGTCTCCCTCGCTTCTCTATGGAGGTGTAAGAGTGTGTTTAGAGAAATGTCGGGAGGAACGGTTCCTCACTTCTCTAATTCTGTTGGTTGGTCGGGCTTCTGCCCCCTTCCAGACATGGTGGAGATATAAATGTAAGATCTGCATCACAAGTCCAAAGGTAGCTCAAAGAATGACCCGTTCAGAACCATGTCTAGCCTATGCTAGAAGTTTATCTCTGGAAGCTCAAATTCAAAAACTCTTTTGGTCTTCTTAAAATGAATATGTATCTCTTTTCTTTTTTTTTAAGGATTTTTAAAAACATTTTATTTATTTGACAGACAGAGATCACAAGTAGGCATAGAGGCAGGCAGAGAGAGAGGGGGAAGCAGGCTCCCTGAGCGGAGAGCCCAATGGGGGGCTCCATCCCAGGATCCTGGGACCATGACCTGAGCCGAAGGCAGAGACTTTAACCCACTGAGCCACTCAGACACCCCTTGAATGTATATCTCTTGATTCAACATATTATAGTATACTGAAATTCAAGGCTCATGTTAAACAGAATTGGACTCTGAGCTTTTCTTTAGCAAAGCCTTTAATCAGGTTTGGATGTCTACTTATTTTATTATGCTCATGTTTTAGAAATCCTATTAAGTGACATTCCAGCTATAAAGATTAAAATGATGCATAATATGGATAGCATTAGCAAAACAATAAAACTAGTTATCTGATCTAACATGATTTTGTCCACAAAGTATTCTGTGGTTCGATTATCAAAGGTTTTCTTTGCTTGTTGAGGGAGAGATTATTGAGAGTAAAGGGATAGCCCTCTGACAGGATTAAGAAAAGTTGCCTCCATATGGACAAGTTGATTTTCAATACAAAACTAACCATCTTCTACACCATTTAATCGCAAATACAATCTTATATGGTTGGCGGCTATGCTGTGCCTTTATCTCTTTTTATAGTCTAGGAAATAACCCTCAATTACACAAATTAGAGTAGGTCAATTAAAGAACACAAGGGCATAAAGATTATGGAGAAGATTCTCTTGTGTCACAAATTATGCATGAAAAACAATTCTTCCTCTCTTATTCTTCAGTAATTGGTAATCTTTCTAGAACAAATATATTCAAGTAAGCTTCCAATGCACACTTTGTACATTGCATGCATAATCGATGTTGAAATAAGAGCCGGATGTTGGTGAATTATATTTTTTGAGTCAGGGGGTCAAAGCTGCCTTGTATTCCTCTGGGTAAGATGTGGAAGTTGCAGGAGATTTTAGCCGAGTATTATCCCTAAACAGATTTTTTTTTTAATGGACTTGTCTCTGAGCTCCTTTTTACTTACTCCTTCTTTAGTGTGGTGTTATATACATAATTTAAATAACCAGGGAACGTCTCTGGGCTCAAAACCACCTGCTGGCTTATATTAGCTAATTAATGGTGATTTATCTGAGTTACTAATTTGAATAGAGCTGATTGCCTTTAGGAATTTGGGAAACATTGTAAGAATTCTGATTAAAATTATGCCTTTGTGATGGACAGTCTCCTTAAAAGGCTTAAAAAATGTTGCCTGTTAGCAGATTTAAAAAAAAAAAAAAACCCACAACTGCCAAATCGATGACCTTGTGTTGTTTTCTGGCTCAAATCATGTCTTATGGCAGTTTTCCTTCCTTTGCGATTCAATTTTATCTCTGCCAGGCTTCTTCTCATTTTGTCTCTTACATTAGGGTTTATTTGCCTTTGACTGCTTGAAAAATAGAACTGATTTCAAATCCATAGAGCTTAATCATTTTCACAAAAACTAATACAGTAGATTCATTTTAACCAAACTTAGGTGTCAGGCTGGCTTGATTCCCAGGGCCTGAATGTATGAATTTAATGGTGGTACGATGTCTGAGGTGAGAATATAATAGAAAGCTCTCAGCAGTATATCTATTGGATCAGTGTAATTTCTTTTTTTTTTTTCTCTGCTGGTCTCAATGTCTCTTAAGGCGATGTAGTCTGTAGACAACAAAAGCTGGCCGTCTTTCTACTGTGATCCCACTGCTATTAAAATCAGCCAAGAATCTCCTTCTTAGATTAAGTGTACAGTAGGCGACAAATACACAATTAAGGTTCACTGAAACATTAATTCTATTAACTGTGTTCAATTTTGATTTCAGAAAATGTGCAGTAATGAATACATAATTACTGCTTGGAGACTTCTGGATTTGGGAATAGTTTATCTAACCTAGACAACCTTCTCATTCCTCCCCTTAACCCTACACCCTCTCCCCTACCTAAAGTAATTCAACTAATGATAAAATGCATGCAGTGCTTAATGTATCCATATTTTCAGTTTCTACTTATTAACTTCCACATATCTTTAAAGGAAAGGTATTTTTCACACATGCTTGTTATTATAGTTAAAAAGGTTGAAGTTTTTAAATTGAAGTTCAACTGACATACAATATTATATTAGTTTCAGATGTACAACATAATGATCCAACATTTATATACATTATGAAATGTTTACCACGATAAGTCTAGTCACTCTCTGTCACCATACAAAGTTACTATAATACTACCACGACATTCCCTATGCTGGAATTTTCATCCCTGCGACTTATTTATTTTATAACTGGAAGTTTATTCCGCTAAATCCCCCTCACCTGTATTTTGCCCATCTTCCCAATCCTCCCTTCTGGCAACCACCCCAAAATTTAATCACTGAAAAATAGTCATCAGAGAATTCAGGGCTAAAAAGGAGATGAAAATGGATTTCTTAATGACCCAGATATAGTTTGTCTGGCTTGCCTAATACTAAAGAGTATAACTGAAATATGATTTGTTATTTTTTCTGACTTCAAAGACACTTCCAACACAGAAAAAAATATATATATATACACACCACCCTGTACTGTACATGTACAAAATTGTTAAGAGAGTTGAGTGTTCTTACCATAATATAATAAATTAAAAAAACTTTTTCTTAAAGATAAACAGATGGGAGCCACACTTGCAGTGAGTACAGCAGAATGTAGAGAGTTGCCAGAGTTGTCACTAGGTTGTACACCTGAAACTACTGTAACATCGTGTCAACCGCACTTCAATTAAAAAAATATACAAACAATATACACCTGGATTCTACATCAGTTTTCAATTATTGACAACCCCACAAAGCTTAGCTATTTCAATTTTCAGGTGCAAATGTTTAGCTGAAGTTATTTCTGGCTTTGGGGCTCTCAGTGAGTTCCCTAGGGATGAAGTTTCCAGAGTGGTGAATGCGTTTGCATTTGCAATGGTTCTCTCCATCTCTTCAGGAGTTGGGGCTTTTGGTGCCCAGAACTCCTCTGATCTCTTCAGTTGTGTAACTCAGTTTCTTAAGACCTGCAAGCCTCTTTTGTTGTGCTGAACTCATTTAGCTCTCTCCGTTGCCTGCGCTCTGCCGGGTGTTCTCCTCCCCTCCGAATTATGACTGCTTTAAGTAAAGGAGAAGCTCTTAATTTCTTTGTTAACTTTATGCTGAAGGGCCATATATTCATGGAGATATAGATGAAAAATCTTTCCGATCGCCACTAGATACTTGGTTCTCTATTTCTGACTTAGTACGAGGCATTTTTGCTCTTCACACTCCAGTTCCAAGTCTGGCTCGGTGCTTGGTGGTTACAGAATTCAGGTGTCCCTGCTTTAACTGGAGTGCAGTGTAGGGCATGGTTAAACACAACATTCATGCATATTCAAATTACTGTTGGTGTAATTGTATTGTATTACAGTTGTATTGTAAAAGTATTGTAGGATCGAAAAGGGTTTGTTGCAGGTGATGAGCAACGGAATCGAAGTCAGGACTCCTAAGGCAACACAGAGAACAGCAGTGCTTATCTAACAACTTTCAGTTAGATTTTGCACTGACACATTTTTTGAAAAAGGTAAAATCTTTCAGTGGTTAACTGATTGATGGCAGAGAACATAGCGAGGTGCTATCAGTTTCTTCCTCTTAGTCACCAGCTATAGTGAGTTCTGAAAGTCAAAGTCATAGGCTGTGATCTTCAAACTTGCTGCACTTACAGACTTCACCAAAAATCCTCTTTTTTTCCAATCGGCACTGATTTCCTTTTTCAGAGATTGTATGTTAATATTCATAGACTGACTCCATGCACGTTCTAAACTTGTTTTAGAGAGAAGAACACACTATGTATCAGGGTTGGTTATTGCTCAGCTGGAGGGGAGGGGGGTGAGGACCTGACCTACCTGACCTTAATTTGCATAGTCCCACTCTTCTCCCATGGCAAGAGTTGTTTCCAGAGCACAGAGTGGAGGATATACCCAAAAAGCATGTTATTCAAACCACTTTTTGAAAGTTTAGCATACAGATTTAAAGTGATTTCTAACGCACAGAACTAGCTTGGCATTGACTATTCAATCAACTTGTGATCCATTCCATTTCAAGAGTGGTAGGGGGGAGAAAATAGACTCCAAATCATAGCTACTGTCTTGTGCAAGGTTCTTATTAAAAACAGCATATTTCTGTAGCCCAGAGGGCTGACAGCTTCTTCCAAAGCAGAAGCACTGCTCTAAGCTAACCTCAAGGGGCTACTCGAGAGACAGATGCAGCCTTCCTCCCTCTTGCTGGGGGTTGGGGGGCCTAATAGTATCATAGCCTATCACAACTCCAAGCCTCAGCCACCCCAGTGAGCAATATTCCTTAAGGCATTACTAGCAGGTGGTTCCCTGGTTAATTGGTTTATAAGTATTTTCATAAGAATACTTAATTTTAAAAAGAAAGAAAAGACTTTAAAATTGAATCAGTTTAGGGGAGTACGTATACCTAGGCTAATTTAGATAAGGGATTTTTCTTTCTTTCTTTCTTTCTTTTATCATGTTCAAACATAGATATCATTTGCTTCTATTACATCACTTGTGCTTGACATTTTATCTACAGATGATCAAAATATAATAAAAGGATCACCTCCAGACTGAGGCTCTTAACAATGTTGAGTAAAGTGATGCTTGGAGACATAGTGCTGAGGAACAGAAATGTACTGAATAAATTCAGTTCAAAAGGATGATCATGTCCTGAGGTGCCGCTAATGTGAGTGTTTTTTCTTACTGTCTGCTAAAAGTGACAGCAACTATAAAGAGGTTTTTTTTCTTTTCTTTTCTTTTTTTTTGCCATTTTTCTCTCCATATAGATCATCAGTTTCCAGTGTACAGATTAGACTATTTCATTTCTCATGCATAGGCTTATTGATTTGAAGTTTGGCCATAAGCATTATGTCTGTATTTTTATATGAGTTACCAAAAAAAAACCCACAAAACTTCATTAATGTTACAAGTCAGACTTTCATGTACTAGTTCATCATTCTATAGATTAAAAAATGCAGTTAAAGGTTTGGAAGAATTTTAAGGCTTATTTAAAAATAATTAAAGTATAATTGTCTGCTATTTTTAAGATTTAGAACATTACATCATTAAAATAAAGAGAAATGTATTAAGTAAATTTGCATGAAAGTGATAAGATTTTCACAGGAAGTAATTCTTAATAAAGTTAAATTATAATTTAAATGTTCCATTGTTTCTTTAAAAGAAACCAAAAATCACACGTTAATATTTAGGTAAAATGCATTCAGCTTTCCAGGTTTCAATTTCTAAATCAAAGAAAAGGGGAAATTTGGAACTAAAACTCTTTTAAATTTCATCTTACCTACATAAATGAGAGCATTATGTATAATTTCTAATTTCTTCCTGAAGCAGCATTTCTGCATGTAAGTATGTGATCCTTCGGAGATAAAAAGGTATCACTATTCCTACTTCGGCACACTAACACAACTGATTTGGTTTGTAAAGTGAATTGATTAGACAGGCAGCCTTTGAAAGACAGGCAGACCTTGGCATCTACCCAGATTTACCATTTTAAATGTTACTGATAGTCCATGGCTGGGGTTAAAAACAAGGGTCTTGGTCAGGAGTGCAAATTCAAAGGATATAAATCAACTGTCAATAACATTGACTGAAATGTTTTTAAAGCTTTAACTCTCTAGAGGGGACTGTTGCTCTGAATATATAGCCTCCGCCATAAACACATATGCAGGTCAGATAGCTGAATTCTCAAGGAAAGCAGAACATTAGGGGCAAATTGGGGGTTTCAGAAACAGAATAAATCTGGAGAGCAGTGAGATTTTGAGTCAAAAGTTTACTCAGATTCACAGTGTCTCAGTTCAGCTAGGCTCAGCTAAATTAGGAAGCAAGCAACCAGAGTAAACCAATCAATTCTAATATATGAATGGCCATAACCTTCTTACACATGTTTGCATTTAAAAACAAATGTCTGCTAACTTAAATGCCTGCTTACTGAAGCTCAAAAAAGAGAAGCAAAATACATACAGGCAAATCATTCTGACATGTGAGGAAAGACGCTTTTTTTTTTTTGAGAGAGCGGGCACATGTGAGTGGGGTTGGGGAGGTGGCAGAGGGAGAGGAACAATCGTAAGCAGGTTCCATGCCCAGAGCTGAGCCTGACCCAGGGCTCTGTTTCAGAACCCTGAGATCATGACCTGAGCCAAAACCCAAGAGTCAGACATTTAACTGACTGAGCCATCCAGGTGTCCAAGGAAAGGTGCTTTTGATCAGGAGTTCATTATGTGGGAGTCTGGTCTTTGAGTTGGCATCTACCACAGAACAAATTCCTCTTTTTGCTAGTACTTTCATGGTTGCTTCTCTTTCTCTGCTTCTACACTAATGAGGATTCTCAAATATAAAGAAAATAATTCTTTATTTTGGCATTGATGGTGGCTGAGAAGGCTTTGTTGTTTGGGTGGGATAGGTAGGGATACATATTTCTAAATAAACAGAATGTTTTAGTAACAGAATATTTATTGCATGTGGACTACCTGTCTGGTAAAAAGAAAATTAACAAGAAAATAAAATTAGATTTTTTTAAAAAGTGGGTTTGTGATAAAACCAATAGTCTCATTATTGCTAAATTCCATTGCAATGATTTTCAACACTGGGTTAAATGACATTATGTATACATATAGTGCAGCATTAGGTTTTATGGGATCTTTGGTAGAGGATGAAATCGCAAAGTTTAATGAATTGTCAAATAATTTTTCTTCACAGTCAATTTATAATCCAAGAAGGAAACAGAGCCTCTAGTTAGATCAGAAGAGACCCTTGGAAGGATTGAGGATTGCTAAGAAGCCTTGGTGGCAAAGTTGGTGTTATTAGAACAGACAATTAGTTGTTGTTCAGTTCTTAAATGAATTGTCAAAGGTTAAAAAGATCATTGACAAATTCCAATCAGTGTTCCTTCAGAATCATGCCTGGAATCGTGCTGTAAATAAAACATTTTTTCCATCACTGCTTTAGCAAGTTGGCATCACAGATCTCTAGTGCGTCCTCAGACTTCCTTCATGGTAAGTTTCACCTCCAGCTTCTGACATGAGAAAAGAATGTTCTATGATGATCTTCGTGCAAACTTTCATCCTGTTTATGATACCGTAACTCATTCTCCCGGTAGTTAATCATAGCTAGTCTCTGGAATCAGAGAGCCCTGGGTTAGTCCTGCTTCTATCACCCTCTGGCTGCATCACTGGAGTCAAATTACTGAACCTCTCCAAACCTCCATTTCCTCAATTGTAAAATGGAGCTCCCCATCTCCTCCATTTCCTTCCTGCTATTTTTAACAACTGCCCTTGGTGCCTCACTGTTCAGGTCTAATTGTCAATGCCTTAGATCTTTCTCTACCTTTCTTCTCCCCCAAATGAAAATGTATTGTTTTGTCCCATTGCCTCAAGGCCTTGTTAATGTGTTAGCTAACTAATAATTCCCCTCCCAGATAACAAAATGCCTTAATTTAGTGGAAGCAGACATTCCTTCTTAATGATAATGACTTATTATTTGTATAAAGATTTATAGTTTCCAGCGCTTACACATATATAATCTAGTTAATTCACAGGGCACCTCTGAAGTAGGGTATTAGTATCTATATTTCGTGGATGAAGAAACCAACGTTAATGAGAGGTCAAGTGGCTTTCTCAAAGATATGTGCACAATTTAGGATTCAAGTTCTAGGTCACCTGGCCTTAAATCCAGAATTTGTTGTACTTTACAGCTGTAATCAATGAAGTACTCAAGTAGTATTGAGAAATACGGGAATTTCAGACTCAGGGATGACTGGTATTGCAAAAATAACAATACGGAGGCTCTAACAGTCCCTCAGCCACATGTGTTAAGCTTATCTGGGCCTTAGTTTCCTCAACTTCAAAATTCAAGGGTTGGAAAAAATGAGCTTCAATAATCTTTGGTCATCTGTGATTCCATGAACATATATGTAATAGTTGCAATTTCTACACCAATTTTCATTTTCTTTTCAGTTTATATTAATAGTTTGCACAGAGAATTTAGTTATCAGCGAGTATGGCAGTTCTTCCCAAATATGTTACCATATATAATATTTTTAAGAGAAATGAAGAAAAAGCACAGAAAATTGAGTGCTCAATTTGAAGATTCAAAGGGTGGAGTGTAGCTATCAGTTTCTCTTGAAAAAACAGTTCTGATGGGGCTGTCCTCTGCGTCCCAAAGTGTTTAGTTTTAGGAGGGATGTCCGTGGAGTAGTGAGAAAGGAAAGGGACGCTACTTAACAATCTCCATCAGCCGAGTCAACTCCAGCCATGAGGAGG
The DNA here is from genome assembly GCF_020171115.1 of Neogale vison. Classification (NCBI taxonomy): domain Eukaryota; kingdom Metazoa; phylum Chordata; class Mammalia; order Carnivora; family Mustelidae; genus Neogale; species Neogale vison. Next base: position 146,462,066 of record NC_058101.1, on the reverse strand, counting down.
GTGACTGATGCGGAAAGAAGATCCTCAACATGCTCGTGGATTAAATTTTAAAAAGTCAGATGCAAAAGAGTATTAAGCCATGTAGTCAATACTGATGCTGCCTAAGTTAAATACAATTCTCTATTTATTATTATCCGAGAAAATCTGGCCCAATTTTATAGGACAAGCTAAAAGCAAAATTAAAGAAAAAGATGACATTTTGAAGGTCCCCCCCCCCCCCCACTAACACATCTAGGCTGGCTGAGCTGTGAAACTGTGATGGAAATATTAGAGCTGTTGTGCCTGAAAAAAATGCAGTGATCATTTCATTCTTCCTGTCTTTTAATGCTCCAGGGTTTTGGAGACGAATAGGAGCAATAAGTTCACTTTGCAGAATTAATGCAGTAATTCTTTATCATAAGAGCAGAGCATTACCTCAATCTGATTTTGCTACAAAATGGTTCAAAGTCTATTTTTAATGATGGCCCTAATTTGTTAACACCTTTTAAATTATTAATCCCCTTTATATTCAAGTAGTTATTGCATGTCATAACAATGTATCTATGCAGGGAAATTTAATAGTATTTTCTAGATGTCAAGAAAAGGCTTGTTCTGCAAAATGCTATTAAAACTGATAATGAGCTAAATATTTGCCATAGCAAACACTGAAATTACTATATCAATCAGCATTGGGCTCTCTTATTCAATAAACAGAAATTAACCTATTAACTATGCCTAACTTTCAGCAACAAGGCGGTTGCTTTCAAGCATTTCTCTCCTCTTCAAATCTTCCTTTTTTAAAAACTACATATTAGCCTATAACATCAGAGTTTTGAATCAAATTCTTAGTATCAGTATTTATGGCTGAAATTCTAAGGTACACAAGATATAATATTATGCACGTTTTGCTCTAGTGATTACAAGTGTTTTTGACTTTCTTTTAATTTGACCTCATCTTACATTGCATCTGATAGAGTCAAATACTCAAGATTTTAAAGCACATTTAGAATATTTTTCTGATTTTGAAGATTAATAAATATTTCCTACTTTGTGAATTATGGGATTTTACTAAGGCATAACTACAAAAAATATAATAATGAAAGGTAGTGAAAGTGTCTATCACGGGTTATTTCTAGCTTTTAGATACTTAAAAAAATGATATAATAATATTTAAAGGATATATTTTTCATGCATGCCCCAAATAAAGATGTTGGTTCAAAAGCACTATACATGTCATTAAAGAGAAAGTCCCAGTTTCTGCTGTGATTTAAGCAGGACAGGACAAAGGTATCTTCAGATAGTGGGTATGTCTTAATTCCAATTACCTGCTTAGTTATACTTTGGGCTGATAATCACTGTCACACAGAAATGATGCAGAATTGGCTTTCATTTAGACACTCTTCTGTTAATGCTCATATAGTTGAAAGAGCTTTTATATCTTCAGTTGCTTTCATAATTTCCAAGTTTCTGAACAAATTCCACTGCACACTCCAAGTTATTTAAAATAAGGCTAATGTTGATGTTCAAATGATGAACTTTAGAGTTTACACTTGCAGCTAAACACAACATAAATAACAAAAATAACATGTACATCATACTTTAAACTTCCTAAAGCTTTTTGTGTCTGTTTGTTACAACTCCTCTGAAGGAGAAGGGTGTATGTATGCTATTTTTGCTGAATATATTCCAAGGCAAACTTACAGAAGTTGTATGATTTGTTCAGCGAGTGGAGCCACTGGGAAAAAAACCAAAAAACAAAAACCTACACTTGGTCATTTCGGGCTTATAATTCTAGTTCTCAACTAGCACCTCCCTACACTTGGCTTTAGGGGCTTTGAGTTCCCCCCAGTTAATGTCCATTTAAGTCCAGATCCCTGGGTTTGGGGTACAGTCTGCATCCTTAGTTCTCAGAAGCTGACAGAGGCAATGACACTGAACTAGGATTGTTTGAGGACGGGTGGGAGCTCACTTGTGAACGTGGCATAACCTACAGAGCTACGGAATCACTAGGTTGTACTCTGAAACTAACATAACATTGTGTGTCAACTATACTTTAAAAAAAAATTGTATGTATCTAAAGAAACTGACGATTCTAGACTATAGCCAGGGCTAAGAACCCTAGAGATCTTGTTTAACATGTAGATTCTTATCCAGTGGACCTGGGTGGGTCTGAGCTTCTGCATTTCTAAGATTCCCAGGTGACGTTCACATTACCAAGCACAGACCACATTTTAAGCAGCAAGACCACAGTTCCTCCTTCATATCCGTTTTCTATGACCACTTTGATGGGGAAATATTTTCGCTTTTTAAAAAAGAGGATCTTTTATACTTAAGGAGTTAGGGGCAAGTATTTCTTTGAGGAGGTTTGTAATTTCTTTGACTTATGCAAATTATGACTGCTGGAGAGAAATATACTCAACTGAATTCTGATCTTTGAGGAGTTCAAACGCAAGCATAATTTAATACGAGGCAACGTCCCTCAAATTCAGAAAACCTGGGATCAATGACCAAATCAAGCAAAGGGAGTGACTCAAAGCATGGATTCTGCAATCAAACCTGGATTCAGATACCAGCTGTGTCACTCACTAGCGCATCTTCTAATCTCCCTAAGCCTTGTTTTAAATGTCTAAAATGGTCATGATATTTGCTCATTCGTTTGATAAATACATTCAGAGTCTACTCCATGCCAGGGACTGCTCTTCAGTGGTGAACAGGATAGTCATGGTCCCAGACACGAAGAACCTTACCTGTACCTAACCTGTAATATCTGTGTAGAAATAAAAGGGACACTGCACAGAAATTGCTTAGCATAGAGCCTAGCATGTAAGGGCTCAATAAATGTTAGTCATTATTTTATATTAGCTCTAAAGTCTTAGCAGTTATTACGTCCAATTAGCACATACCATTTTGATATGTTGATAGCCCCAATAAGAACAGAAACCATTGATTAAATATACTAATCATAATTTTGGATACAGAACAGAGCTCACAGGCACATTATGTGAATATGCCCAGGAGCAGAGAGCTAAGCCTTCATTATTAAAAGAAATGCGTGGACTTTAGTTCTTAGTTTTATGGTCAATTTTCTGGTCAAAGGCTATATATTGTTCAGATGTTTCTAATAAAACTGAGGAGTATACCCATACCTGTAAACATAAACATGAGCAATAAACTCAAGTGAGGTTGATATGGCAAAAATATTTAAAATGTCCTTGAATGTCAATTTATTGATAAAAGCTTTGTAAATCTCATTAGCTTAGATTTTTGGAAATGACTGATTTAATTAAGAAATATTTTCCTTTTGAAGCAGACTGTCCATTTTCTCTATTTTTAGGGATACTGTTTTTAAGAGACATAGTTCAAGATTTGAAATTTCTCTCAACTGCAACTTTACATGTGGAGAGCAAGAAAGGAGGTAATTTTGCTGAAACAGCTCCTAAAGATGGTTGGGTATTGGAAGGGCACAGGGTTAAAACACAAAATGTCAGTATTGTCCTTTTGTATCAGACTTCAAGCAAGCTGGGCCATTTTCCTAAGTCAGACTTCACAGAGGTGAAACACAGAAATACCCCATTCTAACAAATGTAATGACAAAATACTTTATACCAAGCTCCTGGTTTGCAACTCAAAGCACCTACAAGTTTTCCTAGATGAATTACAGGTGTAGGGTACTAGTGCCTTCCCTGCTCTGTGCTCCTGGAATCATGGCCCCTCTGAGGCAGAAGATACTTCTGTGATCACACTAAGTCTACCACCCTCGTTATCAAACATAAAACTGAAGCACAGAGTTGTAATGCCTCTGCCAACTCACCCTCGAGGTGGCAGTTAGGACTGGACCCCCCAGTTGGTTCTTCATATGCCACTTTTTTTTTTTAATTAGTAAAGAGGATTTTATATCATTGTTGTTTATGTGCCCTGGATATTTTTGATTCGAGCAGAGAAGTTCTAAGAAGAGAAAAGAAAAGGTGTATTTGTTTCAATAACTAAGATGGTAGTTGAAAGCACAGAGTAAATACCCACACAGTCTTCCCTTCACCTTCCCATTACTTTACAGTAGGCAGTTTATCCTTCATTTACTCGTTCTTTGCCAATCCCCTCTTCTCTAGCCCCAATTTCCCAAGCTTCTCATTATTCTCTTGTCTTGCTAGAGTTTGAGCTCTGTAACTCCATCTTTGAGATAGAATAGGATAGAATGCACGAGAGTTTTTCCAGTTTAGAGAAGCCCCTGCGCTACCAAAATGGTGAAAGAGCCAATAGGTTTTGTTCACTAACTGGAGGTGCCATGAAGAAAGAGAGGTCAAGAGACTTGAGAAGCCAGAATAATGGATTTCTCATTTAACTTAGAGAAGACCGGTCCAGGAGCAAGTCTGCGGGTGGGGGATGAGTGTGTGGGGATGAAAAATACCACACTGAGATTCAAATGGCGATTAGATATCACAGAAAAGGTGTCTAATGGGCAGCTGGCCATACCGAACTAGCGTTCTGGGAATACCTCGGTGCACACACAAACTCAGTTATCAATTACACTTCCCTTTCTGTCCTTGTAATCTATTTTATTAATTTCTATTCTGTTCTTTACTATTTCCTCTCTTTTATTTTCTTTAGATTTATTGTTTTTCTAACTTTTAATTCGTGTGTTTAGCTACAAACATATATTTGTATGTTTAGTTCATTAATGTATATATATACACTGTCTCTCTTTTTTTTTAAATTATTTATTTATTTATTTATTTATTTTAATTTTTTTTTAAGATTTTATTTATTTGAGAGAGAGAGACACAGAGAGAGAGCACGAGCGAGGAGAAGGTCAGAGAGCGAAGCAGACTCCCCATGGAGCTGGGAGCCCGATGCGGGACTCAATCCCGGGACTCCAGGATCACGCCCTGAGCCGAAGGCAGTCGTCCAACCAACTGAGCCACCCAGGCATATACACTGTCTCTCTTTTTTTTTTTTGCATTTTTAAAAATTTAACATATAATGTATTATTAGCCCCAGGGATACAGGTCTGTAAATCACCAGGTTCACACACTTCACAGCACTCACCATAGCACATACCCTCCCCAATGTCCATAACCCAACCACCCTCTCCAACCCCCCTCCCCCAGGCCATCCTCAGTTTGTTTTGTAAGATTAAGAGTTTTTTACAGTTTTCTCCCTCCCGATCCCATCTTCTTCCATTTTTTCTTTTCCTACCCCCCAAAACACCCCACGTTGCATTTCCACTTTCTCATATCAGGGAGATCATATGATACTTGTCTTTCTCCAATTGACTGATTTCGCTAAGCGTAATACCATCTAGTTCCATCCACGTCGTCGCAAATAGCAAGATTTCATTTCTTTTGATTACACTGACTCTTTTTTTTTTTATTTATTTTTTATTTTTGAATTTTTTTTCAATTTATTTATTTTCAGAAAAACAGTATTCATTATTTTTTCACCAAACCCAGTGCTCCATGCAAGCCGTGCCCTCTATAATACCCACCACCTGGTACCCCAACCTCCCACCCCCCCGCCACTTCAAACCCCTCAGATTGTTTTTCAGAGTCCATAGTCTCTCATGGTTCACCTCCCCTTCCAATTTACCCAAATTTCCTTCTCCTCTCTAACGCCCCTTGTCTTCCATGCTATTTGTTATGCTCCACAAATAAGTGAAACCATATGATAATTGACTCTCTCTGCTTGACTTATTTCACTCATATAATCTCTTCCAGTCCTGTCCATGTTGCTACAAAAGTTAGGTATTCATCCTTTCTGATGGAGGCATAATACTCCATAGTGTATATGGACCAAATCTTCCTTATCCATTCATCCGTTGAAGGGCATCTTGGTTCTTTCCATAGTTTGGCGACTGTGGCCATTGCTGCTATAAACATTGGGGTACAGATGGCCCTTCTTTTCACGACATCTGTGTCTTTGGGGTAAATACCCGGGAGTGCAATTGCAGGGTCATAGGGAAGCTCTATTTTTAATTTCTTGAGGAATCTCCACACTGTTCTCCAAAGAGGCTGCACCAACTTGCATTCCCACCAACAGTGTAAGAGGGTTCCCTTTTCTCCACATCCTCTCCAACACATGTTGTTTCCTGTTTTGTTAATTTTGGCCATTCTAACTGGTGTAAGGTGATATCTCAATGTGGTTTTAATTTGAATCTCCCTGAGGGCTAATGATGATGAACATTTTTCATGTGTCTGATAGCCATTTGTATGTCTTGATTGGAGAAGTGTCTGTTCATATCTTCCTCTTTCTTAATACAATATCTAAGGTTATAAATTTCCCTTTATGAGTTGCTTTAGTTCCATTTCGCTAATTTTGATATTTTCAGTTACTCCATGCTAAGAAATTCGTGATTTCCTTTCTTTTTGAAAACGCTATTTAAGAAATTTTTTGTAATTTTCAAACTTATTTTTTTTTTTAAAGATTTTACTTACTTGACACAGAGAGAGAGATCACAAGTAGGCAGAGTGGCAGGCAGAGAGAGGGGGGAAAGTTGGCTCCCTGCTGAGCAGAGAGCCCGATGTAGGGGTCCATCCCAGGACCCTGAGATCATGACCTGAGCTGAAGGCAGAGGCTTAACCCACTGAGCCAGCCAGGCACCCTTCAAACAAGCTTTTGTTTAAATTATCCTAACTTAATTGTGCCGTGGACAGCAAACATTGCCTATATATCGGTCCTATGGATTCTGTCAAGGTTTGTTTCATGGACATTAATTTTTAAAAATGTTTTATATATGCTTGAAAATATTGCATATTTCCCACTATTATAGTTTCATATGTGTTCATTACAGTATTTAAAAAAAATTGTCCATTGGAATCTTTACTTTTGCAGATATTTTGGCTTGCTTAATCCATCAATTACCAAGAAAAGAATGTAAAGGCTTTTTGTTTTTAAAGATTTTGTTTATCTATTTGACAAAGATCACAAGTAGGCAGAGAGGCAGGGAGGGAGAGAGAGGGAAGCTCCCCAGCGAGCAGAGACCCCGATGTGAGGCTCCATCCCAGAACTCTGGGATCACGACCTGAGCTGAAGGCAGAGGCTTAACCCACTGAGCCACCCAGGCACCCCTACAATGTAGTTTAAAAAGCTGGAAGTAGGTGCACTGGGGGGCTCAATTGGCTAAGCATCTCGTTCTTGATCTCAGCTCAGGTCTTGATCTCAGGGTCTTCAAGCCCCATAGTGGGATCCACATGGGCATGGAGCCTACTTAAAAAATTTAAAAAGATTAAAAAAAAGTTGAAAGTAAATTAATATGGTTAACCTACCATTCCATCTGGAATTATATGTAATTATTTCTTAGAAATTTTCGATCTTTTTTAATCCCTCAAATTGATTTTATAATTTTTCTTTTTTTAAATGTTTAGATGTACTTAATGATTTAGATTTACTTATATGTGTATCTTTTCCTCACTTGTCATTCTGGATTTCAGAGCTTCTGAGATTGCATTCCTTTGTCCTTTAGTATGTACTTTAGCATTTGTTTTAGTATGGTTTTGTGAGTAGTAGATTGATTTTTTAAAATCTGAAAATCTTCTACCTTTGTTCTTGATAGGTAGTTTCACTTGATTGATAATTGTAGATTGATTGTGATTTCTCTCATTATACTGAAGATATTATTCCACTTTCTTAACTTCCATTGTTGTTATTTGTAGCTGACTGTGCCTCTGTCATTTTCTAAAGGTAATCCTTTTTTCTTTTCTTTTTGGCCACTTTAAAAATCTTTGTCTTATAAAAATGATAATTTACATTTCACTTTAATAGACTTAACATTCTCCTTTCTAGATGAATCCACAAAATTTAGGGCAGACTGCCAACCAGCATATGTTGCAGATATTATAAGCCTATATGCATGTCTTCAGCAAGTTTGAAGACTTGGTTGAGCGATATGAATAACTTTATTTGCCTAGTAAACTTTGTAAGCATAAATCTGGGAGTTCTGTTTGACTATATTGTAGATAAATCTGTACCCATTACATGCAACAAAATAAATCAACAGAAAAAAAAAAGATCTTTGCTTTAATCTTTGGTATTCTGAAGTTTTATTCCTTTGTTTCCAAATCATATGTTTCTTTTTATTTAGTTTGCTTGGAACATGTTGTGCTTCCTATATGTGAGTTCTCATTTCTTAGCAATTCTCAGCCATGATATCTTTAAGGTGTTGCTTTTTTCCCATTTCCCACTATGCAATTTCCAATTATTATATGTTGGACATTTTTACTCTACTTTTTTGTGATTCTTAAACACTAGTCTATATTTTTGTTCTCCTTTATCTTTAACATGTTCAATTCTGGAATTTTGTTTAGAGCTATTTTTATTTTACCAACTCTCCATTTTGCTGGATATCATCTTATACTTAGCACATCTACTGCAGTTTTTTTTTTTCCTAAGATTTTTTATTTTAGAGAGAGTGAGGGAGGGAGAAAGAACAAGTGAGAGGAGGGGCAGAGGGCAAAAAACCCCAAGCAGATTCCCCACTGAGCACAGAATCCCATGTGGGGCTCGATCCTACAACCCATGAGATCATGACCTGAGCTGAAACCAAGAGTTGGACACTTAACCAACTGAGCCACCCAGGCGCTCCTCTATTGCAGGTTTGAAAATATTTCTTATTATTTATTATATTAATTTGTCCTTGGCATACACCTTTTTTTTCCTAGATTAAAAAAAAAATTGTGTATTAACTTGGTAAGCTCAACCCTAGCTAAGTCTAACTATCTTCATAGCTGGCACCTTGTACCAGAGAACAGCTTAACTCGGTTTGAGAAAACTACAAAAACGCTGATTGGTCTTTATATCCATGAACATTAACCTCATATGGCCCACTAGTTTTGCCTTGGAATAATCATGTATTGACCTAGTTCTCATACTCTTTCATTCTTCAAGAAAATAATTTCATATCTTCTCTTTTCTCCTTAAACCTCTCAATCTGATCTATAGATAGTAATGATATTCCTTCTTTCATTAAGAAAACTTGGGGAGGGTGTGTGCTACGGAGAGTTGTTGTGAACTATGTAAGACTGATCATTCACAAACCTGTACCCCTGAAGCAAATAATACATTATATGTTAATAAAAAAAACATAAAAAAAGAAAAACTGGGGCAATTAAAAGATAACTCCGATAAACTTCCAACCCAACTCATGTAACTTGCTGTGCACCCACACTCTTGTTTCGATGGAGATATGTCCACGTGGCCATCAAAATACATCCTTTCTATTTGTGTAGTAGATCTTATTCCCTCTTGCCTGAACAAGAATTTCACTCCAACATGTCTCCCTGTTTGCACCATAATTTCTTCCATTTCTCTTGATCATTTCATCTTACCCCAGCCATGGGACCTCTTATCTTATCTCTTATCTTTGAGCTCACTTCTCTTAGGCCAAAATGACTTCTTTGCTGTTTCTCAAACATAGAAAAGCATGTTATATTTTAGGTCCCTAGGTATTTTCCTTACTTTTTTTTTTGCCCACTTAGTCATTCACTTTTAAGGTCTTTAAAAATATTTGTTCCCACATTTCAATGGAAGTAAAATGTTTCATGGATATGTAGTCATTTGTGCTCTCTTCTCTTCTCCACTGTTAGTTGCTCCTCTAGAACTCCACTTTCACTTGTTGAATGACCCTGGTTTCAGGCCTCCATCATCTCTCCCTTTTCTCTTTATGTTCTCTCAAGGCTATTTTGTTAAGTACCATTGCTTCAAATGTTATTCCTAGGCTATGACTAAGACTCTCAAAGCCGTGTCTGTAGCCCAGTCCTCCCTGCTGAGCTCCACACTTACATAGTCAACTACTGTTTGAAGTTTGCAGCTGAAGATCTACCTTATAACATCTAAAGTGTAACACATCCCAAAAAGAACACTTGATTTTCCCCAGTCAAAATCATCTTCACCCGGTTGCTCATGCCAACAATTTAGGAATCATTCTTTTTTTTTTTTAATTATATTATGTTAGTCGCCATACAGTACATTATTAGTTCCTGATGCAGTGTTCCATAATTTATTGTTTGTGTTTAACACCCAGTGCTTCATGCAATCTGTGTCCTCCTCAATACCCATCACCAGGCTCACACATCTTCCCACTCCCCTCCCTTCTAAAATCCTCAGTTTGTTTCCCAGAGTCCATAGTCTGTCATGGTTCATCTCCCACTCCGATTTCTCCCCCTTCATTCTCTCCTTTCCTTTTCCTAATGTCCTCCATGTTATTCCTTATGCTTCACAGGTAAGTGAAACCATAAGATAATTGACTCTGTCTGCTTGTCTTATTTCACTCAGCATAATCTCCTCCAGTCCTGTCCACGTTGATGCAAAAGTTGGGTATTCATCCTTTCTGATAGCTGAGTAATTTCTCTATTTGTCCTCAAATGTAATCTATCACATTCTGGTTCTGTACAAAAATATATATCAATTTTCTGTCCGCTTCTCTTTATCACCACATCTGTGCCAGTACCTTGATGCTAGCTAAATTTCAGAGAGGGACAGAACTACAGTATACCATTTTCTCTTTCTTTTTATTCAATTTTATTTTGGTGGAAATTAAGCTGAAAAAAATCTCTTTTCCATTTGGCTTTCTATATTCTGCATTTTGAGGGTTCTGTGGATCAAGTTGTTGCTGTTGGGTGTGTGCACATATACACACACCCAACAGCAACAACTTTATCCACATCCATGCACAGTCATTACTCCCTATTTCCATCTGTACATGTGTGAGTATACATTTCTACATCAGAAAATAAATAGACTACACATGGAGTTTGTTACTAGAAATTATGGACAACAAAGAATGACTTTGTAAAAAAACAGTTTCAAAATGCTGTTCTAAAATTTATAGGCTGGCAGCAACAACTTTGAAGAATGAGAGGAGGAACTTAAGTCTGAAGTATATTTGGTCTCTATATAACCTGGTTAGAATCCCTATAAAGATAAAGTATAAATATAAGAATAAAATAAACATCTCATCCCAGAATTATCGTGTGAGAGCTTTTGAAAGAGATTTTATAATAATCATTTATTGTCAAATTCAATGAAATATTCCTGGTTATAAACCATAGCATTTCCTTTATAATTTGCTTCCTTCCAATAAATTTCTGAATTTTCCCAAATAATTTTTAGCAATCTCAGTGTATAGTTAGATATCATAAATAAGAGCAATACATTTTAAAAGGAATGTACTGTAGTTTAGAAAAAACTCTGAAATAATAATATAATTTGAAAACAAGCAAAATATGAGGTACATTCTTAAGTTACTTTCATTGGTAAACACTGTATAATGCTTGAGATCTATTAGCAATTAGAATAGAATTAATTAGCTTAATGTTTAAAATAAAAGAAATAAATAATATGATTCCCCGTTTTAATTTTTGCCATGATAGCCATTATAGACTGGGGTTTTAGAACAGCTTAGAATTAGATTAGATTTGGCTTTATCTGTTGGGTTTAGCCATCACTACATTTACCCCCTGGTCATTGGCTCTCAACTATTGGCGAAACTGCCAAGCACTCATTTTACTTCCTTTACATTGGTTCTGAATCGCCTCTTAATGGAAGACTATCCTGGAAGCTAGTCAAAATAAGAATGAATTTATAGGTTTTCACGTAGAATGGAAGCACCTGCTATTTCCACTGCTTTTAGAGCCTCTTATACCTAGATAGCTGAAGCTAGAAAGTGAAACTTAAATTCAACACTACATTCAAATAATCTTTTTTGGTGGATAAGATGTTGTATTTCACCCCCGCACCATCTTAGTAATGACATTTATAGCTACTTGGGATTCTAGACCTGTAGAGGTTCTCAAATATTGGAATATTTTACAATTTGAAAGTAATATATATATTTTTACTTTTCTTTGAAATGTCGAGGATAGTAAACACAATTCTAACTCAAAATTTTAGCTTTAAGAGAAAGCAAAGAACATTTAAATGTGTATCAATTTTCAGTATAGGAGATAAAAAGAAATGTTTAAAACATAAAGTTACCTACTTCCTTCTAAAATCCTCCCCTTTGAAATAAATATGACAGTATGCTTTGCAGTAGAACTTTCACAATATTTTAATTGAACTTAAACAGTTGTGAAGGGACAATTCTAGAGAGATAAAATTTCCAGATCTGCTAAAATTGACCTGCTTCCCCCAAATTAAACATTGTGGAATATTCTTTTTAAAAGTATTTTTCAGTAATGCATTGTGAAGCCACAAAAGGAAACCTTGCCTCATGGTATGGGACAAACCATTCCACCCTTACTTCAGCACCCATACAAAGAGAGCAGACAAAAAGATGGTCTTGTAGGGCTCCTGTGGTGGCCCCTGAATAACTGGGCTAAATCATGCCTGCTTCTCCTTGGGCCACATGAGCTGGGCCATCCTCAAAAACCTGTCTGTGTTCTGCTTGCAACACCTCACTCCTGTGCCGGGTCCCTATGTCAGCCCTCATGCTGTGGTCCTGTAGGCCACCTCTTCTAAGTCTGCTGTCCCAAGCAGAGGTACCAGCTCTAAGTGGGATCTCCTTAGACACATTCCCTGTGCTGCAGCCATATGACTCTGTTCTTGCCAAATTCTCAGCTAGGAGAGCATCTGAGTTGTACCAAGACTTGTACCCCAGACCTAGATACCCCAGAGCTTACAGGGTGCCTCCCCACTTCTCGCCACTTGGGGCTCCACTCCAGAGGCAGCGTCTTGGAGGTCTTCTCTGCTCTGTGGCCAAAGTAACTGTATCCGAAGTAACTTTCTGCTCTCCACAGCTTCTTTCCATCTCCACCCTGCTTTAATTTCTGCAGAACAATTGCTCCTCTCTGAAGGGATCTTCTCTATTTCTGAATTTGCTGGTGTGTGTTCAGAAGCATTCAGTCTTTCAACACTGTATGCCCCGTGCCTAGAAAAGGCTCCCTAGCACATGGCTGGTGCTCAATAAATCTTTGTGGAATGAATGAAAAAAAGTACTTTTCAGTCACAATGCATGGGTGGAGACCACAATGCCTCAGTCATCTCAGTGTAATACACGGGGTTAGGACTCTTAATGAGTATAGCATGGCCAAATGAATAATTTTCTGAGTGAACCTTTCTAAACTTGTTGTGTATGTATAAATTTTATGGGGACCTTAATTTTCTGTACTATAAAGATGTATTCTTATCATTTAAATTGCTTAAATGTTTAGCAAGAACAAAAATAAGAAGCATGTCCTATTGTGCTATCTGTTGAGGCCAGCGGTTTGCAGCTCTCTTCTAGAGATTGTGGGTCCCATTTGGGCAAATAAGATGAGACATTTAGGCACGTACGTAGTGGACAATATCTGTAGGAATTTTCCTCTAGGACTAAGTGATAGTTTCTGCTTCTACTGTGAGGTTTCTCATAGCTCTAGATCTGCCTTTTCTGGAGTCCACTTCTTAAACTGCTGAACTAAATATTTACTAAATATCTAATATATTAAATATATGTGTATATCTCACTATGCCAGATTTTTCACACTCAATTCTTTCAGTAGTTCTGTGAAGTTGAAATTATTTGTTCATGTTACAAATTACAAAATGGGAGATCAGATAGTAAATGGGTGGGCCTGTATTAGAATCTACTGTCTCATTATAAGTAGCTTTTTTTGATGGCATCCTGGGGAACTAGACTTTATAGATTTTCTTTTTTTTTTTTTAAGATTTTATTTATTTATTTGACACAGAGAGATCACAAGTAGGCAGAGAGGCAGGCAGAGAGAGAGGAAGGGAAGCAGGCCCCCTGCTGAGCAGAGAACCTGATGTGGGACTTGATCTCAGGACCCTGAGATCATGAACTGATCCGAAGGCAGCGGCTTAACCCACTGAGCCACCCAGGCGCATTTAGATTTTCTTGAATCTAAAACAAAATATCCTGACAATCCTGGATTTGAGGATTATAATAGATAAACTTTGTGTAATTTACTAGTTAGATGTGCATGTGCAATATAAAGTTTGCAAAAAAGGTTATGACTTATAAAAAAAAGGAAAATGGCAGCAGACATACTTTGTTATAAAAACACATCTTCTCCTTGAAATAATAGCATATATTCAGAAATACACTCAACATACAGTGTCTGGAACAAAATATGGAATACAATGAAATATATAAGCAGATGTGAGTAGAGAGATTGCTAGGTCGGAAATCAAGTATTAGAGGACTTGATATCTTTCCAAATTAAAAAGTATATATCCACCCCCCCGAGATTACATCATGTTAAAATGAGTTAACTTTCATTTTAACCTCAAGGAAAGGGATTGAAAGAATCAAGTTCTGAACAGAAGATTCCTTTAACACTCCTAAAGCTGAGATTTTGAAGGCACAGTAAAAAATATGGCTGAACTCCAATATCTCTAAACAAATGATAGTTGAAAACACATGTGATTTTATAGTTTAAGACTAAAATCTTGAAATGTATATGACACATTGGTAGACTGTAAAGTTTGCTTGGCACAGTGTTAACTTAATGTAAGGACTATATTATGAAAGATTTACTCAATAAAAGCAAACATTATAAAAAACCAACTCACTATATTTGGGGTTTAGTAGGGCTTCATTACAAGCAAGGTTCACCAACGTGATACTCCAATACTACATTATCGCAAATTATTCACCTCTGGTACAGGACTACCAGAAAATGAAATTTTATCACAGTAGTATTTTGAAATGTTTTCACTTTGGTAGCTTTAGAAAATGAAATCCACCTAGCTGTATACATGCTGTGTCTCTCTAGAGGTCTTTTTATACATGTATGGATTATCAGATAAATTTGACAGTACAAGAAAGTCAGTGGTAAACAAAATGAGAATTCTGATAGCTATGAGAAAATCTTAACTTTTAATTTTTAATAAACAAAAGCCTAAAATGATAACCACAAGCAAATTTCCAGACCAGTTGCTCCTAGGAAGCAAATAAACTGAAAGACAAAACAGAAGCCCGTATTAAGCATGCTATTTAGCCAATAAAACATGGTACCTACAATGACATCTTTTTAGATGTAAAACCCTTATTCAAAGGAGAATCTGTGGTGCAACTGTCAATCACAAATTCTGTATCTTTATTTTTACTTCTACAAGTTAATTTCTGAAGTTCTGATTTAATACACACAGACGGACATTGAAACTTCTACTACTCTGTAGCAAATTTCTTCACTTCTTTTACAGAGTCATCTTATTTTGTCTCCTAATAGACCTTTCCCTGCCACTGTTGTGCAGAAAGTGACCACTTTAGAATATACGGTTCATTATTTTATAGATATTAAACTTCTTGTTTTGGCCATTCATATGAAAAATGTTATTTAAAACTAATGGGTTATTGAAAGTGCATTAATTATCAAGAGAAGGGAAAAAGTAAAATAAAGACCAAGATAAAATGATTGTTATAAAATTGCTATAAAGTTACTTAAGAAGTAAAATATTTATTATGTAACTAGTTTTCTGAGATTACTGTGTTGGAGAAAGGTACAGAGGAAAAAAAATCAAGGAATACCATATTGGATGCAGCAATCAGCTCAATGTTTTGTTTAGTAAGAAATAGTGACTGATGATGAAAGCCTTTTTCTTACATTAATGTAATCTAGTCTGTGAGGTAAAATGCTGCCCATTATAGTGTTTTGTTGTTTTTAACACAACTGGATAATATCAGGGAAATATCTAGGAGAACACAAAATGGCAATTCCAAATCAATTTATTCCATAATTATTACTTTGCTATGAATGACTATTTAGTATAGAATATAGAAGCCTGAAGGTAAGGGCCTTTGTCTTTTTTTTTTTTTTTCAATTTATTTATTTTCAGAAAAACAGTATTCATTATTTTTTCACCACACCCAGTGCTCCATGCAAGCCGTGCCTCTATAATACCCACCACCTGGTACCCCACCCTCCCACACCCCCGCCACTTCAAACCCCTCAGATTGTTTGTCAGAGTCCATAGTCTCTCATGGTTCACCTCCCCTTCCAATTTATCCAAAAGCACATACCCTCCCCAATGTCCATAACCCTACCCCCCTTCTCCCAACCCCCCTCCCCCCAGCAACCCACAGTTGTGGTGAAGATTTGATTCATTTGACGGGGGGGGGGGTGGGGGGGGTGGGGGGGGTGGGGGGGAGGGGGGAGGGAGAGAGAGAGAGCGTCTCGGATGCGCGGCGCGGCGGCGGGCCCCGTGGCGCCTTGGGGGGGGGTTCGGGCCCGCCCCCCCCCCCCGGGGGCCTCAGAGCCCTCGGCTCACGCGGGGCGCCCGCCGGCCGCCGCCTCCCGCCGCCCGCCCTGGACGGTTCTCTCTCGGTCCCGTCAAAATCAACCCAAGTTTTAATCACCATGGGTACTCAAGTTAATATCAGAAAAAAGAGAGAGAGAGAGAGAAAAGGAAAAGGAATAAGTTTTGAATTGAAACTTATAACCTAAAAACCTGGAAACCTGTGTGGTCCAGTTCCCTGGTTTTGTCTGGGAGGGGAAAAGCAGTCCAAACAACAAAAGCAGTTGAAGTATAATTCAAATTCTTGCATTTTTCAAGTATCATTTACAGAGATTCATTCATAATCCAGCACACCACATCACTGTCACCCATTTCCTTCTCTGTACTTTACTCTCTCCACACCACCCCACGACTCCATCACACCCTTTGTCTCCTCTCTCTGGCTCAGCATCTTAGTCTCTAGCCCCATTCACCTTCTTCCTTCTCTTATGAGTGACTTAGGCTCTATGTAAAATGACTTAGTCTTTCCCCCAGTCAATGACTATCCTTTTCCTTTGGATTGTAGGAGGAAGAGGAGGGAAACTGAGCAGGTATGAGGATGAAGGAAGATGGTAGACACTCACCCATGAACACTTTTTTCTGAGGCACCATTGGAAGAGGTTTTATTGCAAAATGTAAATTTAAAAATAATCTGCTATGCCTTAATATCACTTCACCATCTGTTCTGGAAAAAGGCAGTCTTTTAAAAGGTGCATTAGTGGAGTTAATGGTTTCAACTGTTCATGATATTTTGGTGTTTCTCAACTGAGAAAGGAGCTGAATCCCAAATGAAGGTAGAGCACTGACGGCTTCCCTTCTAAAGTAGTAAGGGACAGCTTCTTATTTTTAGTATCATAGTAATGTCTCTGATATTTGTCTTTTCTGTTTGTGCTAAATAATACCATTTGTTTTAGGATACAGCAGGACACATTTTATGAGACAGACACACTGCCTACTGTGCTAAGGAGGCACCTTGGACACATTTTATAAATATCTTAATTATCCTTTCAAGCTATAAAGGGAAAAATAGGATCCACAGTTGATGAAAATATAAGAGCAATTAACCTAAGACCCTACTCTCAAATGTTATTCTTAACTAGCCAGCTAGACTCATTTCTATTCCTAAGCTACCTAAAGACTTTGAAGTTGACTGAAAAACTAACTCAGTAGCTTGAATTCATGATCAAATATAGTATCACCTCATTTTTCCAAAATCTTTTTGGATGGTAGAGGGTAAACTTATTTTTAAGTAACTTAAATTTACTCCACTAAAGTACCAAAACTAAAAACAAAATAAACAATAGTGGAATGGTTACAGGCAGTACAGTAAAATGGAAGAAGGGTAAGATGTGATCATCGTAGACACGCATTTACTTTCTCATCCTGCCATTTATTCTGTCTGGCCTGGGGTAAGATAATTCACATCCTGTGAACTGAAGTTTCTTCTCTGTAAAATGGGAGACTGAACTAGAAATCTTGGCAGTATTTTATATCACTAGAGTTCTGCTGAAGAAAATTTCTTCAAAATTCCTCTACATTTTTAAAAAAAGATTTTATTTATTTATTTGATAGACAGAGATCACAAGTAGGCAGAGAGGCAGGTGGGGGTGCGGGGAGAGCAGGCTCCCTGCTAGCAGAGAGCCCGATGCGGGACTCAATCCCAGGACTCTGGGATCATGACCTGAGCCGAAGGCAGAGGCTTAACCCATTGAGTCACCCAGGTGCCCCTCCTCTACATTTCTCAACAGACTAAAAATGAATTTAATTTAATCTCTTCTTGGTGACTGAGGTTCACAAATATAAAAAGTAAATGATATAGTTAAAGGCCATTGAGTTTGTAAGATCTCTTGTTCCCACATAAAATGGCCCCAGACTGCTGAGTGCTTATATGAATGGGTGTGTGTGTGTGTGTGTGTGTGTCTGTGAACCCTCTTTTTATTTTCAGCTACTGTTTATTGCTGTTTTCGATGTGTCTGTTTATAACATGCTGCTTTGTTTTTAATACATTTATTGAGGGGTAAAATACTCTTCTCTAAAGTAGGTTGCAATTGCCTCAAGCAATAGCAGCAAAGTAAATGTTTGGTTTCTTGATGTCACCAAAGTTTAACTAACAGTTAAGTGAGGTATTTCTTTTACTCTCAAACAGTAAATCCATTTTCTTCTTTTCCATCCTCTGAGAAGATTGAGACCAGTCACTAAAGTATCCCTTCCTTAATGTCACCTGCTTGAAGATAGTTATTAAGTCATTAGAGAACCTTTTCCCACTGTCCAAACTAGTCTCAACCTTCACTCAGGTGTCACATTTTCCAACTAATTCTTCTTCATTATAATTTGATAAATCACCCTCAATGCTTTCACATGTTTCTTAAACTGTCTGATTTCAAAATCAAAACTATGGGGCACCTGGGTGGCTCAGTGGGTTAAAGCCTCTGCCTTCAGCTCAGGTCATGATCCCAGGGTCCTGGGATTGAGTCCCGCATCGGGCTCTCTGCTCAGCGGGGAGCCTGCTTCTCTGCCTACTTGTGATCTCTGTCTGTCAAATAAATAAATAAAATAAAATAAAAGAATCAAAACTACAGTTTAATAATAAAAGACTTGCTAATTTCTATTAACATTTCTGTTAATATGTCTTAAAGATCTTAAAATGATGTTAACTCTTGATATTATTTCCATTTTACTAATGACAGATATGACAATACACACATACTCCAAACTGAAATAATAAATTTGGTTGGCTGGAGAGACTGAAAGAATTTTCCTAATAGTTACTTGTAAAGCTTGATATCAGTAGCTTCAATTCTTACGAGAAATAAAACTGATGAGTGGGACTGTGTTTTGGAATCAGGTCGGAATTTTAAAGCAAGGAGGCTCTCCCTCTCCTTCATCTTCCTCCCAGGTGCTGTCTTAGAAGTCTCCTCTCACCTTATGGGTATGTGTAAGGTATAATGCAGGGGTGGTCGGTGTCTGTCCTGCTATAACAGTCCGACAGTACCAGGTAATACTTTGGTAATAATCAAAGTTGTGTTTGAAATATGTGCTTTAAAACAACACATTTGATCAACTTGTAAAGCTTAATCCATTCTACTTAATAGGAAGATAATTTGGATCTCACCTCATTTGTTTAATGCACATAGAAAACCACAGCACCATGCTCTGTTTTCGCTGGACCACCAAAATTTCTACTAAATTCTCTCCACTGAAGGTCCTACTCAGAAATCCCAACGCAGTCTCATATCACCACCTTCGGTACCAAGAATTTAAACTTCAGTTTCTGAAATCCTATTTGTTTCACTATTTTGACATAGTAAAGGGGAATAATCTGTTTTCCTTTCTTCAGCCTACAACTACGACATCTGTAACTATTTGGGTAACATTGTGATCTATGTCCCAGAAACAGAGTATAGGAATTGAAAGAAGTAACTGGGGGCACCTGGGTGGGTCAGTGGGTTAAAGTCTCTGCTTCGGCTCAATTCATGATCCCAGAGTCCTGGGATGGAGCCCCGCATAGGGCTCTCTGCTCAGCAGGGAGCCTGCTTCCCTCCCTCTTTCTCTGCCTGCCTCTCTGCCTACTTGTGATCTCTGTCTATCAAATCAACAAATAAAATCTTTAGAAAAAAAGAAAGAAAGAAAGAAAGAAAGAAAGAGTGACTGAATACCAGTGAGAAAATCTGTATAAAATTTAGGAACTGATATTTAGGTTGGGGGGGGAACCTATAAAAGTCACATAACTAAAGTAAGAAAAAATAACATATTATATATGTGGTTTTTACTAAAATATTATTTAAGATAGAATCTGTTTCTGAGAGCCATCGAACTCCCCTATAAAGACAAATTTTTTAAAAAATAATATGAAGGTAATGGTACATGTGAATTATCTTACCACATTAAGATAAATTTCCAGTAGTTTGAGTTGTTGGGATAAATTCCCATAAGCTTAAATGTGGGACCAATGAAAGAATTCTATTAAAATCATGCTCAAATATAATGCAACATTATTGTATATACGCTTATTATATTTCTCAAATGTCATCTTATAAATTGTGTGAGTGTGAGTGTGTGTGTGTGTGTAGAGGGCTGAAATGGTGGTAGTGATAGTGAATTTATTAAGCCAAATATTTGAGCTGTTCTCCCAAAAGGGGGAAAAATTGATTTACATGATTATTTGCTATTAAGATTCAAATACATCTACTATGCTTAGGTTTTCTCTTATGTTTTTCAATTTTTGACAGCTGTCAGTTTACAGTTATAATTATCTTACCTAAGCATCACAAACACTGCATTAGTATCTTCAGAAAATATACTGAGAAAGCTGCAGTTTCCCTGTCCCAAATCAATTACTGCATTCTTAAACTTGCAGTATATTCATCTGTGGGCACTGAGGCAGCCATGGGAGAGTATTGATTGGAGTATAATGTCATGTGTAGCAGGAGAAAAAGATGAAAAGTGTTTTCTGCTTAATGGGTTGGTATTAAGTAGGTGGGAATGGCTTCTAATTAGCCAACAATTGCTGTGTTTCCCAGTTTCCCTCCTTTCCCTCCTCCTGTCGGTCACCAGCTGCCAATCTGCCCCCATTTTTTTTTTTTTTTTTTTTTATTTGGAGTTCATTGCTCACTGCAGTGAAAGCCTTTGTTTAAGAAAGAGGGCTCCCAGGGTCTCAGCTGCCTGGGTACAGCTTGCTGCCTACGATGAGTAGCAACTGTCAGTTTATTTTATCTCAAGCTTTTCATCATTCTGTTGAAACTGATCGACTGAAACCACCTGAGAGACCTGAGGATTCCGTACCTACAAGTCATTAGCTAGGACTGCAGACTCTCACCACATAGCAAGCCAACGGAACACTTCCTGAAATATGGTCCACTTTAACCCCATGTTTCCCCATGAACACGTACGAATTCTGTCCCTTTTTTGTTTTTGAAGCTGAGTCAATGGGAGACGATGCCTTTGACGTACAGACATAGAGGCCAGGGTATTTCACTTTGGCTGAGGGAGGAGAATGTCGGGGTGACAGGCTTTGCTACAGTATACCACTGATATGGGGAGCATTGTTTTGTCCACAGCAAAAGTGAATATAGAAATGGAAAACATTTTACAAAGTGACTTTATAAGAACAGGTCTTAAGCCCGATTCTTTACAAACAGCAAATGTGCCAGGCTCAAGTCTGATTTTGTATGCGTTGTGATCCATAACACAGCTGCTTAGCTGGTTTCCTACTCCACTTTAGAACTGAGTAGAGGAAAATTTCCTACGCACCTTAATGATACTTTGAAAACATGTTTTAAGAGGTGTCATCTAACCTGTTGTATCCTGAATGCATCAAAACAGAAGGACATGATGAGAAAGTCCACTCATGCCGCAACGGTGGACATTTAGTGAAAATCAGTGATGTGCAAACCTAGTGAAAAATGCTGTTACTTGCCACTTAGAATAGTAGGGCTGTGAATATGTGCTATTTAACCACATTTCAACACGGGTACTGAGGCTTCTCGGGACAGTGTGATTTTCGAAACATTTAGGAGAAGGAATGGTAACTGAGCAGAGAAAAAGATTATTATTTCTGATAAATGATGCGAAGTAACAAGTAACAACTGAGGAAGAGTTCCAGGACTTTTCACCTGATTTCAGAATAAATACCTAAAGACTGCGAGAAGAATAGAGATACTGATTTAAAGTGCTTTCCAGAGTTCAAATGTGAATTTATAATATTGCTGAGAAATGTTATATGAAGACCCACCTACTCAGTGGGCTTACATATATGCGAGAAACAGCACATATTCATGCGGAAAAGATAACCTGGCATTATTATAACCTTAAAAACTGAAAAAAACTTTAGAGCAGTGCTCACACGTAAGGATCACCTGGTGAGCTTGTCCAAGGCAGATCCTCAAGGCCCAGGGCTGGTGATCCATTAGTCTGTGGTAAGAAGATCTGGGAGGTGCATTTATAGCAACTCATCCCACCACCATTCAGGGTAAGTGGTCCTTGAGCTGCACCCTCGAGAAACTGCCTAAGGCTTCTTATGAAGTTTAATTTTCCATAGGGTATTTTAAAATACTTGCATCATAATAGAAAATGCAACAAACAGAACAAACTTTATTTCAATGTCATTTTTCCTCATAAGAATCTTCTACTTACAATCGCTTTAAAAATCATTAAAATATGAAATTTAAAAATCACTAAAACTACAAAAGAGAAATCCCCAGGAGCTTCACATGTCGTAGTATTGTTTTGTGAAACTCTAGATTCGCAAATATGTATTCTGTTCTCACAAGGCAAAATGTATTTCTTACTGTAGGTTTTCATCAAAAAGGCCACTGCTTTACGACGTAGTCTTCACAGGGCAGCCAAAGTGATCCTTTTGAAAACTCAGAGTTCTAGTCTCAGAACTCAGTGAGAATACTATTACAGCTGGAATAAGATCCAAAGTCATCACTAGGGCCCGAAACTCCATTCTTCCTACTCTCCTCCTCACTCAATTTGCTCCCACCATGCTGGTCTTCTGGTCACCTGGCTGTCTTCTCCGAGCCCTCCCAGATACTCACAGGGCTTGCTTTGTCATTTCCATCAGGTTTCTCTGCAAACCACGCCTCTTTTGAGGGGCTTTTCTGAACTTTCTGTTTAAAACAGCGCCTCTGCCCCACACCCCAGGCCCAATGACTGTCCTCTTACCTGCTTTATTTTTTCTTCATAGCTCTTAGCACTACTTGTAGTGACTGATGCCCAGCATCTAAATCTCCCTCTCCATGCTTAAGAAATTCTCCACTTTATTAATTTCAGTGGAAACCTGCTTTCAGTCTGGGCACTGAGAAGTCAGCTTGTACTCACTTTCCCAGCTTCCCTTGAAGCTGGGCAGGTCATGGGAGCCAAGCCCTGCCAATCAGCTGCATGCACACCCAACTCGAGCTTCAGGAGCTGTGGCTTGTTAAGCTGGGCTGCAGAGTCCAGCCTGGCAAGGCGTGGCATCAGGCAGGACTCTATATTGTAAAGCTTTTTAAATGGTTCTCATGACAAGAAATTAACTTACCAACGTGCATGTGCTAGTTCATTTTATTTTTTCCTGGACATTGGCTTCAGAACACGCAAACCTGAAAGACTTGTCATATACATTCGTATTCATAGAATTGTATCCTTTTTGTATCCCTTTTATCGAGTCTGTATAAATATTTACGTTAGTTATTGAATTACACTTCAGTTAGATCTGTTTGTGAATATAGATTTATTGCATGTATAGGTATTTAAAATTTGTTTTAATTTTAGTATTACTCTTGATCTTTCTGTTTCACTTCAAATCAATGTGCTAAAGACAGTCAAAAAGATTCTGAAGAAAGAGCAATAGGTAAGCTTTGGTTTACCTATCTTTTAAAATTATATTTTTCTTGGCACCTACAGTACAAAGCTGACCTATTTTTTTAAAAAAGGAAAATTCCGATGTTAGATATAGAAAGTGACAGTATTATGCATAATTATCTATGCAATTACACTTGCACATGCTTGAAAATTTTTAGCCAGGAATGCTTAATAACATTTGCATGGTTAAATGAGACAGCAGAAACAACTGGAAAGGCCTCAGGGCATGGTCATCTATTTAAGCATCCACTTGGATTTTCAACATAATTAGTCATATAATTGTGTGCCTAAACTTAGTAGATTCATGTAAGTAATTATAAATTATTAAAAAGCTGTGCATGTGTTTTGTTCTCTATTTCCTGCCAATCAAATTACTAAGGAATATACTATGTTCACATTTCATCATATAAATCTCCAAATAAGATTACAATGTAATGCCCTGGATGAAAGTGAATAAACCAGTGAATCCGTTCAGATGAGATTTAGTTAATATAGTTATATGAACATTCATATTTTTAGAAAGAATTCCTATCATCAAATCACAAGTCTGTTCATCTGTCCCTATTAAGAGTTCTAAGAAAAAATGTTTCTTTTGCTTATGCTGTATTTGACACAGTGAATTTTTTATTAATTTTTTTAACTTGAATTAATAGCTGAAGGTTGGATATAATAGCTTCCTTTCATATCGCTGATTTCCTTCTTATCATAGATCTATTAGTGGGTGAAGGTAAAAACTTAGCCAAATAAATCTGAACAGTAAAAATTATTAACCCTCCCAATTTTACGATGGTCATCTTCTTCCTGACTAGTGAGTTTAAAACTTCATTTTATTTCATACTTCTCCATTGTTTTCCCCCCTCATTGTTATTTTAATATCTGGGTTGAAAATGCGGAGATTTGTGGAAAACTATGTATCCCTTCTCAGGACCTCATCTAATAAACAATACCAGAAGACCCCTGAAAGTGTTGAACTAAATTTCTTTTGATAAAAGTGCAAATTACACTTAATTAACTGCTGATACAAGGAAACACAGTCTTAATACGAGAAATTAGACTTATTTCACTAACGGCAAATATTAACCAGTCTTTTCCTCATTTTGGGTACCTGATTCCATGTTAGAAGTCAATAAATGCAGCCCTTAGAGGCATCACACTTAAATGAGCTAACTTAAGTTTTCCCTATTGGTTTGACAAACTCCAACTTTGATTACCTTAAGGGCACAATGAGAGAACATCTATTTGCTCAGGTTTTTTGATTGCAGGTTAGAGTAAAATGAAAGGAAGAAAATATCCGAGTATACTGTAGTGATAAAAGATTTGGAGATGGTGAATATTGGTCAGTGCTTTTAGTATTTATTTTATTGTGACAGTAGGTCAGAGGATTTAGACATTAAATGTGTTCAGGTAAGTTTGCAGTATTTCAAGGATTCAGTTAAGGAAGGTCAAGACACTGGTCAGGATGGACTGACATTAAAATTAAAAACATATGCTAGTATTTCTTCCGATTAGATTTTTGCTCAACATTTTCCACACGGAGCATATTGTTCCCATGCCCAGGAGGCAGACATCACCCATAGAAGTGAAATATACATCCATGCACTGTTAGTCAAGTCAGTCATTATAAAAAGGCATTGTAAATAATTTCTAGTTTCTAAAAGAACATTTGTCATGAAAAGTATTTATTTTATATTAATTACACTAAAGAACCTAGACTATAAAAAAAATTTACCTTTGTCTGGGATTTAAAAATATAGGGATGGTGGAGGAAAATATAGGGATGGTGGAGGAAATTTAAAGAAAAAGAGTGAGTCCTGGGACCATGGATATAATTTTTGATTGAGTGGTTAAAAAAAATCAAAATTCATAATAATGAGAAAACAAAGGTGAGAATTAATTAGAAAAACTCCCACACAGTACCCCAAATCAGGGAAACTTAGGAAAAAATTAGAAGCTAACAAAATTTGTTCTTCCAATATGTTCATGTTTGAAATATTAACATCACTTTTTTCAGAAGAAATCATATGGATTAAGAATCACCTGAATTATCCTAATAGAGCTTTACTGAAGGAGTTTTAAATACATGTCTGAGAAGATTTTTTTTGCCCCGCAATTCTAGCAATGGTAGGGGAACATTTACCTAAATTGGTGCGGTATTTGGAATCCAAGACTACAAGTAAAAAGACATAACTGGAAGCAGGGGTGAGAGCCCTCACTGAGGAGAGGAGTATAAAGTGGGGGACAATGGGATTCTCTCAGAACTTCGAACCCTAGCCTTGTATTGGTACAGATCAGGGATTTATTCTGGTTTTGCTATGGTTTAACTAACCAAAAAAACTTTTCGTAAGCTTTTCAAACTAGCAATTAGAGATGGAATCGAAACAAAACCAGATTAGAAAAACCCAGTTACATTGTTCTTGGAAGTGGTGAGTTCAGTGTACTTTGGGAAGTTAAAACTGGTAACACCATCAGCTACCAAGAACTGTGAGCAGAATCTAAAAGAAGTATAGTTTTTGTTTGAGCAATCAAGAATTCTCTTTTATTGAACCAAGGCAGCAGATAGAGAAGGAGGCTCTCAGAGGGGAAAAAAAGGAAAGAGAGAGAGAAAAAAAAGATCTTTCAACCCATGGGATCTAGAGCTACATTATTATTTCCCAATGAAGTAGGCATTAGTTTTCTGAAAAATTTTTTTTTGATTCCTAAGGAAGCAAATATGTCACCTGTGTTGTAGAAAACATATGAAGATGGGGGAACTGTAAGTGAAGGAAGAAAATTGAAAATCGGGCTCAAACTCTGCAGTCATTTTTTATGTAAGGATTTTGGCTTAAAATCCTTACATAAAAAAAGATTTTGTCTTCTTCAGCATGTTTCATCTTCGGAATTATTTTATTACCAGTTGCAGAAGCCACTGAATTCTCTAAACTCTTTCTTAAAATTTATTAGAAGTATACTTGATATACATGATAGCATGATTTAAATGAGATTGGCAGAAAAAAAATGCTTCTCTTTCTTAAGGTTTTTGACAACACCATGGAATCTATAAAGAATATATTTTAATATATTTTAATGTGTCACTCCCATTTGTCTTATCAAACTTGTTTTCTGTGACTAGAAATAGAAGTAAAACACAAAGGATTTTAAGGATCTCTGCCTTAGAAAAAAGTCACAAGCAGACTCACAACCTACAAACACACAGTTTATAAACTGTCCTACAGAGAAATGGCTATCCCAGTTCTCCCCCGGAGTTCCCACTGAGACTATCCAGGGGCCGTCATGGAGAATCCTGAAGCTTGCAGAGTTAGGGCAGGGTCAACGAAGCTGTACTAACAAACAACTCTGCAAATCTCCATGGTTCACCACAATAAAAGATTATTATTCTGTGTTCGCACAAAGTCTGCAGCAGGTCTGAATGGCATTCCAGGACAAATGTTCCACATGTAGAGACTGACTGCATCAGTCTCGTTGCCCTGTAATTTTTTTTTCTATTTTATTTATTTATTTGACAGACAGAGATCACAAGTAGGCAGAGAGTCAGGCAGAGAGAGAGGAGGAAGCAGGCTCCCTGCTGAGCAGAGAGCCCGATGCGGGGCTCAATCCCAGGACCCTGGGATCATGACCTGAGCAGAAGGCAGAGGCTTTAACCCACTGAGCCACCCAGGCACCCGCCCTGTAATTCTTAATAATGCTTCCACTATGATCACTGCAGCAGGGAGAATCCACTGGAGGATCTCACGCAGGCTCTCCTATGCTTACACCCAGAAGTAACTTTTGACCATTGGCCAGGACTAGTCACAGAGCCTTGCCTAGCTGCCAGGAGATGAAAAATGCAGTCTTCCGGGTGCCCAGAAGAGTAAAGAACCAGATACTGGTAAGCCCTTGTAATTACCACCCCCTTGAGTAACAGTTGCTGAACTCTCTGAAAATTACACGCAGTAATTGTAGGTTTTTCTGAAGAGAGGAGGGAGATCTTAGCTTTCACTGGATTCTTTAAGGGGATAGTGATCTGTCATCTAAAAATTCTAATAAGCTTTTTAAAAAATGTAGAAATTTATATTGAAGAAAGGAAAGTTTTGAAATTCAGGAATAGCTTAGAGAAGTCAAATTTAGGGCAAGTTCCCAGACTTTAGAAGACTGGTTCATGTGTTGGCCTCATTGTCCACAATTATTTTGCCCCACACTGCCTGAATGATTTCAGTTATACCCTGTATTACAGATGCCGTAAATTCTGGCAAAAGGGAATCTTTAATGTCTAAAAAATCCTAATTGCTCTGAATAGGTTCAAGCACTTTCAGTCATTAATAATAAGGATGTGAATCAGCTTAATCATTATATATTATATATATAATATATAATTATATATTTTGTTTGTTTGTTTGTTTCAGTTGTTTAACACAGGAGGGTAAATCTTTTCCTTGTGACTTCATCTTGGTCAGAAATAGAGCCCCACTTGTTTCTTTGCACCATGAATATTTTAATCCAGATTTTAATTAAAGTCTAATCTTTTTAAATGTTTAACATGACTTCTGCTAAATATAAAGTATTATTGTAAAAAAGTGCAACCCAAGGAAATGATTCTTGAACTAGAATTCTAGAAAACTAGATTATAGGTCCATTTTGTCTTTCAGATTTTTATATAACTGCATGTCTGTGGACCTGAGGACATTTGAAAAAAAAAAAAAAGTAGACCAAGTTATTTCTTTAGTACCACACAGCTCAATAATTTCATGATTCCATAAAACTCAAAAAAGTTCAAGAAGATTTTAACTCATGTTCAGAAGACAGAAAGGGGCTACAAGAGTGGTTCCAGATTGAGGAAGGCAGAGACAGATATAAACAGAAATGTATGAAGAAAGGGTAGTAATGAGCCCCAGGAACAGTGGGGAAAAGGTAGGCATTGAGGAAATGCTGAGGAGAGGTATGACACAGGGTTGAACACAGGAGGATGGATTGAAAATCTGCAGATGGAACAGTGCACTCGGGTCAGCAACTTCAACAATGCCAACCAGGGACAGGTCAAACTGCATATGACAGCAGATAGCTAGAAACTCCTTTATTATACGTTCTAGCAGAAAGATCAAATATTTGGACCTGGCATTTTTATAGCTGTTTGATATATTAAAATAGTAATAATAATAATAATAACCGTAATAAAATTCCCTTTTGTGGAAACCCACAGAAACAAGTATTTATGGGGGAAAAACAACAAATAAAATGCTCACGAAAATCTAGATTGAACTACAAAATACCATATTTATTTAGAAGATGCTCCTACTGAGGAACTATTATCAGTCCCAAAGAATCTTATTAATGATCTGTTTTGAACTTTAGATAGAGAGACTTGAATTGAAATCTTTGCCCAAAGTCACAAAGCAAATTAGGGCTCAATATGGTATTAGAACCTAGGTCACCGGACTCTTACATAACACTCTCCCCTCAATTATCTAAAATACCAGTAGGGTGAGCTTTGATTCAGTCAGATTTTTCGTCAGAATCTTCTTTTTACGTGTCATGTTTTTGAACACATTAAAAAGAGACAGAGGTTTGCTCTGTGACAATAAGATGCTATAAAACCCGCTTGCAGACTTTTTGGCTAATTCCAGAACTTTTTCCTCATTGTTAGGGTTATTTAATTGAAGCAGCTGAACAAAGTATAATAGAACATGAGGCTCACTCGTGAATGTGGCTTTTCCACATTCATTAAAAGGGCTGAGTTCATGAATAAAAAATACAAGCAAAGAACAAGGTGGGAAAACGTGGCTCAACATCAAACCAAGGACTTGACATTAAACCCACACAAACCAAGGGCTGAGAGAGAAATTCATGGTCTTGACTGTTCTTTTAAGAATATGAAATGATTCATAAAATGAGAGTGGTATTTTTGGTACTCAAGGAAACCTTTGCATGTCATTTTGTAGAAAACAGTGTCTTTACTGACTAGCCGGTGTATTCATCTATTTCCATACTCAGAATTTGCATCCTATTTCTCTGATATAATTAACATTTGGCTAAAATAAGAATGTGCATTAAACCCATATTACTGATATTATCAATGAAGTGGTTAACCACGTTGGCAATGAAATGGCTGTATTTACCTTTCTAAGTTAACAGTTCTCTTATGTTGCACAAGAAAAGCTTTTCTTTCTCTGTCACTGTTCCACATCTGGGTCTATAATCTCCACAAGGCAAGATGAATTAGCTATCCATCAAAAAAAAAATAAATTCGTGATTGGAGGCATAGTCTTTCTAGTAGGAAAAATAAACTATGTTCTGGAGAAATCAGCAGAAATTCATAGGCCCTTAATCCTTCCAGAGCCAACCAATTTCTGTTGCTTCAGGCTTGAATAATTTTATTGAACTGCAATAAATTTGAATTCCCTCTAAATTCCCAAATTTGGGAGGAGAATCTACTCTTATTTTACTATTGGAAAGAAAAGGAGGAAGGTGAAATTATTAAAACCATATCTGAGAGTATTAGAATGGTATGAAGGTTCCTGTATTTGCTGTGTTCCCTCTGAAAGGTACAAAGAGGAGAGATGATTGCTGGTGAATCACTGTTCCATTTTATCTAGAGACCTGAGTGCTCTCACTGCTCTATTCCCTTAGGGGGTCATGTTCCTCTGCTTAAAAGAATATTGCCTGCTCTGTGAGCTAATGATTTGTTTGGAGGATGTAAGTCTCAGAGGTGGAGATAACTGCACAGCTTTTATAATGTATCTTTCATATCTTTGATCTGCTTTTTTTCTGAATACATGGGACCCCTCAATGGCAAGATTAAAGATGTCTCTTCAGAGAAGAAAGGCAAAATTTGAAAACCTAAAAGCTGCTCAGATTTCCAAATAATATTTCCGTATTTCTTCATTTTGTCAACATCACACTTGTTGTCTTGCATTCATGTGATAACCACATGGTAATCAAAACACGGGTATTGGATCATAGTGGTTTTGTAGTTGTTGTTTTTCCAAGGAGATATGGAACTATGAATCCTGTTTTAAAAAGTGGTTAGCGCGAACTTGTTCATGGCTAGGACATACATACTCATTTTGAATTCTATTTAATTTGGGAAATATTTACTTGGTACCTAGCAGATGTTAGGCATTGTGCTTTCCTTTGGAGGAAACACCAAAGATCAGAATCTGTTTTCAAGACACTCATACTCTCATTGGGCAGATAAGGCAATTACAGAAATGGTCATGACAGAATGTAGAATAGGACAAGTGAAAAGTGCTTGGAGAGAAATGAATGACATTCAATGTGGGAACAGAGAGAAGAGACAACAGTCAAGTAAGATGGGGATCAGGGAGGATTTCAACATCTCAGAAGGACCATGGTAAACATTTCCCTGGATGGGGCTGGAGTTGGAAGTAAGGTGGTATTAATGTATGTTACGTGTGTCTGGGGCATGAGGGGGTAGCCAGGGAAAGGGAGGTGGTCAAAAAACATTATGAAACTTGTACAGAATTTGTAGGCAGTAGGGATCCAGTGAA
Organism: Neogale vison; assembly: GCF_020171115.1. Lineage (NCBI taxonomy): Eukaryota > Metazoa > Chordata > Mammalia > Carnivora > Mustelidae > Neogale > Neogale vison. Next base: position 146,431,059 of record NC_058101.1, on the reverse strand, counting down.
GTTTTTGAAGCAGATTAAAAATAGAATAGTAAGTGTTGTAGTTTAAGAAACACCTTTGAAGCATTTAAAAAGCACATTTTACTGTATTTTGAACTAAAATATGTCCATGTAAACATATAAGTGAGTATGTTTGATAATATCCTACAGGTTTTATTTCCAAATAGAACAGCTACCACTAAAAAATGCCAGTAGTAGAAGACTTAACTTCTCATTTACATTTGAATCTGGAGGAGTAGTCTTCATTTTTATAATAACATAGCTCATCCACGCATAGATTTCTAATCTTGGTCAAATGAATCAGGAAGGGGGTGTACTTTTATAGTGTTTCAGAAAATTTAATCTTCTCCACCATAGGAATAGCTGAGTTTTTACTCTTTGAATAATATTTTTTATTAACATATAATGTATTATTTGTTTCAGGGGTACAGGTCTGCAATTCATCAGTCTAACACAATTCATAGCACTCACCATAGCACATACCCTCCCCAAGGCCCACCACCCAGCCACCCCATCCCTACCCCTCTACCCCTCAAACAACCTTCAGTTTGTTTCTGAATAATGTTTTGAAATGCATTGTTTTGTTTTACTCCTAAGCCCTTGGAAACACAAAACACCCTCACCAAAAATTGCACTACTGGGAATTTACCCTAAAGATACAAACGTAGTGATCCAAAGGGGCACGTGCACCCGAATGTTTATAGCAGCAATGTCCACAATAGCCAAACTATGGAAAGAACCTAGATGTCCATCAACAGATGAATGGATCAAGAAGATGTGGTATATATACACAATGGAATACTATGCAGCCATCAAAAGAAACGAAATCTTGCCATTTGCGACAACATGGATGGAACTAGAGCGTACCATGCTTAGCGAAATAAGTCAAGCGGAGAAAGACAACTATCATATGATCTCCCTGATATGAGGAAGTGGTGAGGCAACATGGGGGCTTAAGTGGGTAGGAGAAGAATCCATGAAACAAGATGGGATAGGGAGGGAGACAAACCATAAGTGACTCTTAATCTCACGAAACAAACTGTGGGTTGCTGGGGGGAGGGGGGTTGGGAGAAGGGGGGTAGGGTTATGGACATTGGGGAGGGTATGTGCTTTTGGGTAAATTGGAAGGGGAGTGAACCATGAGAGACTATGGACTCTGAAAAACAATCTGAGGGGTTTGCAGTGGCGGGGGGGTGGGAGGTTGGGGTACCAGGTGGTGGGCATTATAGAGGGCACAGCTTGCATGGAGCACTGGGTGTGGTGAAAAAATAATGAATACTGTTTTTCTGAAAATAAATAAATTGGAGGGAAAAAAAAAAGAAAAAAAGAAAGAAAGAAATAGCTTTATAGAGTGAAGAAAAAACAAGGGAGATTTTTGAAAAAGCCCCAAACAGGATTGCAGCAAATAGAAGAACTAGACTCTCTTGTTTTGAGTTTGTTTGTTTGTTTGTTTTTAAAGATTTTATTTATTTATTTGACAGAAAGATTACAAGTAGGCAGAGAGGCACGCAGAGAGAGAGAGAGAGAGAGAGAGAGAGAGAGGAGGGAGCAGGTTCCCTGCCAAGCAGAGAGCCAGATGCGGGACTCGATCATAGGACCCTGAGATCATGACCTGAGCCGAAGGCAGAGGCTTTAACCCACTGAGCCACCCAGGCGCCCCTTGAGTTTGTTTGTGGTTTTTTTTTCATGATTATTAGAGTAATAGTTAGAGCTTATCCAAGTAAATCAGAAAAAGGGGAGTAGCCCAACTTATTCTCTACCAAATCTTTTATCAAAAGAAGTAATCTAAGAGATAGATAGATCATATTTCCTCTGCTTTCTCTCCTGGGCAGACAAGATGAGGGAGTAAAGGGAAGATAACTCAAAACTACAGTGCAAGCTCTCAAGTATATAACACAACATCCTGAAGTGAACAAAATATTATCTAAAAGTGGTTAGTTAATAGTTACCTGTAGATATTTGTTGGGTACTCAAGCACATTGAAATTGAACAAGCCATCTGTTTTTGAAGACTTTATCCTGTACATATATTTGGAATGAGACCTTTACTTATTTCATAACTAGAGGACAGACAGTGGTAAGTGGTATTCTACTAATGCTACACTACTAATTCTACTAATATAAAAGAAGCAATAAGATTCCTTTGTGCACAATCTACTGTTATTTACTATTTATTCTATGGAGAAAATAAAAACCAAAGAGCTTATTGTTTCCTCTAAATGACCTAATAGGGGGTGGGAAGAGTTCCAAGCAGGAGATGGTTCTTTACATACCAGAATTGTGTCTATGATTCCATTTGTGCTATCCCAAACATCCCTAAAATATTTTGCTTGAGAAAGTTTCATTTACCAACAATTATGCAACCCAAGGGTCTGTGATAGGCAGTACTATTAAAAATTTAAAAAATCCGATTCTGAAGTTCTTAACTGAGGACTGGAGCCAGTCAAGTTGATGCATGAAAGTGACATTCACATCACTTCTAGTTATTCGTTTTTAATTGACTGCTCTAATTATCACAAGAAAAAGTATGTATGAAAAGAAGTGGAGTTAAGAGAAATTAATATTATATTTTTCTAAATTAATATTCTAACTTGAATTAATCAAATATAGGAAAATTTACTACCATCAGCAAAGTAAGAGTATAATATTAATTGCATTTGATACTGATAAGCATCTGTGAACTAACATCTGTGACTTGTTCTTGTCAACAAGGTACAACACTGAACTTTAAAAAACAACAACAACACATTCTCACATTCTGATCAGTGCATGTTGTTGAATATTTAACTTAAAAAAAGAACATGAGGTTGATGATTTGTCAAGTTTAACTAATCATTACTACATTTTATGCTTTCCTTATCATCAAAGATACAATATAGCGTGAAGGAACATCCAATATTTATGTAGTAAGGCATAAATAAAGTTAAAATTACCAGTAAAATAAAAATCACCGATGGAACCATTAAGAATGACACAAAAACTAAACTATTTTCAAAAACTGAAGTCTTACCATTAGTCGGATCACAAACAATGCTGCCTCGATTCTCCTTCCATGACAGCAGGTAGCTAAGGCTGGTGAGATCTTCAGACTCGATATAACTGTTAACCCTCTGCATGATCTGATGAGCTTTTGCTATTCCATAATGCACTTTCGTTTCATCCATTTGACTCAAGTTTGTAAGCTCTGCTGTTGTGTTGAAAGCTTGCTGAAAGTATTGTGAAGCTTTCTTGTAGTATCCCTAAAAATGTAAGAGAAATCATTTCTTTCTTAGTTTTTTATTCTATCTTTCCACATATCTGCTCACCTTGGTATGTACCAGACTTATCTTTCAACAGTTACAGCATTCATCTTTTAGAAGAAAGAGATGGCAGGCGGGGACTCTATGAGAATAAGGTTCTTTTAAAAAGTTGTGATTACTAACCATACAATATCTTGAAGCTAGGATACTAAAAGAGCTTTATCTATCAAGTTGAACTATATGAAACGTAAGCTTTTTTGGATTAAAAATGATCAAATGTTAGCATTTTCAGATGGTAAAACCTGGTACATGGTAGCAAAAAGTCTGGGTCTTTTTAGAGTGGCCCAATTCACATTAACTTGGATGTAATTTTCCTACTTGTAGCACTGGATTTACCTAATAAAGCATTTTTAACCAGTTGTTTTTAGTCATAGCAAGAGATCATTTTCAGCCAATCTGTTTCAGATTTACGGAGCCACTGAAAATTGATGTATTTATCTGCTGATTTGGTTATTGCTCTTGTTTTCCCCATGTGCTTATGTCATTCTTGACTAAGAACATCGGAGGTAATCAAGATTCCTGAAAAATAATGATCCTGATGGCACTAGCACAACTCATTTAAATGTTCATCTCTTAAAATTTTTTGCAACATCTCATTGAAAAAATTCAAGCCAGTTTTCTGTTTTTTAGGTTTTGTGGGCTTTTTTGATTATACTCTCCTACCCTCCTATAAGCTACTGTCCACGATAGGTTTCAAAGTGTCAGGGCCAGTGCTAAGTACTTCATATTTATGTCACTAACTTTCATAAGTCATCCTGTGAGAAAGTACTATTCTTATTCTACAAATAATGAAATTGAGCCTCAGGAAAGAGGCTCCCTTCTGCCAACCTCCAAATTTTCTAAAGATCCTCATGAAAACATTTTCCTCAATGGAGGATATCATTTTTAGGATTGAGCCTACACTTTTAAGATGCTAGGGAACGAAGTTTCCTTTCTTCACTGACTTGTAAATCTCCTTTCCTCTCCCTTGCCCCTCCCTCCTCTCCCCTCCTCTCCTCTCCTTCCTTTCCCTCTTGCTCAGACACACAAAAACACACATGCACACACTTTTGAGAAGAGAGAGAATATTATGAGAGAATATTTTATTATAAGTTTTCAAATTATTTTCTCACAACATTTTATGAAGGAGGTGGTAATACAAACACCATTGAAACACCCTATACCATATCCCAGTACAGGCAAAATGCATACTCAACTCTATACAACTCTGTATAGTCATGGTGTTCAGACAGCAAACTGATTGGACACAAAAGTTGCTGGAGGATGAGGAGGGGAGAAATAGGGCTTGTGTGACAGTTATGTTACATACATAAGCAGTATAATACTATGTTATAGACCCTCAGGATGGTTTAGTGAACTCTTTACTCAAATGGCTCATTCCAATTAAACTTACTAATTTAAACACAAAAAATTTGTTCTGTATCTTATCAATAATAATTTTTGTTTGTTGAGATGACAGTTCTTTCTTTTATTTCAAAATGTAAAGCATAGAATTTATATGAGGACATGGTTACTTAATTAGAAAAAATAAAATGTATCAAAGACATTTATATGGTAAGTATATTATATGATTGAGGAACAATGCAAATATTGAAGATGGAAATAAAACTAGTTAATATTTTGGATTGTTCTGCTAAACATCAAAGATATAGGACAAAATAAATGAACATATGTGATTAGACCTCACATTTCTATTTTTAAAAACAGAGAAGTATAAATAATTATTTCTATATAATTAGAATATATTTCTATATAATTAGAACTATTGTTCTAATTATATTTCTGAGCTTATATTTTATTATTATATTATTCTATATATATTATATATAATATATTATTATATTATTATGAGCTTATTATATTCTTAAACTATTCACTGTCTTAGATGAAAGTCTTAATTAGGAAATTAGGGGGCATAAATAAATGGACATACATTTAAATTTCAAGAATTACTTTATATATTATTATGTTAAAATGAACTTACTCATTTATCAGGCAACTACTATGTACGAAGCTCCATGCCAAGCAGTGGGGATTCAGCAGTTAACAGAATTTACTATGCCTAAATTTTATATTAGATCCTCTCTAAGAAGTGTTTTTTCCCCCTAAAATAGGAGCATTATAATTATTCATAACTATTTAATTATAATTACATATAATTATTCTTCCTGCAAATTGAGCTTAGTATTCAATTGTTAGACACAGACACAACTACCATAAAACTGGAATCAACCTAAATTTCTCTAGTTTAAAACGCTATTAAGGAAATACATTAATTCTTCTAAGATGCAAGGATTTTTATACATACCATTTTGGAATGAGATTTCATTACTGTGTATTGTATTTTTAGATTTTTAATTCTTAAAGAGTTTAATATCTAAATTTAATCTCTTCTCCAAAGGTTCTGTCCAATGTTCTACAGTTCGATTTTGTTATCAGTTAATCCCTATCCTATTATAAAATTCAGAAGATTCTAATAATTAATCTTGGTAATCTTAAATATGAATTTGAGACTATATAAGTAATTGAGAATATATAAGTGAATTAATCACTTCACGATTGCCTCTTACTGGAAAAGAGAACTTTGCTTAGTGTTATAAATATCACTGGTAAGCATTTAAGGGACAATTACAGGACAGGATCTTGATGACATCGTAGACCTTAAAACAAAGCTTGCATTATTACACTATAATATAGAATTTTCATGCATTTTTCTGATTCTTACCAGATACTTCTCAGTGTGTCTGTCACTCTATACAATGAGCAAGCTCAAAACTAAAAGAACATTTCCTAGTACTAAGGAAAAGCCATTTTTTACACATTTTTTTTTTACTATTTTAGTCTGGAACTATTACTTTTTTATTTGTGTGTGTATTTTTTTTTAAGATTTTATTATTTCTTTGAGAGAGAGAATTGAGAATGAGCAGGGGACAGAGGGAGACGGAGAAAGAGACTCATTGCTGAGTGGGAGCCTGACAAGGAGTCTGTATCTACTTTTTTTTCCCTAAAGCATTCTCATTTCGCTACTTTATATTAATTCTATATTTTTATCAAGAGATCACATCAGGAGGGTGGAATGGGCGGCCCATCTTCTATGATTATATAGTAAAAGGTAAACTAATTAGAATAAATGATCTATTAAAGATGTGCTAATGTTAATTATAACAACACTATAATAACTAGAGAAAACAGTTAATTCTAATATTTTTTTCCAAATACAGTCTTATAGTTGTGGTCTTATAATAACATTATCTCTTAGAAGTGATTATAAGGAATACAATTAGAATACATTGCATGAATAATATTAAGCAAGAAAAGAGATGATGAGGAAGACTGACCAGTACCAGGAGTATTAGATTTGCTTTTAAAGATTCAGTACAAGTTTTCAGAATCATTGTACAAAAATGAAATAGAAGTTTGGAATTCCTAAAGTGGGAGATTCTTACTCTCCTGAGGTAGAAAACTGGTTACAAATTTATTGATTCAAAATAAAAAAAATATGATTGATTCACATACTTTTGCTCACCACCTCTGTGCCAACTTCTCATTTAGGATCTGGAACAAAATAATAAACAAGGTAGATATGGGCCCTATTCTCATTAAGCTATTCTAGCCAAATTAAACAACACTAAGAAGATATCATAAACAAGAAAACTAGGAGATGAGTGCTATGTGAAGTATTAATGTAATGTTAAAGAGTACCCAGTGGCTACTTTTTTCTTCTTCATATAATTTTTATTTTGGCATGTAGCTTTCAGGACTTCAATGAACAGAAACGGGGAATATGGAGATTTCAGATATTTTGGTTAAGTGGAGGAAGAGGTTTTATTTTTTCAACAAAACAGATACTTTTATTGATTGAATTTTTTGGCTTTTCTCTCAAATGCCTAGAAATCCCCACGGAATATAGTGGATTAGATTTCATCATTTTAGATTAGAAAATGTGTTCGAGCACTCAAATTACAGAAATGGTAGCTGTGATTAACAGTTTTCCTTATGAATAACAATAATGCCATCTTATATTACAAAATATAACTACCTTTCCAAAGCACCTTCATATGCTTTTTAAAACTGAGGTCTAATTGACATTACGTGACAATTATATTGTCATATATAATACATAATGTATTGATGATATATGACATTATATTAGTTTTGGGTATATAACATTATGATTAATGTTTGTATATATTACTAAATGATCACCACGGTAAGTTTAGTTAACATCACCTCACATAGTTACAAATTTTTTTGTGATGAGAACTTTTAAGAGCTACTCTTGGAAAATTTCAAATGTACAATACAGTATTCTTAACTGTAATTACCATGCTGTACATTACATTCCCACGACTTGTTTTTTTTAGAACTGGAAGTTTGTACCTTTGAACTACCTTCACCCATGTGGCTACTTTTAGTCAGTTGCCAAGGGAAGGCCTCTCTGAAGGTGTGGCATCTAACTGAGATATGATGACAATAATTCAGGGATATGAAGCTCAGATTGGAAAGCATTCCATATAGGGTATTCCAGCTAGGGCAAATGTCCAAGGCAGCAACAAGCTCCGCATGTTTGAGGAACTTCAAAAGTCCATTTGGCTGTGGTGGTGTCGATAAGAAGAGTGGGAAGAAATAAAGTCAGAGATGGGGTGAGCTGGTGTACATCTCACTTAGACTATTTCAGGTTCCCAGAAGAATGGGAAGTAATGGAAGTGCATTAAGTAGAGAAATAACACAATTTGATTTACATTTAAAAGGACTACTTGGGCATCTGTGTGGAGACTGGATTATATGGGTAAGAAATGGGGAATGGGCTTGAACTTCCTGCAGTAGGGCAGGTGAGAAAACAGTGTCACAAACTGATGGGATGATAGCAGCAGATACAGAGAAGGAGGCGCATCTCAGATATGTTTTGGTGGCATAAAGGTCAGGGTTTGCTTCTGGATTAGATATGGAGCAGGAAGGAGAAAAGAATCAAAGAATAGCCAGATTTTTGGTTTGAGCAGCTGGGCTAATGGATAATGACGCCATTTATTCAGATGGAGAAGATTGGGAGGAAGGAATCCTGTTAAATTTAAGATGTCTAAAGCTAGATTTACAAGCATGGAGTCCCAAGGAGAGATCAGAGCTGGAGATACAAATTTGGACGTCTTCAGCATATCTAAGGCCATGGGCCTAGATGAGGTCAGATAGGGGGAGTTCATAGATTGAGAGGTTTGCCTAGAAAATACCTGGGTCATAATCTATCATAGTTGAACACGAAGTTAATAGGGGAATAGAATTTAAGGGAAAATGATGAGTCCATTTCTAGCAGGTTATATTTGAAGTCTAAGTGAAGATGTTGGGCAGGTGGTGGGATAGGAGTCTGAAGTTGCAAGGAGTGAGCTTGAGAGGCTAAGTGCTTTTGTATACCCAACATATGACAGGCATTTGACTAGGCACCACGTACATATTTATAAATTCCTAATCCTTATACAGTTTTTGTTATTGACGCTTGAAACATGAAGAAACTGAGGATCAAAGAATTCATGTGCCCAAGGTCACAGTTAATAAATAGCTGAGTGCAGATTCAAGGGGAAGGGGGCAAAAATTAGTGAGGCTCCTCTTTGCCCTGCAAGTTTCCTTCATGAAAAAGCATAATAGATAGGATGCGATGCAAACAGCTTGTAAGACTGTTCAGGTGTATAACTTGAATAAAGGGATCTAATATCATTAGGACATATCCATAAGCAGCTGAAATAAGAGACATGAAATAATTCCTTGTCAGTATTTTCCTAGGAAATGACTTTGTAGAACTAGAAGGAAATTCAGGATGTCATCAAAGCTATCTCCCTGTTTCAAAAGAATAAGAAGGAAAAATAACTACATTAGATTCTAATAAACTCACTTTGTCATATGTTTTCAAATCATACTCTTGGAAATGATTTAACAACTCAGTCAGCCTGAGAAGTAATTGGTGGACTTTTGACTTGAGGAAGTACTCACAAAGAATCACAGTAATGCACAAAAACTGAATGCAACATGAGCACTTTTAATAACAAATTGAGTTTTTTTTTGAAGTCTGTAATGTCATAAAATTGTTATAGTATTGTATACTTAAGGGGCACTTGGGTGGTTCAGTCAATTAAGCATCTGAATCTTGACTTTAGCTCAGGTCATGATCTCAGGATCGTTAGACTAAGCCCTGCATCAAGCTTTTTACTGGGCGTGGAGCCTGCTTGAGATTCTCTCTCTCCTTTTCCTTCTGCCCCTTCCCCTGTCATGCTCTCTCTCAAAGAAAAACCAAAAACCAAAACCAAAACCAAAAACAGAAAACAAAACAAAACAAAAAAACTATTAAAAATCACTACCCTATTTATCAGTGACCATTTATTACATTAAAATATAAAGAGTCACTAAAATGTATGAATGAATTTGTATATTTGAAGGCAAGTATATTTGAAGATAGCATGAATATCTGAAATTCTCCAAATTTTATATTAGAATTGGCACATACTAGTAAAAAATTAACTTTTGGTAATTGTCATAGCCTTTGGATAGTATTCATGTCTCCAGCCTTTAAAATATTAGACTCTACTTTAAGACTTAAGAGCCAGAGAATAAAATACAGACTGATGGGATACAAACTCTTAAAAAATGCAAATATAAAAATGACCCCTCAGAAGGGTTTATCCTTTTTTTTTCCTTATGCTTTCTGTAACTAGGAGAATATACGCTGATACTTAATGTTTGTGGTACACTAACACACGGAGTTCTGGGCATCGTTTGGTGGAGGGTAAGGCAATTTGTGTTTTTGGCACTTCTGTTTTGAAGAACAATCCTTTTAAAAAGTAAGAATATGAATTACTTAGGAATGCCAATTCTGCTACTACGGGATAAGCTTCCCCTTAGACTGCCAGTCTCACAAGACCATGAGCCTTGTCTGTGTTTCAGCATGGCATCCCAAAAAGGAAAACAAGAGCATAAACAAGATCCAGGAGTCACCGGAGTAGAGTTTTACTATAGAGATGGGGCAGCAGAAAGGGCACACCATGGAGAGAGGGACCTGGGGTGACAGGTGCGGGAGGCACAAAGAAAGAGGGGAAACAATGTGGGCAGGAACATAGGGAGAGGAACACCGAGATCAGAAAGACAGACCAGAAAGACAGGGGAGGAGAGAGCAAGGTGTGCAGGGGAGGAGAAAAGAAGGAGAGTGACAGTCAAGAGCAAAAGAGGGTTTAATGATCGTGGGTAATAGGAGAGAGGAAGCACATGAGCCAGAGAAAGTAAGAGAGGAGGTGTAATAAGAAATCAGATACCCTGTTTAAAAGCACGTTTCCTATAGCAAGAACTATGGTAGTTTCATTCATTCGGATTAATTTAAAAGTTTCCTATAAAAAAAAAAGCCTATGCTGAGTGAAATAAGTCAGGCAGAGAGAGTCTGTTATCATATGGGTTCACTTACTTGTGGAGCATAAGGAATAACACAGAGGACACTGGGAGATGGAGAGAAGTGAGCTGGGGGAAATTGGAGGGGGAGACAAACCATGAGAGACTGTGGACTCTGAGAAACAAACTGAGGTGTTTGGAGGGGAAGCGGGGTGTGGGGGTGTGGTTAGCCTGGTGGTGGGTATTATGGAGGGCATGTATTGCATGGAGCACTGGGCGTGGTGCCTAAACAATGAATCTGGAACACTGAAAAAAATAAAATAAAAATTTTAAAAAGACTAAATAATTCTGAAATCATCAAAAATTATCAATTTCTGATGAAATTGATTATCTGCCAAATAAAAGACTGTAGTGATTAAGAGCATGGGTTTGAATACCACGGCCACCTAGAAACGTGGAGGCCTGGGGTAGGTTACTTAAACCCTCTGAGCCTCAGGGAAAAGGGAGATTGTATGATACCCCATAAAGGTGTGCCAAATAATAACGGCTTATCTAGCTGGGACTTGCTTCTCCTGCCAGGTACTATTCTCTAACTGCTCTACATTCATTAACTCAATACTCACTACAACCTTATAAGGGGAGAAAATTGAGGCACCTAGAAGGTAAGTTGTCCAGGCTACAGATCTTATTACAAGTGAAAGAAGTAGGCTTTTCGCCTACTAAACCTGAGTTTAGTCTCAGAATTCGTACCTTTAATAAATACGTATACAACGTCTCATTAAAGACTAAGATAAGGTATAGAAACAGTTTAAGAATGAAACTGCCCTCAAAAATGATAGATCCTATCATTATCAAAACAGCAATTATAACTAGAGAAAAAAAGCCTCTTTTATACTGTTTCTAAAGAACAATCTGGGTAATAAGAGCTAAACTCAGGAAAAATCAATCAAAAGATCAATGTGTTATGACCAATTCATTTCACTAGTAATGGTCTCTTGAATAAGATACTTTTATTTTAGACCTTCTCTTCTTTCTCTTTTCTTTTACATAACCAGTCTGATGTTAGAATTCCTTATTTCCTTCAGAATTACTCTTGGGATTGTCCTTTCTTCTCCTGAAGAACCTAGCAGGCCCATCACTGCTGAATTAATAAAACGAGAATTTGAAGCAAGGGAGATGAATGTTATTGTCAGCAGATAAAAGCCAACCATTATAATGATAGTCTTTGAATTGAAATGTTTTAATCGCTCTTCAAATCCAAAACCACTTAGAATCTTCACTGGCTGTGAAGACATGAATTAGTTTTAGCAGCTTGTGGTGACTGTGCCCAAGATGGCACTCAGGTCCTGGTAAAAGGGGAAGTAACTATCCTGTGCATTAACCAAACCCTGCGGTCCTGGGGTTATTCTCATAACATATCATGGGAAGGTGAGAGTCAGATGGGAATAGAATTTTAAAACTCTGAGAATTTCTCCCTACAAGAATGAAACACATATACTCACTTTTTCATTGTAGATATCCCCAAGCATTGTACTTGCTTTCACAACATCTAGTCTTTGGAAATTGTTTCCTGCAATTTTCACAACTTTTTTCAAGTATTTAATTGCTTCTATCATCTCTCCTTGGCTGGAAAAAATAAAATGAGAAATTATTGGAGTATCATCTCATTTAATGTCACCATAAAGAGGAGAGATTTTGTGTCTTTGCTTGAGAAAGTGCAAAATGGTTCAGGATAATGAAATGTGAAAGGAAAATTTTAAAAAACAGGTGGCTTTTCTTTGTTGGAACATACAGTGAGTTAAACTTAAACCTTTAGACCCTCTTGTATGGCTGGTGGGATTGTAAAATGGTGCACATGCTTTGGAAAACAACTTGTCAGATCCTCAAAAATTCTGATATACAGTTACCATATGACCCAGAAATTCCACTCCTATATATATATATATCTCCAAGAGAAATAAAAATATTATGTCTATACAAAACTTGCACACAAATGTTCACAGCAACAGTATTTATAGCAGCCAAAAAGTGGAAACAAATCCAATGTTGATCAAATGAAAGAATGAGCACAATGGGGGCGCCTGGGTGGCTCAGTGTGTTAAGCCGCTGCCTTTGGCTCAGGTCATGATCTCAGGGTCCTGGGATCGAGTCCCGCATCGGGCTCTCTGTTCAGCAGGGAGCCTGCTTCCCTTCCTCTCTCTATGCCTACCTCTCTACCTACTTGTGATCTCTTCTATGTCAAATAAATAAATAAAATCTTTAAAAAAAAAAAAAAGAATGAGCACAATGTGGTCTGTCCATACAATGGAACATTATTCTGCTAAAACAGAATGACGTTTAGTGATACATGCCAACAATATGGATAAACCTTCAAAACATGTTAAAGAAGCCAGTCACAAAAAAACACACATGTTATGATTCCATTCACATAAAGTGTCCAGAATATGCAAATCCATAGAAACAGAAAGTATAGTGGCTACCAAAAGCTGGAGAGAACAGTGAATGGAGAACAGCTGCTAAGAAGTATGGGGTTTCTTTTTGGAGTGACAAATATGATTCGACTTAAATTGTGGTGATGGTAGTACAACTCTGTGAATATAACTAAAAACTACTGAATTGTAGACTTCAAAATGGTGAATATATGGTATATGAATTCTATCTCAATGAAGCTGTCATTTTTAAAACCTCTGAAAAGGCTTTTCCACACTTTGCAAATGAAGACAGTCCTTTGTGAGGAGGCACAAATACGATGATGATTGTTCTAGAGCTACCGTATGACCTGCACTTGCACTACTGGGTATTTACCCCAAAGATACAGATGCAGTGAAAAGAAGGGCCATCAGTATCCCAATGTTCATAGAGGCAAGGAGAGCATCATTTTAAAGATTTCAATAAATTATATTCATTTGAATTCATTTGAATTCTGCTGTCATTTTATAAATCTGAGTCCCAAATACTCATCAGTTTTTCATGATCTGAATGCCACTTCAAGTATATACAAATCTTAGTTTTATAAGAGCAAGAGCTAAACAGAAAGAGGAGGGGGGAGTGGAAAGACTCTAAAAATCTCTCCAAAGGACATAATTATTTGAAATTTGAAAGCAAGTCTAAGGAGACATCAGTTGTAGTGATGTCCTGTGTGAAGAATGCTTAGGGACCCACAGAGAGAGGCACACTCTCATAAGGGCAAACGAGATTAAGAACCAAGAAAAAATATTTGTGCAACCAAAGAGACAGTAATTTTTGAAAACAGCTATATTTAAGTATAATAATACCGTGACTGATTTTGTACAGGAGGCTGACCAAAGTCCAGCTCAAGGGATATCGGGCTGCTGATTCAGGGACATGCTATAAACAAAATTCAGTGGACCTGCTGAGTCTCTGGATTTTATTTTTTTCCCCAATTCCTAACAGAATGGTGAATATAAGCTTATATGAAATTCTAATGTTAAATCATACCAGAACCACTGAAAATTTGTATTAATGTGACAGACTATGATAAAGGAGAAACTCTTATTTCTCCATGTCTCTGAACCCCTAGAATTTCCCTTTGTTTTCAGAGGCCAGCAGTTCTCAGTGAATACCTATGCCATGACTCAGTAATTCCCAGGGTGAAATTCTGAAATGCAGAGGTCATTTTGCAATTGAGCTGCTCCTCACATGGGCATTTCTCACTTTAAATTGCAAGAACTTACTCAGAGGAGCTCCGGATATAGGGTAACAAATGTGGCATATACAGAAGCTTTGCTACAAACCTTTCCCCATGTTTTAATATTTCTGAAATCAGGATGACTTACAACAGGTAGGCATCTTATAATCATTGTCAGGTGGGGAACAGTCAGGTCATAGCTGTTGCTGTAGAAATGGATTAGGTTTATAGTCCTGGACATGAAGCAACAGTTGCAATGCCTTGATACTTCTGTTAACAACTATTTAAAGATAATTTCAGAAAGGGATAGGAGGACTGGTTGTTTTCTAAAAACCTTTCTGAAATCTTCTGGAAGTTAAGAAAATGCCATCTTCAAAATGGGTAAGCTGAATGTCCATGACTTGGAAAAAAATACTGGAGATGATACTGGAGCACTATTTTAAGAAACACTGTAGTACCAATGTTCTTGGTAACACACACAAAAAAGTTTGGGGAAAAAATACTGATAATTCTGATTTAAAAGTGATTCAGAAGAATTGGACTTGGAATGCAAATATGTTTGAGGTGTATAATCGCTTTGTATTTTTTTATGTGAATGCTTAAGAGTAATGAAAATATGTGTGTAAATGAGCATAAAATAGCTCTTTTATTAAGTAGAAAAACAAAATTCTAATCAAAAGTTACTATGTTATAGTTTAGTTAGAATTTTGGGGAGGTAGTATGTAAGGTACATTGTCCAATAGAAATACTCTTAGATTCAATGAAATCCAAAAATAAAGTTAATTTTTCAGTATAATGGACTTCTTCAGTATAATAGGTAGTTCATAAGCTAGTAAATTTTTGATTAAAATCTTCTGGGAAGTTTAAAATTCACATTGAATTTATATATACATGATATGTAACTAGAACATTATGAACACAACTCTAAAACTGGTCTAATTACTTAATAGTTATAATAAATCTCTACCTGTATTTATTCATTTTATTTAATTTTAGGCAAAAACAAAAACATCTAAATTTTTGTCCTTGTGTTTATGTCATATGTATATAATCATAAAGCAATCATATATTCAATAGCATTGTTTATATAGTGGACATCAAAATACCAACATTTCTAACCTTAAATATTTACTTGCAAAATGGCATTCATTTACTTGGCTGCAGTGAAAATGGCAAAATTTAGTATTTACCTAAAATTTCTGAGCAAATAGAACTCAATAGAATAATTTTTTTGCCAAATGTCTATAATAGGTGACTGATGAACTATATTATTATCACATGCAATAAACAGTTGAGAAAGCACTTCTCGAAAAAGTAATATAAATAGTAATATTTGATTTTCAGTAGCAAGAATTTATTTTTATTTAAATTCAGTTAGCCAACATATAGTACATCATTAGTTTCAGATGTAGAGTTCAATAATGCATCAGTTGCATATAAAACCCAGTGATCATCATCACTTCATTGCCCTCCTTAATGCCCACTGCCCAATTACCCATTCCCCTACCCACCCCCACTCCAGTAACTCTCCATTTGTTTCCTATAGTTAAGAATCTCTAGTGGTTTTTCTCCTTCTCTGATGACTCCCCTATGATCCTCTGGGCTGTTTCTTATATTCCACATATGAATGAAACCATATGATAGTTGTCTTTCTCTGACTAACTTATTTCACCCAGCATAATACCCTCCAGTTCCATCCACATCAATGTAAATGGTAAGTAGTCATCCTTTCTGGTGGCTGAATAATATTCCATTGTATATATATATATATTACACCTTCCTCACCCATTCATCTGAGGATGGAATCTTGGCTTTTCCCACTATTTGGCTATTATGGACGTTGCTGCTATAAACATTGGGGTGCAGGTGTCCCTTCAGATCAACACATTTGTATCTTTGAGATAAATACCTAGTAGTGCAATTACTGGGTCCTAGGGTAACTCTACTGAGTCCTAGGGTAACTTCTTGAGGAACCTCCATACTGTTTTCCAGAGTGGCTATACCAGCTTGCATTCCCACCAACAGTGGTAAGAGGGTTTTCCTTTCTCAGTGGCAAGAGTTTAAGACCTTATTTTACATCAAAAATGGTCAGTATATGGAATAAATGTATGCAAAAATATTTTAATAAGTTTAGAATATTCATAAAATAATCCCACGAATGGGCTGAGTGTGTCAGAGTCACTAGTGGGTAAATTAAAAATTATTTGGCTGTTGTACAAAATTAACTAGCATTACTAGGAAATTATGTGTACAACCAAGGTGAAGAGTTATCTAAGATTAGAACTTATATTCAACTTGGAAATAATATCCACCTGCCTTGTTATTTCTCTTCTTAATTATTCTTGGGTATCATTGTCATGCAATATTATATTAGTTTTGGGCTTACAATGTGATGATTCAATACTTGTCTCCACTGTGAAATAATCACCACCATAAGTCTAGTCACCATCTGTCTCCATAAGAAAGATACAATTTTTTTTTCTTTTGATAAACACCTTCAAGATCCTTTCTCCCTCAGCAGCCTTCAAGTATGCTCAACACCTCGATTGGAGTTGCTCTGCTGCACATCACATCCCCATAATCTATTCACTTCACAACTGGAAGTCGATCACCCGACCCTGTTCATCCCTTACACTCAACCCCTAACACCCCTTCTCCCTGGCAACTGCCAATCTGTTCATATACATGAGTTTCATTTTGTTTTGTTTGTACAGTTTTTTTCAGATTCTGCATATAAGTGGCTGCTTAAGTATTTATCTTTCTCTGCCAGACTTATTTCACTTAGCTTAATACTGTTAAAGTTCACCATGTTGTCCCAAATGGCAAAGTTTTATTCTTTTTTTTTTTTCCAATTTATTTATTTTCAGAAAAACAGTATTCATTATTTTTTCACCACACCCAGTGCTCCATGCAAGCTGTGCCCTCTATAATACCCACCACCTGGTACCCCAACCTCCCACCCCACCACCACTTCAAACCCCTCAGATTGTTTTTCAGAGTCCATAGTCTCTCATGGTTCATCACCTCTTCCAATTTACCCCAAAGCACATACCCTCCCCAATGTCCATAACCCTACCCCCCTTCTCCCAACCCCCCTCCCCCCAGCAACCCACAGTTTGTTTCGTGAGATTAAGAGTCACTTATGGTTTGTCTCCCTCCCTATCCCATCTTGTTTCATGGATTCTTCTACCCACTTAAGCCCCCATGTTGCATCACCACTCCCTCATATTAGGGAGATCATATGATAGTTGTCTTTCTCCGCTTGACTTATTTCGCTAAGCATGATACGCTCTAGTTCCATCCATGTTGTCGCAAATGGCAAGATTTCGTTTCTTTTGATGGCTGCATAGTATTCCATTGTGTATATATACCACATCTTCTTGATCCATTCATCTGTTGATGGACATCTAGGTTCTTTCCATAGTTTGGCTATTGTGGATATTGCTGCTATAAACATTCGGGTGCACGTGCCCCTTTGGATCACAATGTTTGTATCTTTAGGGTAAATTCCCAGTAGTGCAATTGCTGGGTCATAGGGCAGTTCTATTTTCAACATTTTGAGGAACCTCCATGCTGTTTTCCAGAGGGGTTGCACCAGCTTGCATTCCCACCAACAGTGTAGGAGGGTTCCCCTTTCTCCGCATCCTCGCCAGCATCTGTCATTTCCTGACTTGTTGATGTTAGCCATTCTGACTGGTGTGAGGTGATATCTCATTGTGGTTTTGATTTGTATTTCCCTGATGCCGAGTGATATGGAGCACTTTTTCATGTGTCTGTTGGCCATCTGGATGTCTTCTTTGCAGAAATGTCTGTTCATGTCCTCTGCCCATTTCTTGATTGGATTATTTGTTCTTTGGGTGTTGAGTTTGTTAAGTTCTTTATAGATTTTGGACACTAGTCCTTTATCTGATATGTCATTTGCAAATATCTTCTCCCATTCTGTCAGTTGTCTTTTGGTTTTGTTAACTGTTTCCTTTGCTGTGCAAAAGCTTTTGATTTTGATGAAATCCCAAAAGTTCATTTTTGCCCTTGCTTCCCTTGCCTTTGGCGATGTTCCTAGGAAGATGTTGCTGCGGCTGAGGTCGAAGAGGTTGCTGCCTGTGTTCTCCTCAAGGATTTTGATGGATTCCTTTCTCACGTTGAGGTCCTTAATCCATTTTGAATCTATTTTTGTGTGTGGTGTAAGGAAATGGTCCAATTTCATTTTTCTGCACGTGGCTGTCCAATTTTCCCAACACCATTTATTGAAGAGGCTGTCTTTTTTCCATTGGACATTCTTTCCTGCTTTGTCGAAGATTAGTTGACTATAGAGTTGAGGGTCTATTTCTGGGCTCTCTATTCTGTTCCATTGGTCTATGTGTCTGTTTTTGTGCCAGTACCATGCTGTCTTGATGATGACAGCTTTGTAATAAAGCTTGAAGTCTGGAATTGTGATGCCACCAACTTTGGCTTTCTTTTTCAATATCCCTTTGGCTATTCGAGGTCTTTTCTGGTTCCATATAAATTTTAAAATTATTTGTTCCATTTCTTTGAAAAAGATGGATGGTACTTTGATAGGAATTGCATTAAATGTGTAGATGCTTTAGGTAGCATAGACATTTTCACAATATTTATTCTTCCAATCCAGGAGCATGGAACATTTTTCCATTTCTTTGTGTCTTCCTCAATTTCTTTCATGAGTACTTTATAGTTTTCTGAGTATAGATTCTTAGCCTCTTTGGTTAGGTTTATTCCTAGGTATCTTATGGTTTGGGGTGCAATTGTAAATGGGATTGACTCCTTAATTTCTCTTTCTTCTGTCTTGTTGTTGGTGTAGAGAAATGCAACTGATTTCTGTGCATTGATCTTATATCCTGACACTTTACTGAATTCCTGTATAAGTTCTAGCAGTTTTGGAGTGGAGTCATATCATCTGCGAAGAGTGATAATTTGACTTCTTCTTTGCCGATTTGGATGCCTTTAATTTCCTTTTGTTGTCTGATTGCTGAGGCTAGGACTTCTAGTACTATGTTGAATAGTAGTGGTGATAATGGACATCCCTGCCGTGTTCCTGATCTTAGTGGAAAGGCTTTCAGTTTTTCTCCATTGAGAATGATATTTGCAGTTGGTTTTTCATAGATGGCTTTGATGATATTGATGTATGTGCCCTCTATCCCTACACTTTGAAGGGTTTTGATCAGGAAGGGATGCTGTACTTTGTCAAATGCTTTTTCAGCATCTATTGAGAGTATCATATGGTTCTTGTTCTTTCTTTTATTGATGTGTTGTATCACATTGACTGATTTGCGGATGTTGAACCAACCTTGCAGCCCTGGGATAAATCCCACTTGGTCGTGGTGAATAATCCTTTTAATGTACTGTTGAATCCTATTGGCTAGTACTTCGGTGAGAATTTTTGCATCTGTGTTCATCAAGGATATTGGTCTATAGCTCTCTTTTTTGATGGGATCCTTGTCTGGTTTTGGGATCAAGGTGATGCTGGCCTCATAAAATGAGTTTGGGAGTTTTCCTTCCATTTCTATTTTTTGGAACAGTTTCAGGAGAATAGGAATTAGTTCTTCTTTAAATGTTTGGTAGAATTCCCCCGGGAAGCCATCTGGCCCTGGGCTTTTGTTTGTTTGGAGATTTTTAATGACTGTTTCAATCTCCTTACTGGTTATGGGTCTGTTCAGGCTTTCTATTTCTTCCTGGTTCAATTTTGGTAGTTTATATGTTTCTAGGAATGCATCCATTTCTTCCAGATTGTCAAATTTGTTGGCGTAGAGTTGCTCATAGTATGTTCTTATAATAGTTTGTATTTCTTTGGTGTTAGTTGTGATCTCTCCTCTTTCATTCATGATTTTATTTATTTGGGTCCTTTCTCTTTCCTTTTTTATAAGTCTGGCCAAGGGTTTATCAATTTTATTAATTCTTTCAAAGAACCAGCTCCTAGTTTGGTTGATTTGTTCTATTGTTTTTTTGGTTTCTATTTCATTGATTTCTGCTCTGATCTTTATGATTTCTCTTCTCCTGCTGGGCTTAGGGTTTCTTTCTTGTTCTTTCTCCAGCTCCTTTAGGTGTAGGGTTAGGTTGTGTACCTGAGACCTTTCTTGTTTCTTGAGAAAAGCTTGTACCGCTATATATTTTCCTCTCAGGACTGCCTTTGTTGTGTCCCACAGATTTTGAACCGTTGTATTTTCATTATCATTTGTTTCCATGATTTTTTTCAATTCTTCTTTAATTTCCCGGTTGACCCATTCATTCTTTAGAAGGATGCTGTTTAGTCTCCATGTATTTGTGTTCTTTCCAGACTTCCTCTTGTGGTTGAGTTCTAGCTTCAGAGCATTGTGGTCTGAAAATATGCAGGGAATGATCCCAATCTTTTGATACTGGTTGAGTCCTGATTTAGGACCGAGGATGTGATCTATTCTGGAGAATGTTCCATGTGCACTAGAGAAGAATGTGTATTCTGTTGCTTTGGGATGAAATGTTCTGAATATATCTGTGATGTCCATCTCATCCAGTGTATCATTTAAGGCCTTTATTTCCCTGTTGATCTTTTGCTTGGATGATCTGTCCATTTCAGTGAGGGGAGTGTTAAAGTCCCCTACTATTATTGTATTATTGTTGATGTGTTTCTTTGATTTTGTTATTAATTGGTTTATATAGTTGGCTGCTCCCACATTGGGGGCATAGATATTTAAAATTGTTAGATCTTCTTGTTGGACAGACCCTTTGAGTATGATATAGTGTCCTTCCTCATCTCTTATTATAGTCTTTGGCTTAAAATCTAAGTGATCTGATATAAGGATTGCCACTCCTGCTTTTTTCTGATGTCCATTAGCATGGTAAATTCTTTTCCACCCCCTCACTTTAAGTCTGGAGGTGTCTTCGGGTTTAAAATGGGTTTCTTGGAGGCAACATATAGATGGGTTTTGTTTTTTTATCCATTCTGATACCCTGTGTCTTTTGATTGGGGCATTTAGCCCATTAACATTCAGGGTAACTATTGAGAGATATGATTTTAGTGCCATTGTATTGCCTGTAAGGTGACTGTTACTGTATATTGTCTCTGTTCCTTTCTGATCTACCACTTGTAGGCTCTCTCTTTGCTTAGAGGACCCCTTTCAGTATTTCCTGTAGAGCTGGTTTGGTGTTTGCAAATTCTTTCAGTTTTTGTTTGTCCTGGAAGCTTTTAATCTCTCCTTCTATTTTCAATGATAGCCTAGCTGGATATAGTATTCTTGGCTGCATGTTTTTCTCGTTTAGTGCTCTGAAAATGTCATGCCAGCTCTTTCTGGCCTGCCAGGTCTCTGTGGATAAGTCAGCTGCCAATCTAATACTTTTACCATTGTATGTTACAGACTTCTTTTCCCGGGCTGCTTTCAGGATTTTCTCTTTGTCACTAAGGCTTGTAAATTTTACTATTAGGTGACGGGGTGTGGGCCTATTCTTATTGATTTTGAGGGGCGTTCTCTGAACCTCCTGAATTTTGATGCTCGTTCCCTTTGCCATATTGGGGAAATTCTCCCCAATAATTCTCTCCAGTATACCTTCTGCTCCCCTCTCTCTTTCTTCTTCTTCTGGAATCCCAATTATTCTAATGTTGTTTCGTCTTATGGTGTCACTTATCTCTCGAATTCTCTCCTCATGGTCCAGTAGCTGTTTGTCCCTCTTTTGCTCAGCTTCTTTATTCTCTGTCATTTGGTCTTCTATATCGCTAATTCTTTCTTCTGCCTCATTTATCCTAGCAGTGAGAGCCTCCATTTTTGATTGAACTTCATTAATAGCTTTTTTGATTTCAACTTGGTTGGATTTTAGTTCTTTTATTTCTCCAGAAAGGGCTTTTATATCTCTGGAGAGGGTTTCTCTAATATCTTCCATGCCTTTTTCAAGCCCGGCTATAACCTTGAGAACTGTCATTTTGAACTCTAGATCTGACATATTACCAATGTCTGTATTGATTAGGTCCCTAGCCTTTGGTACTGCCTCTTGTTCTTTTTTTTGTTGTGAATTTTTCCGCCTTGTCATTTTGTCCAGCTAAGAGTATATGAAGGAGCAAGTAAAATACTAAAAGGGTGGCAACAATCCCAGGAAAATATGCTTTAACCAAATCAGAAGAGATCCCAAATCGTGAGGGGGGATTTCTCCTCCCTCACAATTGGGTGAGGGATCTCCTCTGATTGGGATCTCCTTTGATTGGGATCTCCCAATCTCTTCTGATTGGGATCTCTTCTGATTTGGGGATAAAAAGAGGTTCAAAAAGAAAGAAAGAAAGAAAAAAAATAAAAAAAGAATTAAAAAAAAGAGATTGAATTAAAAATTCAATCAAGAATTTAAAAAAGAATTAAGAAAAAAAAAGATTGAAGAGATTAGGATCTCTTCTGATTTGGGGATAAAAAGAGGTTCAAAAAGAAAGAAAGAAATAAAAGAAAAAAAAAGAATTAAAAAAAAGAAAATGAATGAAGAAAAGTATAAAAAAGAAAAAAATATATATATATTAGATAATCTAGTTAAAAAACGTTAAAAAAGAAAAGGGTAAAAGTTATAAAAATTTTTAGCAGAAGAAGTGAAAAAAAAATGAAAAAGAAAAAAATTAAATTAACTGCAAGACTAAAAAATCACAGGCAGAAAGCCATGAGTTCTGTGGTTTGTTTTCTCCTCCTCTGGAATTCTGCTGCTCTCTCCTTGGTACTGAAACTGCACTCCTTGGTAGGTGAACTTGGTCTTGCCTGGATTTCTTGTTGATCTTCTGGGGGAGGGGCCTGTTGTAGTGATTCTCAAGTGTCTTTGCCCCAGGCGGAATTACACCGCCCTTACCAGGGGCGGGGCTGAGTGATCTGCTCGGCTTTGCTTTCAGGAGCTTTTGTTCCCTGAGCGCTTTCCTTAGAGTTCCGGAGGACGGGAACACAAATGGTGGCCTCCTGGTCTCCGGCCCGGAGGAGCCGAGACCCCGGGGCCCCGCTCCCCTGTGCGCCCTCAGCGAACAGCTCCTAGTAACTCGCGTCTGCCTAACCTCCCGCCGCGCTCCGAGCTCACCGAGCTTGCGACCAGTTCAAGGCAACTCCGAGCTGCGAGTTACTGTTGGCTCTGTCTCTGCAGCCGGCCTTCCCGTTCCAATATCCGCAAGCTCTGCGACACTCAGACACCCCCGATCCTTCTGTGACCCCACGGGACCTGAGGTCACGCCGACCCCGTGTGGGCTTCGCCCCGGTTTAGCCTCCGGAGCGATGTCCCTCAGCGGAACAGACTTTTAAAAGTCCTGATTTTGTGCTCCGCTGCTCCGCCGCTTGCTGGGAGCCGGCCCCTCCCCCTGCGGTCTATCCTCCCGTCGCTTTGGATTCACTTCTCCGCCAGTCCTACCTTTCAGAAAGTGGTTGTTTTTCTGTTTCTAGAATTGCTGTTCTTCTTCTCTTCGATCTGCCGATGGATTTGCAGGTGTTTGCAATCTTTAGATAAGCTCTCTAGCTGATCTCCTGCTAGCTGAGGTAGTCTCAGCCTGCTACTTCTCCGCCATCTTGACTCCTCCCCCTATTCTTTTTTTTTTTTTTTATGGCTGAGTACAACACACACACACACACACACACACACACACTATATCTTGCTCATTCTTCCTATTGATGGAAAGAGGTTATTTCCATATCTTGGCTACTATAAATAATACTGCAGTAAACACAGGGTGCACATACCTTTTCATGTTAGTGTTTACATTTTCTTCAGATAAATATCTAGAAGTGGAATTGCTGGATTATATAGTTCTACTTTCAATTTTTTGAGGAACTCCATACTGTTTTCCACAGTGGCTACACCAGTTTATATTCCCACTATCAGTGCATGAGAGTTCCCCTCTCCATGCCCTTGCCAACATTTGTTTCTTGTCTTTATGATAACAGCCATTTGAGTAAGTGAGAGGTGATACCTCATTAAAGTTTTGATTTGCATTTCTCTGATGATTAGTGATATTGAGCATGGCCTATTGGCCATGTATATGTCTTCTTTGGAAAAATGACTGTTCAGATCCTCTGCCCACTTTTTAATTAGATTGTTTGGTTTATTTATTTATTTATTTATTTATTGCTATTGCATTATGTGTGTTGTTTATTTTGGATAGTAACTCCTTATCAGATATATGATGTGCAAGTATTCTATTTCAGTAGGTTGCCTGTATGTTTTGGTGATAATTTATTTTGCTGTACAGAAGAAACTTTATTTTTATGTAGTCCCCCTTAATTATTTCTGCTTTTATGCCTTTGTTTTTGGAATTAGATCCAGAAAAAAAATCACCAAGACATACATCAAAGAGCTTAGGGCCTACCTTCTCAGAGTTTTATGATTTCAGGTTTTCCATTTGTCTTTAATCCATTTTGAGTTAATTTTTTCTGCATGGTGTAAAATAGTAGTATAGCTTCATTCTTTTGCATGTAGCTGTCCAATTCACCTAACCATTTATTAAAGAAGCTATCCCTTTCCCATTGTATATTCTTGGCTCTTTTTTTGTAAATAAATTTACCATATATATATGCGGGTTTATTTCTGGACTCTCTATTCTGTTCCATTTATCTATGTGTCTATTTCTATGCCAATACTTACTGTTTTTGTGTGTTTGTTTTTGTTTTGTTTTGTTTTAAAGACTTTATTTATTTATTTGACACAGAAAGAGAGCACAAGTAGGCAGAGCATAGATAGAGGGAGAGGGAGAAGCAGGTTCCCTGCTGAGCTGAGAGCCCGATGCAGGGCTTGATCCCAGGACCCTGGGATCATGACCTGAGCCAAAGACAGACACCCAACCAACTGAGCCACTAAGACTCCCTATTTTTGTTTATTTTTTAAAAGATTTTACTTATTTGAGACAAATAGAGAGTGAGAGAGTGAGCACAAGCTGTGGGGAGGGAATGAGCAGGGAGTCTGGTGTGGGGCTTGATCCCAGGACCCTGAGATCATGACCTGAGCCAAGGCAGATGCCCAACCAACTGAGCCACCCAAGCACCCCCATACTATTTTGATTATTATATATTGATTGATTGAAAGATTTTATTTATTTATTTGAGAGAAACAGAGATAGTGGCAGAGATAATGAGAGAAAGAGAGCACAGTGGAAAGAGAGGGAGAAGCAGGCTCCCCAATGAGCAGGAAGCTTGATGCAGGGCTCTATAAAGGGCTCAATCCCAGGACTGTGGGATCATGACCTGAGCTGAAGGCAGAAATTTAACCAACTGAGCCACCCCAGGTCCACTGATTATTACAGATTTATAATACAATTTGAAATTAGGGAGCATGATGACTCCAGCTTTGTTTTTCTTTCTCAAGATTGCTTTGACTATTCAAGGTCTTTTGTGGTTCCATATACATTTTATGATTGTTCTAGTTCTGTGGAAAAATCTCATTCAGATTTTGATAGGGATTGCAGTAAACATGTAGACTGCATTGGGAAGTATGGACATTTTAACAATATTAATTCTTCCAATCCATGAACATAGAATATCTTTCCATTGATTTGTGTTTATTTCACTAATGTCTTATATTTTTCAGTGTACAAGCCTTTCTACCTCCTTGGTTAAATTTAATCCTAGATATTTTATTCTTTTTGATGCCATTATAGATGGGATTTTTTTCCTTTTTTCTTTTTAAAAGTGTTTTTTTTTTTTTTTTTTTTTGAGAGAGAGAGAGCAAGTGAGTGGGGGAAGGGCAGAAGGAGAGAATCTTTCAAGCAGACTCCCTGCTGAGCACAGGACCCAATGTGGGGCTTGATCTCATGATCCATGAGCTCATGACCTGAGCCGAAACCAAGAGTCAGATGCTTAATCAACTGAGCTACGCAGATGCCCTGGGACTGTTTTCTTAATTATTCTTTCTAATAGATTGTTGTTAGCATATAGGAATGCAACAGATTTTCTTATGTTAATTTGTATGCTAAAACTTTACTGAATTCATTTATTATTTCTAATAGTTTTTTGGTGGAGTCTTTAGGATTTTCTGTATATTAAGTTATGTTGTCCACAAATAGTGTTTTACCTCTTTTTTCCAGTTTGGATAACTTCATTTCTTTTTCTTGCCCAGCTGCTGTGGCTAGGACTGCCAATACTATGTTAAATAAAAGTGGTGAGAATGGGAATGCTTGTCTTGTTCCTGATTTTAGAGAAAAAGTTTTCAACTTTTCACTATTGAATATATTAGCTGTGGCCTTGTCATATATGGTCTTTACTATGTTTGACATTCATTCCCTCTCTATCCTTACTTCCTTAAGAGTTTTTTTTTTTTATCATAAATGGATGTTGAATTTTGTTAAATGATTTTTTCTGCATCTATTGAGATGCATCTATTGAGATGATTATATGATTTTTATCCTACATTTTGTTAATATGGTGTATCATGTTGATATTTTGATTTCCCCTTCAATTTCTCCTGTATATATCTCTATATTTGTGATCTTTCTTTTTTTTTCCCTTTGTAATTCATTTCTGCTTCATACCATTGTAGTTAGAAAAGAGGTTTCATTTGATTTCAATGTTCTTAAATTTATTGAGACTTGTTTTGTGCTGTAACATATGATCTGTTGTGAAGAATATTCCCTGTGCATTTGAGAGGAATGTCTATTCTGCTGCTTTTTATGGAATGTTCTATGCATATCTATTATGTGCAACTGGTATAATGTGTCACTTAAGGATGATGTTTCCTTATTAATTTTCTATCTGAGCTATCTATTTTTTAATGTAAGTGGGGTAATAAAATCCACTATTTTTGTTGCAAGGATCTCAATTTCTTCCCTTAAATCTTTTAATATTTGCTTTAGGTATTTAGGTGCTCCTATATTAGGTGCATAAATATTTACAAATGTCATATCTTCCTGTGGGATTGATCCCTTCATTATTATGTAATTCCCTTCTTTGTATGTATTACAGTGTTTGTTTTAAAGCTTATTTTGTCAAATGTAAGTTTAGCCATCCCAGATTTCTTCTGGTTTCCAGTGTATGAAACATTTTTTTTATCCCTTCACTTTCAGTCTAAGTGTATCCTTACATCTAAAGTGAGTCTCTTATAAGAAGCATATAGATGGGTCTTTATTTTTTTGTTATTCATTTAGCAACATTGTGACTTTTGATTGGAGAATTTAGTCCATTTACAACTAAAGTAATTATTGACAGATATGTGCTTATTGCCATTTTAAAAATTGTTTTCTGGCTGCTTTGTCGTTCCTCAGTATTCCTGTCTTCTTCTTTTGCTCTCTTCCCTGGTGGTTTGATGACTTTCTTTAGTGTTATGCTTAGATTCCTTTCTTATTATCTTTTGTGTATCTACTATAGGTTTATGCTTTGTGGTTACCATGAGGGCCACATATAACAGCTTATGTAAATAACACTTTATTTTAAGTTAATAGCAACTTAAGTTTGAACACATTCTAAAACTCTATGGCCTCCCACTCCACCTCTTAGTTTTTGATGTCATATTTCACGTCTTTTTATTTTTTATATTCCTTAACTAATAGTTATTTTTACTAGTTTTGTCTTTTAACCTTCATAAAAGTTTTATCAGTGACTAACCTGTTACCTTTACTATATATTTACCTTTACCAATGAGATTTATACTTTAATATGTTTGCTTGTTACTAATTCATGCTTTTTTTTTTCTTTTAGCTTAAAGTAGTTCCTTTAAAATTTCTTTTAAAGTCGGTTTGTGTTGATGAACTTCTCTAGTTTTTACTTGTTGGGAAACCCTTGTATCTCTCTTTCAATTCAAAATGATAACCTTGCTGGGTGGAATATTTTTGGCTGCAAATTTTTTCCTTTCAGCTTTGAATATATTATTAGCCTTCTTCTCACCTGCAAAGATTCTGTTGAAAAATCTACTGATAGTCTTTGGGGTTTTCCTTGTATGTAACAACTTGCTTTTCTTGTCGTCCTTTTAAAATTCTCCCTTTATCTTTAACTTTTGATATTTTAATTGTAATGTATTTTGGTGTGGATCTTTTTGGGTTCATCTTACTTGAATCTATCTATCTGGGATTCCTGGATATTGGATGTCTGCTTTTCCCCCATGCTAGGTAAGTTTTCACAGATTTATTTCTTCAAATGAGTTTTCTCCCCCTTTCTCTCTCTCTGGGCTCTTCTGGGACCCTTACATTATAAATATTATTCTGTTTGTTGTTGTCTCTAAGGTCTTCTGAGCTATCTTCCCTTTTTAAAATTCTTCTTTCTTTTTGCCACTCTATTTGGGTGAGTCCCACTGCCCTGTCTTTTAGATCACTGATCCTTTTTTCTGCTTCACCTAGTTTGCTGTTGAATCACTTTAGTATATTTTTCACTTCAGTTATTGTATTCAGCTCTGTGACTTCTGGGCTTTCTTATATTTTCTTTCTCTTTGGTGAAGTTCTCACTATGTTCATCCATTCTTCTCCCAAGTTGTTGAGCACCTTAATTACATTACTTTTGATTGTTTATCAGGTAAATTACTTATCTCCATTTCATTAAATTTTTTTCTGAGGTTTTATCTTGCTTTTTCATTTGGATCATAATCCTCTGTTTCCCCATTTTTCTTGATTCTCTACATTTGTTTCTACATATTAGATAAAACACTACCTCTTCCAGTACTGAAGGAGTAGACTTGTATAGGAGGTGAAACTTGTTGTTCAACATTGCTTTAGCTCTTGGTTGTCTCTCGAACCTTTGTTATTACCTAAGTAACCTGGTTTATTTTTGATAGGTCCCAGGTGTTGAAGTGTGCTGAAAACCTGTCAGTTTTCCAAAGGGAGGGATCTCAGTCATCATCTACTTTCAGGCTAATTAGAAGACAGATGGTCAGGCAGCAGCTTTAAAGTATTCAAATATAAATAGTTCTGTGGGTCTGTCATTATAAATCCTGCTAAACTTCAGACCAGGTGACCTGGAGGTGTCCCTTGGGTGACAGTTGCAAAACATGGGGCTTCAGATGGGTGTGTACTTTCTGTAAGGCATCACTGCACTGTAGAAAGGCCCAAAGAATCCAGAAAGATGGACCTGCAAGACTACATTCCCTGAGAGCCCCTTTGCAGCCTCTAGGTATGTGGCAAACTTGAAGTTTGCCTTTCAGACTTGTATCTGAGTAAATGAGCATCTTCCAGAGAAAGACTGGGAGTGTTTCAGTCTTCTATCTCTGTAGTACCCTTGGGATGTTAACCCGATGTTAACTGTCTCTGTTACAGTCCCATGGGTCCCAGGAATGCAGCCCCTCTGGCTATCAGAGCCAGGTGACTGAGGAATATCTGCTGTGTAGATTTCATGTGTCCAACAGTTTTAACAAGACAGCAGGAAAGTACAGAGCTGGGGCATACTTGCTTGAGCTATCATGATAGAGAAAGAGTGCAAAAATGGCACCCACCAGTGCCTCTGTCCCTGGAGAGAGTCCCATTGGCCTCTGCCTCTCTGGCATATGCTTTAAGATTAGCAAACTTCACATACAGTCTATGTAATTTTCAAATTGCTACTTTTATGCTTGACCCCGGGATAAGTTAGTCTGCATACAAGCTCTTTAAGAGAAGTACTCTAGTCCCTACGGCCCATTGGGTTTCCCAGATGTGAGTCTGATTGGTTTTCAAACCCAGATATTTTGGGGGCTTCTCTCTCCATTGCAGGTCTCAGGGATTGGGGTGTCTGATGTGAGGAATGAACCCCTCATTCCTTGGGGAGAAGTTACAGATTTGTGAAGTCATTCCCAATTATGGATTGCCATGTTGCAGGTGGGGTTTTGATAAAAATGCATCTCATTTCTCCCACTCATCTAGATGTGGCTCTTCTACCATTTGTTGTAAAGGAGCTGTTAGCTAGTTTTCAGATCTTATTCAGAAGGAACTGTTCCATAGGTAGCTATAGATTCAGTGTGTCTATGGGAGGTGAGTTCAGGATCTTTAAATGCCACCATCTTGGATGCCCTCTCTCAAGCTGCCTTTAAACACTGACTAAAATTAAATATTTTGTCTACATGCTATCTTTCTATGATCTGTATGGAAATAAACACAGCAGCTCTGAGTAAAAACTGCATCATTAAGCCACAGTCTTTGATCTATACTAAATATTTAATAAAACCAGTCATCAAATGTCAAAAAAGAGGGGTGAGTTTTA
This sequence comes from Neogale vison, assembly GCF_020171115.1. Classification (NCBI taxonomy): domain Eukaryota; kingdom Metazoa; phylum Chordata; class Mammalia; order Carnivora; family Mustelidae; genus Neogale; species Neogale vison. The sequence continues at coordinate 146,400,683 of NC_058101.1, read as the reverse complement.
TGGTATATGGCTTATATCTCAATAAAGTTGTTATTTTTAAAAATAATACCTTTAAAAAAGTTTATAAAAGGTGAATAGTAGTTTGTTCTTGCAAGTATCCCTTAGCTGTGAAATCTTAGGTGTCACTAAAGTCATCTACATAAGTTATTATAAATATACTGGCAAAATGCTTAGAATGACATAGCTCTACCACAGTGCACTGCCAGAGTGCTTAGCTTATACTAAGCTTCCTATATTTTTAAATAAAGGAATGGTTGAAAATCTGAGAAAGGAAATGCTTATGCAATACTCATAAGAATTAAGCTCCCAGATAAATTGTGAGTATATCAGCCATTGGGTGTTTGGAGTCCACAACTGTCAACTCTTGTCTCCTGATATTTTGGTAACATCAAGAACCTCTTTCTATTTCAGTAACTTCCTTGAGAGACTATCAAATGCCCTACAATGTGCTGGGGAATATGGTTCCTGCTCTTAAAGTGTTTCACTGTCAATCTGGAGATAAATATAATCATTCATACATAGAATTAACTGAGATAGGTGCTATAAACTGTCTACAGTGCTTTAAAACCTAGAGCATATTTATTTGAATATCTTCACAAAAGCAAGTCTAGTGTTTGGGGGTAAACTTAGTCTTAAAAGGGAGCCAAACAGATTGGGAGTCAAATTCAGTGAATATAATTGCCATCTCAAAGCATCCATATACATTTGAAAAATTATAACATGTATCATGGGGAACATCTTTGAATTTTAAACTGCATAAAATATTTAGTGTGCTTAGAAATTCACAGGTTCTTTGCTCTACTCCTGTGTTTCTTTATCCTCCACCCTTACATAGATCTTCAGTGTAAGCTGGAAGTTGCTGCTAACTATTTTATCTTTTCCCAAATGTTTCTCCCTCTCTAGCGTCTAGGACTCTTGGCCAATCTCCATTCTTTTTCTCCTGTATCTCTCATTTTCCTAGATACTACACTGACACTGAGGTCTCTGCCTGCCCAAAGTTGGTTGTTTCTAGAGTTCTATCCCAGGCATTCCTTTACCCTTCATTAAAAGCCTACTGTGAGGGACGCCTGGGTGGCTCAGTTGGTTAAGCGGCTGCGTTCGGCTCAGGTCATGATCCCAGCGTCTTGGGATCAAGTCCCACATCGGGCTCCTTGCTCGGCGGGGAGCCTGCTTCTCCCTCTGTCTCTGCCTGCCATTCTGTCTGCCTGTGCTTGCTCTCTCTCCCTCTCTCTCTCTCTGACAAATAAATAAAATCTTTAAAAAAAAAAGCCTACTGTGAGCAATTTTATTTCCTACTATGCCATGCCCTAACTCCTACATGCATATGTCTGGCAAATCCATATTTCTGGCCCCAATTTTCCCCCCTGTGCTTCATATCCATATTTCTAGTTGTCCAGACATACGAAGCATGGAAAGGAAGATAATTTCCTTTAGGTGATGTCATCTAATGATGAGGCTAATGGCAATTTTGGAATTCCTCTTTAGGAAACTCCTGCATAGTGTAGTAGTGTAAAGTATTCATAAGAAATTTACTGAACTTTGTTTCAAAAATGAAGTTACCCATAGGGATTATTTACTGCATTTTCTAAGTGTGCCTCTAAATTCTTTTGGTTCTTTCCAGAGACAATGCTGTGCTGCTATTTTGAGTATCTCTGTGTGTGTGTGTGTGTATACACGTATACATTTTGATAAACATATCAAAAGCATATGCCACAAGCTCAGAAATCATTTCAAAAGAGTATAATTTTAAATAGGTTGTGTCAGGATTAGAGGTATCAACTTGCATAACCTCCCAAGAGTTGATGAGAAATACTATCCATTTTCATAGATAAGCTAAGGTATGTTTGCAAAAATAAATTAGATTGCATTAAAGATTTATTTAGTTTATTTGTGAGAGAGAGCAAGGACATGCGGTGGGTGAGGCAGAGGGAGAAGGAGACAAGCAGACTCCCTGCTGAGTGCAGAGCCTGAGGTGGGGCTCAGTCCCAGGACCCTGAGATCATGACCTGAGCTGAAATCGAGAGTTGGTGGCTTAACCAACTGAACCGCCCAGGCAACCCGCTAAGTTACTTTTTGAAAATCTTCCATTGTGCAATGAGTGAAATGCCATAATGTGAACATACACTCTGCAAGGCAGATGGCATGTAAAGACCCTGGCTTTTAGGGAAACAGGGTCAAAGAACTAACACTTTCTGTTTACCTGAGTGCCCGGTACTATTGGATGCATTCTTTTTTTCTTTTCTTATTGGTAAAAGAATACTCTGTGTTTCAGAAGTACAATGGAGTTTCACATTCCTGAAGTTGTGAATACTGCTCTTTATGATTCTCTTCTCATTTTTTCATAACAAAATCATGAATAATTTTCTTCTGCATTTAGGCATAGCTCAATTCTCCAGAAAAATTATGAATTGTTTGAGGAATATTTCAAATGCAGACATGGAGTAAAGTACCATGAGAGGTGCACTTACAAATTTAAATACTTGTTTTGTGGGACAACTAAAATGGTATTGAGAGAGCTGGAGATTATAAAATTATTAATAAATAAAATAGCACACTATTTAGAATTTTGAGAAAACTTGTATTTCTAGGACTAAAAATGTTTTATCAAATTGATGTGAACTCTCCAAGCTCTTTCTTGGACTGTAATAGTCAATAAAAAAAAAGTTGATAAAAGAAAAAATAAAGGAGAGACTTCTTTGCATATCACTTTTAAACCTCAGGGGAAAATTATTATTTTTATTTAGTTAAAATGGACTCACTGAAGGTTATTTATGTTCATGTTCCTAAAAGCTAATGTATTTTTGATGGAAGTACATTTTGGATTAGGTTCGGCCTGATGAGGATTGTTAAATTACAACATACACAAACAAAAAACTGAGTTCAGTGAGCAAGAAATACAAAACAGTATAAACAAAACTATTGGTGGGTGAGTCCCATTGTTTTTCTCCCAAAGTAGTAATAGATTTCCAAAAAAAAAATCTTAAATTATTTGGAACTTGCTCTAACAAATAATGCGAGAGAAAAAGTCTTTCTAGTACAAAGTATATACTCCACTCAATGAAGGTTTAGCTCTACAGCCAACAAAAATTGTTACTACAGCGTATGAGATGTACATATTACATGTTGCTTAAAGGATTTCTAAATTTCAAAGTTGGCAACAGAATTAGAAGCGAATCTCTCTTTGGAAGGGAAAGAATCAAATATTTCCTTGTAGAAGAGCCACAGATTATTTGTCTAAGTTAAAGGACAAGGTTAAAATGTTAGACAAATATTAATTCCAGTTTTCTATATGCAGTGCACAGGTGCAACTTGAACAGCATATTATATGGTATAATCATTAAATTCATTCAACCAGACCTTAGAGAGTTAAAAACATATATTCTGAGGAACAGGACTCCTCGGTCCAAAGGATGAGAATGAAACAGTGCAGAATATTTGTGTATCAAGGTGATTCCAGTTTCCAACTGGGAAAACAGGACTGTTAACACCCACATCCCCTGACAACTGTCCAATTATGTATATCACACTTGGCCTACTGTTTGCAGTAGAAGTAATCAATAAAGGATGTGGTTGAGTGAACATAGATTTTGGTTGAACCAATGCATGAAAACTTAATCATTTACTCAGAGAGAAGAAATCAAATAGAGCAGAGATGAAACAGCCACTAAGGGGATTGTTGATTGTGCCACCAAGTTTGTGGGCCACAGATGAAAGTAATAAGGCAAATGGAATCAGTGACAGGAGAAAATGTAAAAAGCTATTCTTAATTTCATGAATTAATAGAAATGTTTTGATGTATTTTTGGGGTGTCAATTTTAGGAAATTTCGCATCAAAGCCCGGATATTCCATTTTAAAGAATATATGAAAATTACTAGGGCATGTCATTTCTCTCAAGCAAAAAGAAATTAATTTTCAGCTATAACAGAAAGGTAATTTTCACACTTGAAACTTTGTACTGATTGATTGAAAGATCTCCACTGTGGAAAGTTTTCTGGGGAATAATTTAACCTGAGTTTGCAAGAAAATTTACAATGAGTATGGAATAAACCCAGAGATAGGCTAGTTGTGACCAGTGTGTCTTGACCAATTCTCATTTTTGTGATTTTTTTTTCTCCCTAGATTCTTTTCAAAAGTCATCCCAATTATTCACAGAGTCTTAGCATTTCAGTAAAATGAGTTATTTCAGTAAATGAGGGGAAAAAAATGCCGTAAAGAAAACTGAGGAATTTTGCTCTCTGTATTTACTAAAATTGTCTGTCTGTGTTAATAATAATATTTACTTGGTAATTTCTCAACTCACTCTTTTTTTTTATGGACCATAATTCTGGCTTTTATAGCTGTGTCATAGGCAATTTTTATCATTTTAGACTATCGACCCCCCTTTTCTTCACCAGTATTCCAAGTGGGGCGGGGAAAGATATTGTAATGCTTATTTTCTGTTATGCTCCTTAACCCCTTGTGCAATTAATATTATTCAGAACAATGGCAAAAATAACAAACACTGTTCACTATTAAAAGCTTCATCAATAACTCTAATGGATGGCTGGGTCCAGCATTACCAAATGGACAACTCTGTATTACCAAGTCCTTAGTCTTGAGGGAATATGGTGTGTTTTTCAATTGAAGGCTTAGTATAAATTCTTATAACCATTTTAGAAGCTTCTAGCCTTAGAGATTATTCACCTTTCATGCATGCTCAGCTGATAGCCTTAGACACACACTTATGCTAGACATGGCTATCCTCTTCCATTTCCTTTAAAGAGATAAAATATATTTATAGAGATAGGGCTACCATTAGTGAAACTTGTCCAATTGCACAGGTTAGGAAAAAGAGATTTAGAGAAGATGTAAAGCTTCATGTGCGGCTTGATTTATTTCTCTGCTGCCTCTCCCATAATTTCCTCTATTTTGGTTGTGCTTCATTTCTTGAATGTTGCTGCTAATCTTAGGGCAGTTTAGGACTTTGAAAGGGGTGTGTGTGTGTGTGTGTGTGTGCGCGCGCGCATGTATAAAGGCACACCAAGCCCTTATAAAGTTAAATTTCTTTAAATGACCACAAAATTTGTATCAATGCAATTTTAGTAATCAGTGGACTTGATTGATTAAGTCTTCTTAGATAACTAGGGTGTGTTGTCTACCTGAAGAGAGCATTTGTTTTTGAAATATCTGTCTCTCGAGTTATTTTGCACAAATGGTAAAAGAGTAGGCTGCGGCTTACAGTCCCCTGGATGCTACCCCATAACCAGTAACCATGCTGCAAAATGGTAGATTTGCACTGGAAAGCTTGCAGTGTCTCTGGGGTACTTCTTCCCTATGGCCCCAGAAGAAGCATCTCCTGTACTCTCTTGTGTATTACATAACATTATAAAACTAAGAACCCAGGTCTACCATACAAATCATTGATGGCTTTATCTGGTACTTAGTAGATGGGAATTCTTATAAGGGCAATTTGTTTCATTGGGTATAAAAATGAGGTGGGGGGCGGGTCAATCTTCCTGTCTATTTATTACATGTTTGCCCCAAGACAGATTACTAGACTGCTGGAATAGAATTGTTCCCATTTCTGCCAAAAACTCATCCTACTTTATGATATATCAAATATAGCTGTATCCTTTGCCACACCTAAGCCCCAAATAACACTTCAGCAGCCAAATGAAAACATTAAATTGCCTGTCTGTTATTGTTGCCAAGATTTAGCAGATAATTGTTCCACTCTCTCAGCTTTTATCACATAAGCCAGGAATTCCGATCCTTGAGTGGAGATTAAAATATTCCAACAGAGACACTTGTCTTTAACAGGTGAGAATTATTTTAAGATAATCTCATGCATCCAGACGTTTAAGAAATAAAAACTATCAGCAACCAAAGTGGCATTCCAACCCTTATGACACAGTAAGTACTCAAGATATGTTTGTAAAAGAAAATATTTTCCCCTGGAGTTTTCTCTTTAGTTATCCTGGAACACATGTCATTTTGTAAAAATTATTTTGTAAACATGTTAAGGGATGCATTTATTTAACTGTACAGGCTTAGGCCAGGTCTGCTACTACAAAGCAAGGCAAATACTCCAACCATTTTCGACTGATTCTGAGCCATGTTAACAACAGAGTCAAGTAATTTAAAAATCAAAATGAACTGCACCAAAGGGCACAGAGTTGGGGTGTTCCAAATAGACATTAAATTGAAAACTTATAAATCTCTCCTTTGTGTTCAAACATCAGCTTCCTTCCAGTTGTTACATGGAAAGTAAAAGTTTAAGGGATAGCTGGGTTGATTTTCCAGAGGTTTGTTACCAATCTCCACTTGGAAGAACCACAACACTCATCGGTTGCTTGCTTTACCCATGGCTGACCCTGCCTTCCTGGAGTAAATACCCTTACTTTCCTTAGAGATATAGCTGTGTCCCTAACCACTTCTAGCGATGACAGCATTGTCTTTTATTTGGTGTTTTATAGGGACCTTTCATTTTGTTGGCATGGGTATTTTGATATTTAATTATTTATTTATTAATGATTATTATATATATTGGCAATGGTAATTATATAATGATGATGTACTTTCAGTTCACTAGGCATTTAATCTTTTAAATGCCTTTCAAATAACAATTTTATCTATTTTATTTTTTTACTATTTTATCTTTTAAAACACTTCTTTGTATGTGTTTACAAGTTGAAATACAGGAATTAGAACTTGACACACTCTTTATCTGTCCTTTTTCTTCTTCTTATCACTACTAACTACTACTACTATCAGCACACAACCATTATTAAAAAGCCGTATCTTCAGTATAAGATAACATACAAAAACCAAGGCCTTAATTTTGATGACTTTTCTTATTCTACCTTGAATTAAATAATGTTGCAACACAATGCAATAATTAAATGGAATACATAACGTTCACAATACGAGTAAAGGGTAAATATGTTTTTCATGGAAAAATCTGTTGTTCAGCTATATTTTTATTAAATTTTCTGTTTTAAAGGAAATAGAGGGGATACCATTCTCGCATTCAGTTGTTTATCCAGATACGTACACTCGAAGGAAGGATGTCTTCATGGAAGAAGCAAGACTGAAGCATAAATGAAAACTTTCCTCCAAGAAGAGATCCGGAAAGGTTACGGTGAGCTACAGTTACTGAAGCGTACTATATATTTCTGTGCTCTCTGCTTTTTTAACCTATGAGATATGACCTGATTTTTCCCTTTCATTCAAGGTTCTCACTAAACTTACAGAAAATCAAAAATAAAACAGTACAAAGGAGGCACAGACAAAGAAGAGTTTAGGTGCATATTTTAAAATGCCACATTGGTTTAAAATAACTTACGATGAAAGGGTCACTTAAGAAGGGCACTGCTTAAAATTTAAGCAGGCAGTAATGGAAAGCGACAGACCTCAAACAATTTAAGTCTTTCACAGCTGAGTGAATTCACAGTGACAGCAAGACAAGGATGTGCTAACTTACCTCTGCAGGACCTTGGCTATTGCTTCATAGGCTCTCCCCAGGCTGAGATCATCATCCAGGTCTGTGGAGATTTTACTGCAAGTGTTAAGGACCTATCAGGAAAAGAAATACATATTAAATATACAGCACGGCCAGATACACTGATGTTTCATTTCATAACAGAAAAGCTGAAAATTAATAGTTGTTTTTAATGTCTCCATAAAATATTTTTTTTATTAAAAATTCATGTTGGTTTGGTTTTATTTTTATCTATAGCATAACTTGTTTCACAGCAATGTCTTTAAGCCATGATAGTGAGGTCTTACTTTTGTAAAAATAATTCTTTTCTTGCACAATCCCAAATCTTCCAATTTATAGAACTTAGGTGTGAATAAATAATTGAATGGTTTACAACATTATTTTAAAATATGGTACTATTATCTAAGGTAATAGAAGGCAGATTATAATATTCTACTGGGGTAGCTTACATATCACTTTTCTTTCTATAAATAGCTGTTTTGAAAAGCGTGAATTTAGGTGCTAGGCAATTTCTGAATCTATCATTTTATTAGATGCATATCTCACAGTTTGTGCGTGTATTTGGTATACACTAAAAATATTTCTTAAAAATGTACTTCATTACCAACAATCTCTTCAATAATCAAAAGATTATGGCTGCCACCGCCAAACATACGATCTTAATTTAATTTAACACGGACACCATCTTTATGGTATAATTTCCCTTTTTATTCTTTTTCTCTTTCAGTGGCCAGAAGGAGGAAAATATGTAAAAGAAAATTTCTATTCTTTCTTCTTCCTTCATTGTTACTTGACCCAACCTATTACACACATGAGGACACAGGAAATCTCCAAAGACCTCTATGGAAATCCTTTTTGCACATTTTCTAAGACAGAATTAGTGAAAGTCATTTGACAGCATTTGGAGAGAGAGTCAGGGTGAGGGAGGACGTGAATATGTGCTGTGTGCTACTGCCTGAATTAGGCAGCTTTGAAGATTTAAGTATTAGAGGCAGTCTTGATATTTGACTTTACTTTCTTAAGGTTCATGTTTGGAAATAATTTCAATGAGGCCATCATGATACCTTAATTTATTTTTTTTCTTTAAAGATTTTATTTATTTATTTATTTGACAGACAGAGATCACAAGTAGGCAGAGAGGCAGACAGGGAGAGAGGAGGAAGCAGGCTCCCTGCTGAGCAGAGAGCCCGATGGGGCTCAATCCCAGGATCCTGAGATCATGACCTGAGCCGAAGGCAGAGGCTTAACCCACTGAGCCACCCAGGTGCCCGTGTACCCAATAAATTTTGCGTGTGTGTGTGGTTTATAAGTGCTTGTTGGAATGCTGGTATCAAAACTTACTGATACATATTGACCCAGGCTTTTAATTCCTGTTAAACCCACAAAGTTCAAAATTTTGACTCTTACTTTTAAGCCTCTTAATATGCCTTGTATAAAACTGAGAATACCCTCTTCACTTTGTCTTGCATAACTGACAACACCTACATTAAATCTGATATAACTTGACATAGACCTTTCCGAGTGAAGGGGCAGAATTCATGAGTTTTGTGAATTTATAGGAGAACTTACTGAATCCAAATATCAAAATATTTAGAAAGAGAGTGTCTAGTGTCTTTTTTGGTTCACACATCTTTATATGACATTCTAGAACTTTAATATTGAATATTATTATGTTTCCTGCCAAAAACAATTTGTTTACTCAGCAAATACTGTTACTGTGTACCAGGTGCTATGTTAGACCCTGAGAAATCTTAAATAGAAGGGAACAGGCTTGCAGCCCTGAAGGCATTTACAGTCTTGTGGTACAGAGGTTTGGCTTGATGCATTGTGTGAATTAGCGATGACCGAAGGCAGGATTCCCCAGGGCTTATACTATACTTATCCTGCATACTCTCCCATGTCCCTGGCTACTTGAAGCAGTACAGGAAGTATCTACAGGCACCCATTATCTTAGGGGTATGACTCTTCACCCTATGGATAGGAGGGCAGGTACCCAAGAAATTACAGGTAAATACTTCAGGGCTGATAACTCCTATCCCACACAAGTATGCGAAGGAGCAAGGGCAAAAACGAACTCAGTCTGGGCTTTTGGTTTTGGCCTCAGGCTTGACTCCACAGAAGCCTCCTCCTGGAGGCAGACATGGTCTACTGGAATGAACACTAAACTCAGAGTAAGAAGATTTGGATTCAAGTCCTAGTTATTTCACACATTTGGTCCAGGAATGCTCTTGGAGAAGACTTCCTCAGAATTGAAAAAGAAAACCTGCTTCTGAGAGGAGTTGTGAGGCCACCAGAAGATGATATAGAGCGCTACGTAAGCTACATAAGCCACAGGACAAGATTGTTTGGGAGTCTGTGAACCAGTCATTAGCGAACAGCTCCTCGTAGGGATTTCCCTCCTCAAAGGAAAGGCAACACATCTTAATTTGCAGCTTGAGAGAGTTCATATGTCAGCTTACACGTTTTACCTAAAAATAGGAACTATATAGGCAGTAGGAAGAATTTAGTTCATTACTGGCCCAGTAGAGAAACAATGAATGACATGAAATCCAAACTGGAGACCTACAAAGTGCCACCGAGAAACTCATCTCAATCAGACAGGACCTCTGCTCCTCAGGAGCGTGAGCTTGAGTGGGAGAGCATACACACACACACAGGAGAATCACAAGGAGAATACGAGGCAAAATTCAGCAGATTGGGGAACCCTCTAGTCTAATCTAAGAGGAGTAGAAAGGACGTGATTAAAATACAAGGGGAAAACTCATAAAAGTGGAAAAACAACTTGATATTACTAATTGGGTAGAAAATAAAGATGTTTTATATTGCTCTTATGGTAAGCTAACTTACCTGCTTTTTAATTAAAGTAGGCAGGGTATAATTTACAAATGAACAAACAGTAATCAATTTGAATGATCAGACAAATAGTGGAATCTTTTTTACAAAGAATACTTCAAGTGAGAAAATACAGTGCATATCTGAGGGATCCACTATACTTGATTGAATAGCCCCAGACAAGCATATGTTATAAAAACAAATCCAGGGTCTGGAATGTTAAATTCTATCATCATAAATCAAAGATAAGAGGAGAGGATAAAGACTCTCAGGTGCAAACTATTTGATGAATTAGAAATTCATTATGTATCTTTAAACTGTATTGACAATGAACTTCATAATCTTTGTCAAAAGACAAAAGACACCACCAATTAAGCACAGTACTAGGTAAATTTCAATAAACACCAACCTGTGCATGATGACAAGGTTATCACAGTTGGAAAAATCAGTTCATATTCCTAATAAAAATTGACTGCTACATGGCTACTCAAATTTCTCCAGTAATTTCAGTGACTAATGGAGATGAAGCTTTGAAAACTGAAGTTTTAAAGGCTATGGTCTTTATCTTCCCATAAAACTGATTACCTGAAAAGGCATTTTCAAATAAAATCCAAGTTCTTAAAATGATATAATTTCTTCTGGTCACCTAAAAACAAAACTAGTAGAATATGTAGCATAAAAAATGAGAATGTGCAAAAGAATAATGCTGGTAATATGTGACAAATTCTTCAAAGAATTGTTTGCTGTAAAATAAAATTTTAAGGATCATTAATTTCTTTTGCTGCAGTGCCCTTCAAGGGAGCATTGGATTTAAGTCAAGATTGTCACCTGTCAACAAAGTGATGGGGGGATGGTTTGGAGAAAAAGAGAGGGAGAGGGAGACTGAGAGAGAGAGAGAGAAAGAGAAAGAGAGAGAGAGAGAGAGAGAGAGAGAGAAAGAAGACTAGCCTTGTCCTTCCAGAAGATTATAAGAATAAATTCTGTGCGTGAGCTTTGGCACCTTTAAGGGCAGATACATAAGAAGTCATTATTATGTCTATTAATTTCAAACATCCAATTGTTTTCTATCTACACATGTTGAGGACTTCCAGTGATGAGGATACATCTGTTCTTACAATCCCCTTACTGTAGACAACATTAACACAGAAAAAAAATTCCAACAATAATGGCCGTTATACTTGTTTTCACAGCTGAAATCTGCTTTAAACCACTGTGATGACAATCATTCCTGGCCTAACTTGTCCAGATCATGTGGAATCATCTCCTCACCCCTCTGCCAGCCAGTTTTTATAAGAAAACACCGTCCTGGTCAATTTGTTTTTAAAACCTTTATGTTTAACATTATGGTAGATTCACATGCAATTGTAAGAAATGATACAGAGCACTCCCATTTATCCCTCACCCATGTACCGTCCTGCCAAGCACAACCAGGAGACTGATGTTGATACAATCCACCCACTTCATTCCGATTTCATGAGTTTTACACATGCTTGTGTGTGTGCACGTGGGTGTTAATTTTATGAGGTTGTATCACATGTATCTATTCCTGTAACCACCACCTCCACAGTCAAGACATAGAAGAGTTCTCTCACTGTAACAATCCCTCATGTTACCTTTCATTTGTAGTTATGTTTGTTGCTTGGAAGAGAAAGAAGAGAGATGGGGAAAATATGCTTTTTCTTTCTTCGTTGGGTGAAAGGTCTGCCTTAGAAAACATTCTGAAATACCATGGCATCTGCCCTGTTGCCTTCTGGTCCACCTCCCTCACCCTGTGTATTTGCATTTTACTAGGGGAATTTCTTTAGCTGAGGAAATAGAAGGACAGTAGCTGATTAATGTAGCTCCTATTTAAGTATGAATAACCCAAAGATCACTAACTCCAACAGAAAGTTGTAGTTTTTTTTTTTTTTAAGATTTATTTATTTTGAGAGAGAGAGAGAGACAGAGAGAGTGCAAGCAGGGAGAGGGGCAGAGGGAGAGACTCTCAAGCAGACTCCCCGCTGAGCACAGAGTCTGCAGTGGGGCTTGATCTCACAATCCTGAGATCACGACCTGAGCTGAAACCGAGAGTTGGACGCTTAACTGCCTGAGCCACCCTGGTAACCCCAGAAAGTTACATTTTAAAAAGGATGCTTGCTAGCCCCAAACCCCTTCTTCTGGGTAGAGTTTTATACAGCCTAGCAAAGTGAAATGAAACAATTCAGAGTGTGTGTGCGGGATAATTTGATTATAAAACAACAACAACAAAAACAGCCAGCCTTCTCGTAAAACTCGGCCTGATGATACGGTCATTGAAGCAGGTACTTGTTTTTACAACCTCTTTGGATCTACTTGTATACCTCAGGTTTTCTAGAAGCTTCACACAATTTTCCACAATCTCCTTCTCAGAGTGGTATGGAAGAGAATAATAAAAGGGAGGAGGGAAGACACGCAGTTGATGATGTGAACATCAGGGACTTGTTAATCACTGATACCTAAAAGGTAGCACCTTATCACTTCTGCTTTCTTCATAATGCTCAACCTATATTTATAATAAATAAACATATAATGCAAAGTACTCTTCTAGGTCATTCTATCAGATCATTGGATGTGATTGCAAGATAAAACTACATATATATATATTTTAGGTACACAGTGTATATTACATATCTGCATATGTAATATAGATATATCCCCGCTCTTAAAGGCCTTACTAATGCAATAAGACTTATAGACACTGATATTATATAGTGCTGTAAGTCTGTATAAAGGGCTAAAAATCTAGTCCAAAGGCATTAAGTCATTAAACAAAGACTGAGTGTCTTCTACTGGCCAAGCCATGCTCTGGGTACTAGACATACAACAGCAAACAATACAAAATCCCTGCCCCCATGCCATCTACACGGCATCTAGAGGATGGGGAGAAAACTTGTAATTAAATGTATACATGAGTGAAGTTCAAATAGTGTAGGAACAATGAAGATCTGGGAAAGGCTTCCTATAGGAAGAGAAACTCAATCTAAAGGAATGACAGGATTGGGTCAGTGGTGAGGTGGGCAGCTTTAACGAAGGTTTGGGGAAGTGAGGAGGGCCACAGTGAGAAAGAAGTTTTACCAGAGTACACAGAAACAATAATGCCCAACAGAAAGTCTGCTTTAAGATTCACCCACAGAATGTTTTGTCTAGTAACATGTACTAAGTAATCACAGTTTTATTTGTTAAATTTTTAAAAAGATTTATTTTTTATTATGTTATGTCACTGTATAGTACCTCATTAGTTTTTTTTTTAAATATTTTATTTATTTATTTGACAGACAGAGATCATAGATAGGCAGAGAGACAGGCATAGAGAGAAGGGGGAAGCAGGCTCCCTGCTGAGCAGAGAGCCTGATGTGGGGCTTGATCCCAGGACCCTGAGATCATGATCTGATCCACCTCCCTCACCCTGTGTATTTGCATTTTACTAGGGGAATTTCTTTAGCTGAGGAAATAGAAGGACAGTAGCTGATTAATGTAGCTCCTATTTAAGTATGAATAACCCAAAGATCACTAACTCCAACAGAAAGTTGTAGTTTTTTTTTGATCTGAGTGAAGTGTAGTTGATCTGAGTGAAGGCAGAGGCTTAACCCACTGAGCCACCCAGGGACCCTACATCATTAGTTTTTAATCACAGTTTTAATTGATGGTATGGAGTGACAAACTTTCAAGTTGCAATTTATCTATTTGGTTACAAGGAAGGACTGTAACTATTATTCTGAAAGTGAGGTGGGTTATTCACTTCCATTCTTTATTCATGCTCGTAATTTTTTATTTCTTTAGTCACTTTCATTTTTTATTTCATGCTTGTAAATGTAGTCTTGCAGGATTATTTTATTCATAGTTTTTGTCTAATTTCTAGGCAGCTTAACGTGTTTGGTTAAAATATGCCGTGTCCAAGGTGGGGCACTGCCTGCCTTGTTTCCCATTATCCAAGTTAAAAAATGAAAACAAAAACATAAACCTTTTTAAGTAGGCTCCACTCCCAGAGACCCTGAAATCAAGATCTGAGCTGAGATCAAGAGTCAGATGCTTAACCAACCAGGTGCCCCTCAAAAGATTTAATGCAGAGTTGTTCCTGTGTCTGGGGAAATGAAAGGAAATACTCTTCTTTTTCCCTCTGGCATAGCACCAAGCATGCACAACTCTAACTAAGACAGATCAGTGAAAAGAAGTTTAAACGGGCCTTCCTGCTCTGGCTGGTGACCCCATCTGTCATTGTTTCTGCAGAGAAACAATCAGGGAAACCAGCACATAAAATAAGTTCTAATATCTAGCCCATTTGGGATGGAAATTTTGTAATTTTACAAAAATTTCAAAGAACTATAATCCTACTTTTACTTCATACTTTTGGTATTTTTTTCTGTAGACATTCCTCCTTCACTTACCACCCTCCCCCACTGCTCTCTTCCTTAGTTAATTCAATATTTGAAATCAGTAGGGACTTCTCCTCTGAGGGCATAGACCAGGCTTTAGAGGAGTCTTATGGGATAATTAATCAAATTTCCCTCTGGGTGTTCACATTTTCTTCAAATAGCACAGGCTTTCAAGTCACACAGGTCTACTACTGAGCTGAGTGACATGTGTCAAGTGACTTTCTCTCTCTGAGCATATTTCCTCAGGTATAAAATGGAAATGAATAAAGTGTACCTTGAAGGTATGTTATAAAGTTCCAATAAGATGAGGTATTAATAATACCTACTAAAGATTTGAATAAAGCAACTGCTTAATTTCCCTGTGTACTTATCTTATCTAAGTGGTTCTCAAATGGGGATGATTTTGTCCCCTAGGGGACAAAATATCCCCCTAGGGGATATTTGGTAATGTCTGGAGATATTTGAGGTCGTCAAAATTGGGAGGGTTGCTACTATCATTTAGCGAGTAGGAACCAAGGATGCTGCTAGATACCCTACAATGCACATGGTAGTTCCTCATAACAAAGAATTATCTAGCCCAAAACATGAATAGTGTTGATGTGAAGCAATCTTGCTTTAGCCTTTACCTCAAACATTTTCATGATTGGAAACAACATCTTGTGGAGCCAACTGCTCTACCACTGAAGAAGTACGTGAGAATTATTGGTTAAGTTAAGCAAAACTGGTAACTTCTACTGTTCGCCACGGCTGTTTTTAGTGGAACCACACAAGATGAGTTCATCCCTCATCTATGTAAGAGTCCTTCTAATACTGAAAGATAGCTGTCTTCCCTCCTCAAAGCCTCCTAACATACGAAGTCATCCAGGAGATTCTGAAATGAGTGAGAATGTACCCCAACGGTATAGCCATTTGAATGTTTCATTTTTAGTTTTGTCTGAGTTCTAGAAGAGTTTAAATAAACCCATCTGGACCAAAAAATGTCCCTGAAACCATAAAGAGGCATCCATCAGGTTTGTTTATAAGTTATGGTTTATTACCTAGGGTGTATGTTTTACCTCTTCTTCCTTGCCCACCATAAAAAGATAGTACAGCTAGCTGTTATACATCTCCTACACAAACCCCAAATTATGCCATTTCATAACAAAAGTTTGGCACAGTGCTGAATATCATGCATTAATTCGAGGAGAAAAAGGCAATGATACAGATTCACTCTTGTGCAATAAGAAATACAGAAATTATAAAAATCAAGTCTGCCATCTTGAGCTTGAAATCAATGTCAAGTCTTATCGGAAATACATTTATTCTGATTTCTGGCAATCTAACCCCCTTTAGCCATTTCACAGTTGGTGAGCAGAAAGGATGTTTCTGCCTCATTTACAGTGTCTGAACCTGATTCAGACAATCAACTGCAACATTAGTCAAAGAAATCAGTGGCTAATGATTTCTGACAAGCACTGCAGTAACAGGCTGAGGACCAGACTGGACCACAACAACATTCAGAGTACTTTACAGGAGTCAGCAAGCGGAGATGGCAGAAGATGGTAAAAATGGGAGTAAATAGAACTGTCAGCCCATCACTTACACATTTTTTTTTTTTGCAAAGTCATTGTACTCAACGTGTAGCAAATACAGTAATCCTTTTCTACAAATATGTTATATTGAATGAACACTGAGGACCAGCACATTATGCAGCTCTGTAATCTGTAACACACAAAAGTAGTTAAATACTTCACATTCCGCTGAAACTATATACTTAAGTTAGGAGCAGTGTAGCCTTTTTGTGTTGATCACCTGAACTCTCCTTCAGGAACTCTCTCTTCCTGAAATGCATTACTCATCATTTGGAGTGACTATTCCACACCGTTTATTGTGTTGCCCAACACATAGCATGAAGGTTACGTGGTCTAGTACAGAAAGGATTGAATGTGAAAAGGTATGAGCTCTAGATTCTCTTCTGCCATTAGCTCAGGGTATGATTTTGACAGGTCACCTGGTTACCTTGAGCTTCAGTATCCAAGTCTGGCAGATAAGGGGGTAGGACCAAAGGATCTAAAACTCTCCGTTCCAAAAATATTAGTTGGAGTTCAGAACTCTACATTGATACATTTAGTAATTTAAGATAGGCTCTGATTATTTCAATAATTTATCATTGGCTTTAAAGTCCCTGATAAACCTATTTTTAAAATTTTTAAAAAGAAACAAAAAGATGAGTCCTTTCATGCAATTGAAATGTTATTTTTTTTAAAAAAATGTTATCTTCATGCTTCCCCCTTATTTGAAGAATCACACATACTCTTAATGAATTGCTTTTTAAAGAATGTCCCTACACTGAAGTAGCTGATAGCAAGGAGAGCTGAATCTATAATACCTTTGGTTCATATTTAATAGCAACTACTATAAGTGCAATGATCAGTTCTCTTCAAAAATAGCAAATTTTTTTGTACCACCTAAAATTTTTAAGAATTTGATGAAAATTTAAGGTTATCCTTAAATGATATAAACTGAATTAGAATTGTTAATTTCTCACATGCTAGGAGTTTATATTGTATTTTCAAAAAAGCTTTTACAAAGATAGAAATAAATCTTAAAAAAATTCCAAGAATCTTCTTTCACCTTAAAACTGTCTCTCTAGATGTCCAATATACAGGGGGCTCTCAAGACCCAAAATAATGAGATAGAATTTCACTTGCAGCTAAAAATAAAAGTTTTCTGAATAGTAAATTGGAACATATTGCTCAAAACTGCCATTTCTAAATCGGCCATTATAGGTTTGTAGTATGTTAAGGAGACAAATTTATGAAGAATTTCAGTTCTAATTCTCAATTATTTTCTATACTATAAATCAGAAAGCATAAAAATACTTATCCTGTACAAGCCAATCATGGTGTGAGTTATACTTCGCAGCTCCTTAAAAAGAAATTTTCCCTGCCCTTAAGTTCTTGCTAGGAAAATCCACTGAAGACTTTGTTTTTCATTTTGCTAGAAAGTTCTTGACCAAAGGCAGTCCAGTAATCTATGAAACTATATACTTATATATATACTTATAGTATATATAGATTATATATTTTATATGTATATGTATATGATATAATTTTATAATAAAATATAATATATTGTCATTAAATATTATTTATATTATATAATATATTATTATACAATATAAAATATAATATTATATATATATATAGAATAGATTCTATGTCATAGCCTGACATACAAAGTTCTATTTGGTGGACGACTATAGTGATTATCAGTTCTTTTTTTTTTTATGTTCAGTTAGCCACTGTGTAGTACATCATTAGCTTTTGATGTAGTGTTCAATGATTCATTAGTTACATAAGTTCTGTCACGCTCTCTTAGGAAATTCAGACCCATTAAGCAGTTGGTAATGGCAGAAATGAGGATAAAAGAACATGAAGAGAGTGATCGACTTACGTCAATAGAGTGCATGCAACTGACTGCTGCTGCTGGGGGGATAATAAGAAAACTCAGCCCCTTGTATTCTAGGGATCCTCCAGTTCCCAGGAATCTTTCAGTTCACGAGACCCAACCATCTCCTGATCCCGGGTCCTCATGGGATAGGAGTCCTCTCATTACCACAGGAATCTCTACAAGTACTTCCGTTACTTGAGTGAATTCCGTTACTTGAATGGATCCCTTTCTTGTACCCAAAGAATAAAACAGAAGTACTGAGAGACAGAGGGCTCTCTAGAGCTAAAGAGGCAAATACATAACTTCAAGGCTTTTCCCCCTCCAAGTTTGCCAGTGAAAGATAGTACAGGATGACACTTCCCATGGCAGCAGGCCACCAAAGACAGATCATACAAAATGATTAGAGATTTCAGTTCCAGAAAAGATTCTGAATGAAAAAAAGTTTGTGTATTTTTTTAAACGAGGAAATTCTCAAGCTCCACTTGGTAATGTTTCTATAAGGATGAAAAGTGATTGTGACAAATGATTCCATTATACCTATGATAACATTACCAGTAATTTCAGTTGTCTGTTATTTATGGAGACTAAAGATGGTGGTGGCAAACCGAATCAAATGAAGTGCCAGTCAAATTTAATTTGACCAAAGATATATTGTCACTCACTTTCCCAGTGCAGAGACATCAACATGTATGTCTTGCTGGAATGTAGGGGACCCTGGGAACCTCTCTCCAGCCATAGAGACCTTTTATTCTCAGGAATGAGCCCCGTGCTGTCCACCCTCACAAACTTCTGCCTGCATTGCTATTTCTTTTTTCACGCCTGAGTCCCTGTACACGCACACACCACTTCCTGGTGGTATTCCAGCCATCACCACAGCATCGTATTTATCTACAGTATTTATCAGTATTGGTCCCTCTCCAATTAGATTGCAAGTGCCATGAGGACAGGCGATGTATCTGTTTTTGCTCTCCCTTATACCATAGCTCCTGGTTTTCTGTGAATGCTGAATATTGTTGAATGAATACGGTAGCACCCCTGGAAGATACTGGTAGTGAAGTACCTGCAGAAATATGAGGGGGGATATACCAAGCTGTTGTATTATAGAATACCGTTATAATAAGAATTATTATTATTATACTGATAATACAAGATATATGATTGGCCTAAAGAAAAATAAGCTTTTACATAAGTAAATATTGAATTGAATGTAACATAAATCATAGTTTATTGTCAAATATATTCTATTACATTATATATGTTTTGCATTGTATCTCATTCAATAAAGGAAAAAAATATGGTAAATGGAAAGTATGGGAAATTTTTCAGTTAACAGCCAGTCCAAGAATTCAAGTATCAGCAAACAGGCCAGATTCCTAAAGGAGAACTTAAATGACTTTTCCAAGTGACATAAGAAGCCCCTCCTGAACGTGTGCTTGTTTTGTGCCATCATATTCCCAGATGACTAAGATTCCCCTTTACAAGCCCATTGCATTCTGTGAGGACAAGCAGATCCAAGGCTGAAATTGTTAGGTCAGTCATGGTATCTTGAGGAAATAATTCTTCCTATCTGTGGAGGGAGGATAAAACATTTCTTTCTCTTTCTTTTAAACTAGACTGACAACAGACAAATACGGTCTCTATCTTCACAGGTAACAGGCTAAGACATCTAGGTAAGCAGGGAAAAGTCATAGCTCACTGACAAACCAAGTTCTCCAGCTTCCCCCGAACCTTCTTCCATCTGACCATTTTGAGCATGACGGTTTCTGGCTCCACAGGAAAGAGTGTGCTCTCTATTAGTGTTCTATATTACCTAGTAGGTTTTAATAAACACTAATACTGTGAAAATTTCTGTAATTCTGCATGAACCAATTCCCACCAGGAGATTTGTTTTTCCCCCTGGAGGTACGGCCATCATCTATTCGTAATCCCTCTTACTAGATTTCTCCCTCATTGAAGGCAGGATTCAATAAAATTTCCTTCTGCTTCCCCCTTCTCAGAAATCCATGAAAGCCTTTAAAAACATTTTCAGCATATTCTCTCTGTACAATCTGATATCCTTTCCACCACAGGCCATTATTCTGGTAAACGCGGTAAACCCTAATTTAGATCCACGATGTAATACTTTCAGATCAAGCTGGGTGAACACGTTGCTTTGAAATAAAACATGGTAGGAAAGTCTTCCTCTGAATGCTCACATACAGAGGAAGCTTCATCTCTTACCCTTTCCCTGTGATGGAAGAGGCAAGAAAACAATTTATGAGTCATTTCCATTCTGACAGATGCGACCATGACTGGAAATGCGATGCCTGCCAAGAGCTTTTATCAAGTAGGTTATAACAACTAGTAATAAGTGTAAATAATAAATGGCTGGAATCTTAGGGGAAACAGTGGCAATACGAGATGATTTTTGGTACTTCTGATGGGGCTCTGCCACTCTTGGAATTCCCTGCCTTCCCAGTAGAGTTTTGGCCTGACAATAAACAACAGTTTAGTACTTTATCTAATCCCAGCCAGGAGGTGAGTTCAACAGCAAGCTTTTGCAGATGTTCACATCCAATAATCTATCCATAATTGATGAAACAGGGAGGTCAGATGTAATGGCTGCTACTATTCCAGCAACAAATAAATGGTTATTGACAAAACAAGCCAGTGTGGCACAGAGCGCTGAGCAGTGACAGGCACGCGGCAGTGCTGTGCAGAGGCGGGGAGGGCTCCCGGATTCCTCAGCCAGCCGTGTGGCAGGAGGGCCACGCTGACACATAAGCAGATGGAGGTGGCTTGGAAAGGAAAAGGGAGGTTGCTCAAGTACCAAAAAAAAAAAAAGATGAAGACAGGAAGAGTCAGAGAAGAAAATGATGAGCGAGCCCCTGGGCAAGGCTGGGGACCCGGGTGAGTACAAATGTGCGAACAGTTCAGAAATGCCTTTGAATGTGTGCACTGTGATCCAGATGTCTGGTTGCTTTTATCACCACTGTGTCTTCACTCACAGAGCTGGCTGTCAGCCGCACAGCCTAGGTGACTCTAACACCAAAGCACGTGCATGGGATGCTTTGGTGCCCGGACCCTCCCTCCTACGGCGGGACATTCACTGATATTCCATTTAACACTGCAGATACCTTCTTTCCCCTATGTATTAAAAAAATCTATGAAAATCATGTATGCAGTTTTAACAATATTTTTCGATAAGCTAGAGATGCAAAATTCCGAAGCTAGAAAATTTCTCAAACCTGGGACTAATTCTGAAATATGTGCTGCTTAAAATCAAATTTACTATAAAGGAACGGGAGTGGAAGGCAAAGTTTCTTTAATAATAAAAAACAAACACTGCACTCTATTCACCTCAACCTAGGCAAAGAGTATAGCAAATGCATTAATCGAGTATACTTTTATCGACTGAATAAAATTCAAGATATTTAAACATAAATAAATAGCCGAAATCCTACACTTCTATTCCAGTGCTAAAAAATAATGTTTTTTTTTTACACAGTTTACTGTGTAATATTGTAAGATGAAGAATGGTAGAATGAAATGGTAGTTATTATTGCTATAGGTAGTCATAAAGAGGCTTGGGACAGAGATGTTTTAAATATTAATATTCCTAAAATCACTTAAATCAATTTAACACTCTTTAGTGGTTTATTTAGAAGCATGATTTATTTTACACTTTGCAACCAATGCCTTTGATCAGCTCTGAGAGAACATAGGAGCTGAAAATAAAATAGCAAAACAAATTGCTGCTAGCATTCTTAGAATAAGCTTTAGGTTTTATATGATAAACTAGAAAATTACCATTATATTTGGCATTTTCAAATTATTTATCAATACTTAGATATGGAGAATTATAGAGTCCAGAAGCAACTGTAGAGATCATTTCTGTAATGACTTGCCGGTCGCTCTGCTTCCTGAGCCCTGCCATCCTCAACACTGGGGTCCTCCCATTAGCAACTCTGACCTGCCACAGTCCCTGGGGCCATCCCTGTCCCTAACCTGCCAGGGCAGAAACCTGGCATCACATCAGTCTGCCGCAGATCATATTCTGTTTTAAACTCTATTAAGGGGACTGGGCTCTTTCCATATGCCTTGACACCAAACTCCCAGCATGTGCCCCAGCCCCTGGAGCTGCATGCCCATCTTGTTCTTCCTGCCTAAATCTGTCTTGGGAGCTGGTTGGGTCCCTACTTACTGCGAGCTTGGAGACCTACCTTGTTGCCTCAGTCTGCTCTCATCAGGAGTGCCAGTCCTCTCAGTTTTGTCTTGGTTTGGTGCTTGTCACTTGCCAACACAGTCACTACCATTTATGGAGCAAAAGCTACATGTGTGAAGTAGTTTATATTCATGGTATATTTAATGCACACAGAGCCCTTTGAGGTAAACATTAATATTCCCATCATACAAATGAGATAAACTTAAGTGCAGAGAGGTTGGGTAACTTGCTCTAGTACACACAGTCTTAGGGTTGGGGAAGAAGAAAAGATCTGAACTGGGTTTATTGGACTTTAGATCCTTCTTATTTTGTTTTTAAGCACTGTGATCTACCTGCTGCTGGATAACCCTGAGCATGACTGTGGCTGACCTAGACCTTCACTTGCAGCTTACAACCATCTGGCACCATTCCCAGAAGCTGTTCTCTACTGACCTACGGGGGTATCCACTGCAGCCCAATGTCTGACATTCTAGATGTTAACGTCATGCTTGCCTGGTTACACCTTTTATCTATTACCAGCTGCTATTTTTTTCATCACATGGACTAATTATCATAGCTAATAATCATTAATACTGAGTATTCATTATGTCATTCCTCTGCCTTCAATTGACCCCTTTTTGACACAGAAAAAACCCACCTTGTTTTGTAAGTCCTTTCACAACCCCACCCCTAATCTCTCTGAATTTGGTTCCTATTCCTTTGCTCCCCTTTTGCTTCTCCTCAGCCTCACTGGCCCCAAGCTTCCAGATTTAGGGTTGGTGCCTTAGAGCTTTGGCCTTGACCTCTTACCTCTACCTGGAATGTACTTCCATCATCTCTCTCATCTGCCTGCAGTCTTTCCTCAAATGTCAACTTCTCACGGAGGCCTTCTCTGATCACCTCTTGAAAATGTCTTCTACCCACCACTTGTGGCACTTCCAAATTATTCCCTTCTACATTTTCTTTTCTCTGTAGTACTTATTAGTGTCTGACACATTATCTAACTCACTTGTTTATTACATTTCATCTTCATTGTCTTTCTCCAATGGAAGGGACATTCCATGAGGACAAAGATCTTTGTTCTGCTTTTGGTATATTCCAAGCATCTAAAACAGGGCCTGGCAATGGCGCTCCAAAACTTTTGGTGGATGAATGTATCACAGATTGTTCTACACATTAACTAACTTAATTTTTCCAACACTCAGGCATTATTATTATTCTTATCTCTCTTTAAAGGTGAGAAACCTGAGGCACATAGAAATAAAGCCAAGATGCCAAGGTTATCAAGTGGTAAGTGATCAAGAAAGGACTTGAACCCAAGCCAACTGATTTCAAAGACAGCACTCTTATCTGGCCCTTTCTCCTACCTCAGTGCCAAGATGCTGCCTGACAATGTCACTATGTAGGCTGGGCCCCACACTCTGGCTCCTTTCAGGATCACCTGTCTTATTGTCAGTCAGGATTATAACAGTGGCATCTTGTAGCAATGTTGTCAAGTAAAATGAACGAGATTTAACAACTTGTCTAAGACCAAAAGAGCTTCTGACAAAACCGCAGCCAGAACCCAGGATGTCTGACTCAATTTGGTGGTCTTTCTTGCACTTTCAAAACCTAGTCTGAAGATTCTAATGATCGCCTGGATAGCACTTCTCTATTTCCATGTAATCTATTAAAATAAACAATTAAAAAGTAATTTTGGTTTTGTAACTTGTAACAAATATTAATGATTTACATAATATTTTAAGAGGAAAATGTTTATTTTGGTAATATCTGTGATATTATAAACATATAAAATGAACATAATAAACAGTCACTGTGCTGTAAGCTAATATAAGCTCATAGGGAAAATGAATATGTTTAATTAAATTTAGGAAAAATGTATAGTTAAATCATTTGCAGTATAATAATAAGGGCCAATAAACCATTATCTCTTTACTATTCCATTGGAATTTTCATCAGCAAGCTAGATTAATAAATACCATCTACAGTTTACAAGGCAGGATGCTAAGAGATTTGTCTCTGATCTGGTAAGTCAGCGAGGGCAGCAGGAGATAGCATAATCCTTGTGCGGACACAGCAAATCATACTTCTACTATTCTATAATATTCACCAGCATTTATTGAGGGAGCACAGGAAGGCAGACATAGTTCTAAACGATTTTTGAATGTTAACCCATTTAACCCTTCTAAGCACTCTATGAGTTAGCTACTAGTGTAATCCTCATGTTGCAGGTGAGGAAACTGAGGCACAAGAGGGGTTAAGTAACTCACCAATGTCACATGATTAGTAGTGGCAGGACCAGGCTTTGGAGTTAGGTCCAGGGGCCATGCTCTTAATCACTACATCATATTGTGATCATGGTTAAGGTGGTAACAGAGAGCATGGAAATCTACCAGAAGGACCCCATGTCTCTCCCCCTATTTCATTTTATCCAAGATTTACAACATTCTGCCCTACAGATGATTCAGCTGGAAACCTAACAAACAAGTTTGTTTATGCTCTTTCCCTTGCATTTACTGAGTTGCTAGTAGATAGCAAATTTGCATCAGTAGCAAAAAGAGATACAGCGTTATAGGAAAAATATGTTGAACACACTGCTTTTGAAAAATAATTGCATTGCTTTTTCTTCTTACAGATATATTAACTCTAGTCCTGCTAGGTATTCCATTGTCAGCAAAACATCTACAGGAAACAGGCAAATTCAACTATGTGGTTAAGTCATGACCAGTGAAGAATCCATGGTACTCCATTATCTATGCCAATGGAGGGTCAGAGAGAGATGGAAGATGGAAATTCTAGGTGAGGATTCCTGATGTCTCTTTCTCTGGAGAAGCTACAAAGCAATGGGTCATTCCTAGCCTGATGCCACTTGCTGCTTCTACTTTCTGTGTCCCTAAACTCTGTGCCTATTCTGACCTAGCTTGACAGCAGACAGTGAGTGATTCTCTTTTTCAGCTTCAAGTGTTATTTGATAATAATTTCTGTTGGGCAAGAATAACAAAATGTTATTTATGCCAACCAGTAATTCATGAGGTGGAACAGATGAGAATATTATTAAGAATGTATATATGTGATCTGTGATGAGACTTAACAAATGAGTTTAAAAACATCTTACTGGGGCACCTGTGTGGCTCAGTTGGTTCATCATTCCAACTATTGATTTCAGCTCAGGTCATGATCTCAGGATGGTGAGATGGAGCCTGTGTCGGGCTCTATGCTGAACATGGAGGCTGCTTGAGATTCTCTCTGTCTCCCTCTGCTCATTCCCCAGCTCATGCTCTCTCTCTCTCTCTCTCTCAAATAAATAAATAAGTAAATAAAATCTTTATAAAACTAAATAAAAATATCTTACTGACAACTGCACCGATCGCGACAACATTAGTACTTAGGAGTGTGGTTTCAGTTTTGGCCCTGCATTTCTTAGTTTTGTGACCCTGAACAAGTCATTCAATCTGTCTCAGCCTTCTTTGTGAAATGGGAGTAAAGGTAAATAGAAAATATAATAATATAATAATATCTGCCTCTTAGGATTTGTGTGAGCATCAAATGAGGTAAAATATGTAAATAAGGGTGGGTAGAGTTGTAGACCTATATATAGCACACAAAGGCCCACTGGGTGTTACTGGTATTCATGATGATGCTATTCCGTCAATTAAGGCTCATTTTATTTCATGGGACAGAAACCACCCCATCTAATTTAGGCAAAATGGGAAACTAAGGACTCGAATGCCACCAGGAATTGCACTCTCCATTTCTCATCTTGTTTTCTCCCTGTGTGTGAGCTTTATACTCTCAGCCACCCTCACCACATAGTTCTGGAAGCATTCAGGCTAACTCCTCACCAAAGAATACTGGCTCACATTAAAAGAAAATTATTAGTAAGCAATCAGATTGGCTGAGCTTGTTTAGAGTCCTTCTCCTAGAGATTTGCTTCATAGGGGCAAGAAGTAGTAGTGGTGGTGAGATCTGTAACCCCAACATTAGAGACAAGACCAGAGCTAGCAGGAAGTTGAAAGTGGGAATGGTCTGGTGTTCTGGGAAGATGAACACAATAGATGCCCTCCAAATTGCGATTAAAAATTCTTCAGTTTAGCTGGTTCTCTCTCTGGGATTTTATCTCATTTAACACTACCATCCTACTTTGGATTACTCAAACGAAAATTTCAAATTCATCTTTGTCTCTATCCCTCTCTCTGTACTTTCTGCTCCCCGGCCAGAAAACGTTGTAAAATTATAAAATCTCTCAAATGTGTCCATTATGAGCTATGCCAGCACCACCTGAGTTCAGGGTTCAGTATTGCTTACCTGAAATATTTCAGGTAAGAAATTGGTCTTCTTTCCTCTACTTTCTCTTTTCAATTTGTCCTGTATATAATTGCCAGGCTGTCTTCTAAAACAAGTTCCTGCCCTACTTAGGCCTTCAAGGATTTCATCCCATCACCCTTTCCAAGCTCCCCCAACCAAGAGCTGCAGTCCCTCAACATCAATACCCTAACATGACCAGAATGCATTTTCTGCCCTCCCAGGCCTTTACTCATGCTGCTTTCTCTCCACTGAGAGGACAGCTACCATTTATCTCAAAAGGTTTAATTCAAATATCATCACCTCAACCTTCAAATGAGACGAAGCTTCCCTGTTTCTTCTCCAGCTCTTGGTTCCCATTGCAAGTATGGCACAAGTATGTGCTGGGTATCTAGTTCCCCTATGGATGATGCAGTCTTGCAGCATGGTAAGAATCTACTTGAGCATAAAAGATTGCCCAGACCTATTTTTCAACCATATGCACCAAACTGAAGTTTAAAAACTTCATAGACAGGGTTCCTGGGTGACTCAGTTGGTTGGGTGACTGCCTTCAGCTCAGGTCAAGATCCTGGAGTTCCGGGATCGAGTCCTGGCTTTAGGCTCCCAACTCCACAGAGAATCTGCTTCTCCCTCTGACCTTCTCCCTTAACATGCTCTCTCTCAAATAAAAATAAAATAAAATCTTAAAAAAAAAAAACCTTCATAGACATAGTTATTACCATTTCTTTCTCATGTGGACTTTGGCCAGATTTACTGAGGATACCAAACACTCTAGGACAGTACTTTTCTCCCTATTTTATTATTTTTGCTTTATAATTCATATGACTATTTTTTCGCCTTATCAGGTCATCTTTAAATGC
This sequence comes from Neogale vison, assembly GCF_020171115.1. Classification (NCBI taxonomy): domain Eukaryota; kingdom Metazoa; phylum Chordata; class Mammalia; order Carnivora; family Mustelidae; genus Neogale; species Neogale vison. The sequence continues at coordinate 146,373,202 of NC_058101.1, read as the reverse complement.
CCTTTACTACTTACTAAGCTTTTTTTTTTTAAAGAAGATTTTATTTATTTATTTGACAGACAGAGATCACAAGTAGGCAGAGAGGCAGGCAGAGAGAGAGGAGAGGGGAAGTAGGCTCCCTGCTGAGCAGAGAGCCCGATGCGGGGCTCGATCCCAGGACCCTGAGATCATGACCTGAGCCGAAGGCAGAGGCTTTAATGCACTGAGCCACCCAAGCACCCCACTTATTAAGCTTTTAATAACCTTCTTCAGTGTTTTAGGTTGAGATGAGCTGCTGAAATGACTAACTGCTATGATCAACCCTATGCTGAAGGTTTTTCCTATGAACAGTCTATATACAACCTACTGAAAACATTAATTAAAGCCTTTAAATTTTTAAAGGAATGGAAAGAAATAGTAATCATTTTTTTCTTATTACAAAGTCAGTATATGTTAATTGTAGAAAATTTGGGGAATACAGATGCTTCATTCTCCCAAAAATAAAAAATTAAAGTCATCCATTATTTGAGCTCCCACAGATAACCACTGAAAACAATCTGGTGTTTCTAGTATCTTCATATATACATTTGTCTCATATGTATATATGTATGTAAACATAGGTATGTATGTACGATCGTAATTGTTTTGTACCTTGATTTTCTGCTTAATATATTGATAATAATTTTGTTATTATAAAAATACTTCTTGTGTCATTTTTGTAGGCTGCCTTATTTTGCATCACAGGATACTCAATAATGTTTAGTCAATTTGCTATTGTACATTTACCTCGTTTCTAGATTGTTCACTATTACAAACAGTGCTTATAACATTGTATATACAGGTTGAAGCCAAATCTTTGTATCTATTAATAACTATATAAACAATCTTATAGCTAAATATTTGTATATATTAATAGTAATTTCCTGCAGATAAATTCTGAAAAGAGTAATCCCTGAGTCATGCAAAAAGTGTGAGCCTTGTTCAAAGCTACCATTTTATTGAATATTTACTAAATGCCAAGCACATTACACCTTTCACAGCAAGACATACTTTTATTCATCAGTGCATGGCCCCTCAATTTTTTTAAATTATTATTTTATTTTTTTACTCTCACTTGTTTTTAACAAAGTCTTCTCATTCATCCTCCCTCCCCAATCTTATTCCCTTTCCTCTCATCGGCCCTCCATGTGTTGCTGGAGATTCTCTGAGGAGTGGGGCTGGCCTGAATTCAGCTCTTGAATCCTCACCCACCCTGGCATTCTCCGGACCAGCTTCTACTTCTAATCATAGTTCTCGGTGCTCACATCCTTGCCAACCTTCAGTATTATTTGACTTTTTAACTTTTTGCCTCTAAGTCATGATGTTATGTAAGAGAGTATTAAACCTCTCCCTTGAAATGCTCATAAACAAAAGCTGTTGTTTACATCTAAAATATCAACTCTTGATTATTCATGAATTAAATGTCATTTTGTGGATTGGCTAGTTTCTCTGTTATCTTCCTTCTCTTTCTCTATCCCTGGCCATCATCATTATCATTTAAGAAAAAACAGGGGGTTAATAGAAGACATTCACCAGAAAAGTGAGACTTAATCTTAAACAAGATTATTTTACTAGTTAACTAAGATTTTAAATGTTTTATTGAGGAGAAATTTGAAATTGCTAGGTAAAATCTTTCCTTAAGTGTATGGACTGAATATTAGGAGTATAGAGTTAATGCTATTTCTAAAGTCTAGTATATGTTATTTTTAGTTGAGCACTATTTATACTGAAGGATTTTTAACATCAAGGTAGGTGTTAACTGAAGATCAAGTAATCGTCTATCCTACAGATATGTTTGACACTGTTATGGGTAAATTTTAAGATGCTGAATTACATTTTTCCTTCTGAAGTTACCCCTTCCCATGTTGCAGAGGGAGAGAGAGAATTCGGCTCTCTGTATAATGACTTCGTATGGTCCCCACACTATTGTTTAACACATCTAATCCTGTAATCATCTCTGGGTTCTTGCAGGTGTGATGCCTCTTCCTTTGCAGTCTCTAGATCAACGTGCGCTAACAGCTGTGCCGTTGCCTCTAGGTCTGTCACACAATTAGTCTTGTGATGAACTATGCAGGTTGCTTTATTGCTCCAGAGAACATTTTCAGATGCTAGGCCTTGAACTTTAAGGAGATACATACATTATGTTCCATATGTCACACTATTCAGGATAGTTGTGAGGGTACTCAATTTCTGGAGTCTGGAAGTTCATCCCAGAGTGAACCAAATCAAGATAATTATGCTTCTGTTCATTTTCTCATAAAATGAGTATCAGAAACTTTTGAGCTATTTCTTAAGATGTGAACGATTGGAAACAAAAATGCCAGTAGTTTTGTAAAGAGGTACACTTTCTTTTTAGAATGAATAATCAACATCATCATGAAGTTTTGGTCAAAGTGGCATTCTACATCTCAAGGGGATCCAAAACCAGTTTTCACATTTCAAAAACAAACAAACAAACAAACAATAAATTCTATGGCTAAAAAATCAGTTTTTATACTAATTTAAGTCATGAACTTTCTTTCTTGACATAAAACATCTCTTCCTCTCCATGACAGTCTATGACTTTAAATTTTTGCCTACAGAATGCTGTTTAAAAAAAAAAAATCAGAGATTCATTTTTTTTCTTGAGTATTCTGATTTTCCTATAATGCATTTGTCATTTAAATGACAAATACTTTAATCTATATGACAAACACCATAATGTCTTCATCAGTTAAAAAGAAGAAAACACACACGCTATTTTCCTAAGCTGTAACATTGTAAAGGAAAAGAACCATTAGGAGAATTAAATAGGAAAAATGCTTCAAGAGAGTCCAACTCCCCATTAATGAGAAAATTAAAAAAAAAAAACATTCAATTTACTAAGATTCTAGTCTGCACACAATCTTTCCTACAAAAATTTATATTAAACTATTACTGTAAGGTTATCTGCTTTACTGTTTTAGAAAGGTCATGACTTTAAATACAAAGATAACAGTAGCAAAATTATTAGGAAAACATTTTATATTAGCATAATCTCCAAATTATTAAAACATATTTTTCATGAACTACTTAACATGCTATTTTCCAAGTAAGGCTAACTGTTCAAAAGGTATAAAATAAATTCAGATACGGAATACATATTAACACCATGCTTGAAATTATTGCTTAAATAATTTTGGTAATATAATACAGTGTGTTTAGAAATACATATTTTTTAAAATTAGGAAATATGACTATTTTCTTCTATCAGTGTTTCTAATCCTACCACTTTTTTTGGTCAGATAATGGATATTTTGAGCCTTTCTCTATGAGCAGAACCTCTGGGATGAAAAGAAAGTGCTATTTGTGTGCTGGTAGGGGCATGTGTGGAGGGAGGGATGATGCTAAACAGGAGATCTGTGTGGCAACAATTGGGGGAAATGGGATCTGTAACAGCTGCTCCTTTTAGATTCCCAAGAAGGAGACTGCCTGAGGTGGGTCATGGGACAAAAGGATAAAGCGGATGAGAACTCTGATGTAAAGCAGGAAAATGACTGCTGAGACCCCTGAGCTTACACCTGAATTGTCTCAAGCTGAGTGGCGAGCCCTCTTTAGCATGCTTCAGAAGCTGGTGATGAACTACACAGTACCAGGAGGCAAACTGGCTGCAAGCAGAATTGTCTGCATGTTTTGTATAATAACCCGTGGTCCTCTGGGGAAAGGAGGCCATGATTTCCTCTGTGCCAGCATCTGAGCTCTCCTCAGATACTGAGGCTATTAAGCAAGAACAGAAGGGTCAATTTTAGGTAATGATTTCTAACTGGCAAGTGAAGCAACTTCTATTTAATGGGTAGTGAATAGCTCTGATCTTTAAATAAAGAAAGTACTAAAATTCCTTTTTTGGGGGATAAATCCCATTTTTTTTTCCACTCAAGAGAAAGTTATTAATAAATTAGTAGGAAAAAGTTTTCTATCCGATGTTGGTTTATTACATTTCCCTCACAAATATGTGTTGATACAAAGATAAATTTAAGCACTTTGTAATTTACATATGACAAATTACAATTGAAAACTAGGTATAAAGCAGCACTTGGGATAGATACTCAATAAATGCTACCTGCCAGAGAATCATTGCTATCATTACTCAGTGCTAATTATATCACAGCCTGTGGTAATAATAGTATCTTACATTTGAAGACTGTTTCTAGTCTAAAGTGTAAACATACATTTTTTTCCATTTGATCTTCACAAAGAAAAAGTGAAGCTGGTGTTGCCATCCCTGTTTGACACATGAAACTGAGCCTCCAGGAAGTTCTGTGACTAAACTAAGGTAAATAGCTAGCAGGCAGCACTCAGGACTAGGATCCATGCCTTCTAGCGCACATGCTAGAGCACCATAGGCTCTTTCTTTTCTTTTTTTCTTTTCAAAGTTTTTATTTATTTATCAGAGACAAAGAGACAGAGAGTACCTGTGAGCGCAAAAGCAAGGGGGAGAGGCAGAGGGAGAAGCACAAGAGACTGATGCGGGGCTCGATTCCAGGACCCTGGGATCATGACCTGAGCCCAAGGCAGATGTTTAACCAACTGAGCCACCCAGGCATCTCCCATAGGCTCTTTCTATATGATAGTTACCTCCCGTATAAAGATTGTGCGTCAAAACCTACTGTCAGCTCAAATATTGGACCACTTAACGCTTAGAGAGCTATTGCTATATACACTTAAACTGTATTACAAAAAGGTTTTTTTTTTTTTATCATGTAATAGAACTCCCAAATAAACTCCTACATCCACATCTCTGATATAGACTTTCGCCTATACATTTAACATTTTGGTCTATGTTAACTACTGGTTTGGGAATACTGAGGCCTAGAGTAAAACCCAGAAATTGTGATTTTATAGATGTTTGACCATCTCTGCCCTTTGGAAAACAAGTCTGTTAATGCATATTAATGGTGATACAATAGTTGTGGTTCTCTATATGTTAGCGCCTACACCACAAACCCTACACACATTTTCTTACTTAATTCTCACAAAGCTGTTTTGAGGCCGTGGATCACTGTGTCCCTATTTTATAGATGAAGAAACTAATGCTTCGAAAGCGGAAGTCACTTGTGCAATGTCTGATGACGAGGCAGGAGCAAAGCTGGGATTCAGTCCTCCATCAGTTTGATGTTATAGCCCACCATCTCAGCCATTTTGTTGCCCTCACACTCCAAAGAGTTATTACATACACTTTTAAAAGCCTGTGGAGAGCTCCTTATTCAAGAAATGCTACAATTTACTGCCTTTACTTCATGCAAACCTATATTAGTCAAAGATTCGGCAGCAGATGTGAGCATCTGTAGACTCTAACCAGGTGTCATGGTTCCGTATTAAACTGGCTTTGAAGAGTCCTTTACAAGGAGCCAGAAGCAGCTAGGAAGAGGGCACACATGCAGATGCACAGAAGCAAATGCTCCTACAGACAAACCTATTCAGCCCACATACATTAGCAGGTATGGTCCATCAGAAAAATGTACCATATTGGGACGCCTGGGTGGCTCAGTTGGTTAAGCAGCGGCCTTCGGCTCAGGTCATGATCCCAGCATCCTGGGATTGAGTCCCACATCAGGCTCCTTGCTCAGCGGGGAGACTGCTTCTCCCTCTGCCTCTGCCTGCCCTGCCATTCTGTCTGCCTGTGCTCGCTCTCTCTCCCTCTCTCTCCCTCTCTCTCTCTGACAAATAAATAAAATCTTTTTTTTTTTAAAAAAGAAAAATGTACCATATCATCATATTCTGCACATGTACAGAACTTGGCAGAGCTGAAGTGTTTGAAATAATGCACAAAGGACCTGACTGCAGACAGAGCCTTAGATAGCCTCTTTCTTGACCTCTCCTTTGCCTTGGCTCCTTTACTTCCTTTCCCTCTCTCTCCTTTTACTATTTTTTCTTTACATTTTTTTTTCTTATGACATGTTGTGTTCAAGCATCTGTCGCATGTAGTGCAAGAGAATAAAAAATAATTAAGGCAAGAGCATTTGTTTTCTCCTCTTTCCCAGTCTACTCATTCTGGCACAGCCTGCTTGGTATGTCTTCCTTTCTCCCCCAAACCAGCCCCACTACTCCTGGGTTTTATCATGCAGATCAGAGTTATCATTGGGGTGGGAGGGGAGTAGGGATGTAAGAAGTAGAAAGGAGCTTGCTGAAAAGAACCCCCCATTCCTTGATCAGGGAGAGAAGAGAGGCAGAAGGACAGAAGAAATGAGAGCGGTAAACCATGAGTGAGTGGAATACTGGAGGAAACTTTGGGTTTAGAGAGTGACGTGAGGATACAGACTTCAGAATATCTACAGACAGACAAATTAAAGATCTTTTTAAAATGGAACGAGAGAGGATTTTAGAAAACTGTTACTGGGAGTTAAGAATTTTATCTCTTTTACTGTTCTTTGAGGACAAGTAAGTAGAAACTGAAATTACTTTTCTTTTAGCTTGCTGGATTTTTTTTTCTTTTAATACGATATTATACTGAAAGTGAGCTGTGAGGAATGTGGATTTATTTGGGTCATGTAATGGTTTCAGGAGTAGATAACAGTCTTCACTTATAAAAGTGTCCAAAAAGAAAACCTGCTTGATGTACATTACTGTGGAATCTGCCAAGGTATCTGTATGTCAGGTAGACTGTAATTTGGATGAAGAGCCCACTGCTATCAAGGATGGGGTGACTTTTAAGGCAGAAGGTTATAAACTAAATAGAAAAAGGAACAGCTGCAAGAATTACCTCCCCCCAAACTTCGGTTAGCTAAACATTGTAAGTCTAAAAGTCATTCTTTGTTAGAAACGCCTTCTAATATATAATGACTTTCCCTTTGTTTGTGTATACTGAGTTGACAGAATAAATACAATTTAATTTCAATTACCTAGCAAAGCCTTAAGAATGTATCATTTCACAACTATAATCTATATCCTTTATTGTTAATATTTATCAACAATCTGTGAGTTGCTAGAATATTAGTGTAACTATCTTTTCTGATACATTATTTATTTGCATTTTTCTATGGGATGCTGCTGATAAGGCTAGAGATTTAGGTTAACCATGTATATAAGCTAACACCAATGTTAGAAGCATTCTAAGCTATTATAAAGATGCTGACAAGTATGCAAATATAAAGATGGCTACTGTTTTATATATGGAATAATTAAATAATAGTACATGTGATGAATCTTATACCATAAAAGCAAACAAAGTATCAATGTGATGAATTTTGCTTTCATAGTATAATTTTTGATAGGCTACATTATTGCTAAATAATGAGAAGCAAATAATTCACTGAATGTACTGAGGATTGTTAAAGTTGGTGTTCCTGAAATTATTAAGTGGAATGGAATATTTAGAGAGAAAGAAAATCCATGCATAAAACAGTGCTAAGGGAGGCCCTTCTGTTTAACTTTATGTTTGCAATATTTGATTGTAGAAGTGGGTCCAACTTTGCAAAAGCCTTGAATGTGACTTTTAGTAAAATATTTTTCTCTTTGAAATTTTAAGACTTTATAAGATACATTGATCTTCTAAAATTCATAATTTACTCTACTTGTAACATGTGCGGTTCTAAATTGATGATGGCCAAAGGGAATTACTATTGCTTTTCTCAGCACCTGATAAATGCAGGTAGCATTTTCACCTTTAAATGTCAGGGTCTCGATGACCTCCTGCATAAGTTTATTAGAGTAACTATCACTTCTCTTCCCCAAATACCCTTTCTTCATTAGCAGGGATATCAACCCTAAATAAATCCATTATCTTGTCTTAGATTAACCCTATTCTCTCATCCAATAAATGATGCTTTATTGGCAAAGAATGGATAACCAAACTATTCATATGCTTGTCGGAATATTCTTCTATTAATGTAGTCATCATTTATTAATAAATTAAAGCCCTTAAGTTAAGATCCATCAGCAAAATTTCAAAATCCCTTCTGTTTCAGATCATCAAAACTATTAATCAGTAATATTCACTTGTGACAGGTTTCTCTAAGCCAAGTTTCTTTGAACAAATCACGTAAACGTCTTTAAACAGGTGAACATTATTGAAAGGGAGAAATTCATGAGGGAAAAAGGGTAAATGTAGGGTATGGTACTAAAAACTTGGAAATGTTCCAAATTATAAGCTTAAAATACAAATAAGGGAATAAAAAGAGCATGTGGACTTTAAGCCAAGAATGAAAGATGGACTATAAAAATGGGAAGGGGAATGCTGACTGTTAACTGTCTGCTGTATCAGGCCAGCTCCGACATGACCACACTAATTTCAGGGCATTCTTGCCCCCTCTCCACAGCCACACTGCGACAGCAACACCATCCATGCCTCAAACAGATGAAGATAGTGTTGGTCATGCTGCCCAGGGTGGGGAGGTAGGGTAAGGGAGAATTTCAAAAGAGAAGATTTTTTGTATGTTGAATGTTTACTTTGTGATTAGATAACTGGGCATATATCAATTGATCAAGGAGTCAATCCTATTTATTAATTGATCATGTATTTTTTTTTATAACCTATTCCCTAAACAAGGAGTGCTCTGTTCTGCTCTGGGGTTTTAGACCTTTTACCTTGGAAAAGAAGCAAGGAGAGTGGCTAAAGTTAGGTATTAAAGAGAAGGAAAAGACATGACCTTCCATTGGAAATCAAAGCAAGACGTCAGGTTTTGTGGAAGTGTTTAATTACAATAGCAAAAACAGGCTGCCCTCTAAAATCAACCTGAGCAAGAACCCCATGGCCTGAATCAGGGACAAACGCTCATGTCTGTTCTCCATCCCAAGCACACCCCAACTCCAGCTTCCTGTTCCTTGGTGATTTCTTGGTACCTGTTCTGTTTCCTGTTGTACAACTGTGAATCTGATGCCTTCTCTATTTTTCTCTTAGCATTTTGTATCCAGATCTGATAACAGATCTTTCTTTGGTCCTGCAGCTCTGCCCGTGGACTTGGTCCAAACTTTAAGCTTAGTTCCTGTAAGCCCTCAGTTCTGGGCAAGCTATGTTCCAAAAAGACAACAATAGTCTACCACAAGCAAGACCTGGGCTCTGACAACAGTCCCTCATTCTTCCTGAATGCAAAGGCTACTCTTTACTGTAGCAGTAAGCCTGGGGCCTTGAATATGGGCTGCAGTGTTTCCCAAAGCCTTCACCCCAGCTGCAGCAGTAAATGACAAGAATTAACTCATGCTGACTCTCACCAAGATACATGCCTGGGAGGAGGGGTTGAGTTCTCACAGGAAATATCTATAAGGAGCTCTTATTCCAGCCCAAAATCTGGAATAGGAGGCAGAAGGGGTTTGCATACTTCTGTCTTTTAGACACACCTGGGATTCCTTGGCTTGTATGTGATCTTCCATTCCTGACCTTCTTCCTATCTCCCCGGATACCCCTGCTTTGTACTTACCACCTTCAGCAAGTCTTGATCCCAGGCCTTTTTTATTCATCATTATCAACTCTCTAGGAAATCTCCACTCCAGTACTTCAATATGCTGAATACTTAAAGATTTATAAAGTATCGAATAGTATAGTAGCTCCAAACTCGACTTTCTCTTGAGCTATAGACCTACATATACCACTATCTGATCTCTTCCTTGGATAATTCCAAACTCCTCAAATTCAACATATTTGAAAGTGAACTCCCCATTTCTCTGCCAGCCTGGGTATCCAATAGCATTCCCCAGGTTAGTGAATGACAGCAGCATTCATCCAGTTTCATATCCAGGAACCTAGGGCCATCTGAGGAACGCTGTCTTCCCCACTTTCCGTACTTCATCTACTTCCAAGTCCTGCACAATTTCTGCAACTACTTCCTTCCACCTTCACTACTACTTTTGAAGTCAAGAGACTTAAGTTAGAGTAAAAATAGTAAAAGCTCACAATTACCAAATGTTTATTATATACAAGGCAGGCACTTTTTAAAAACTCTATATAAATGATCTCTCCTAATCACCATATGTATTAGTTTCCTAGGACTAATGCAACAAATTACCACAAACTAGGTAGCTTAAAAGAAATTGATTATTTCACAGTTTTGAAGGCTAGAAGTCTGAAATCAAGGTATCAGCAGAGCCATGTTCCCTCCAAAAGCTCTGGGGGAAGATCCTTCCTGACTCTTCCAGCTTCTGGTGGTTCCTGGCATTCCTTGACTTGTGGCAGCATGACTCCAATCTCTGAACCATCTTCATGTGGTTGTCTTCTCCCTGTATGTGTCTTCTTGTCCTTTGTTTCAAATCTTCTTCTGCCTTTTTCTTTTCTTTTTTTTTTCCCCAATTTATTTATTTTCAGAAAAACAGTATTCATTATTTTTTCACCACACCCAGTGCTCCATGCAAGCCGTGCCCTCTATAATACCCACCACCTGGTACCCCAACCTCCCACCCCCCCGCCACTTCAAACCCCTCAGACTGTTTTTCAGAGTCCATAGTCTCTCATGGTTCACCTCCCCTTCCAATTTACCCAAATTCCCTACTCCTCTCTAACGCCCCTTGTCCTCCATGCTATTGGTTATGCTCCACAAATAAGTGAAACCATATGATAATTGACTCTCTCTGCTTGACTTATTTCACTCAGCATAATCTCTTCGGATTTAAAGCCCACCCAGATAATCCAAGATGATCGCCTCATCTCAAGGCCCTTAGATACATCTGCGAAGACTCTCTTCCCAAATAAAGTAACAATCGCAGGCCCCAGGGATTAGGAAGTGGATATTTGGGACCACCATTCAATCCATTACACACTAAAAAAGTAAGTGTACTCATTAGTTCCCTTGAATAGATGAAGCAGTTGAGACTTAGAGAGTTTAAGGGACTTGTCCAAGTTCACACAGCTAATATGAACATTAGATTTATGTTTGAGTTATAGTTTCCATACTTTCAGGAAAACACTTTAAGTACTTTTCTGAAAGAAGTACCAGTTTCAAGAAATTTTCCCCTTAGATGCCAAATATTTCTCCTTCAATCCATTCATTACTAGACTATACCAGTAGTGTTATCTTCTGCACTTATAGACCAGATCTGTGCCTGGCATGATATCTGTCATACAGAGGGTGCTTAATAAACAGCTGGGAATAAATTAATGTGATCATATCACCAGCCTCATCAAAAATCATTAAAATTCCCACATTGCTTAAAATGAGTTTCACACTCTTCAGCAAAGCATTTAAAACCCTTCAACCCTCCATAAAATTAAAAAAAAATAATTTTGGAATGAGGACAGTCTTCCTAAGAATGTCCAGAAGTCATGGAAAAAGAGGTCGATAAATTTGGCCATGGAATTTTAGCATGGAAAAATTTCATAAGTAAAGTAAAAAAAACAGTGGTCTGGAAAAACATTCACGGCACATATTACACATATGTGCCTAATGTCCAAAGGAAGCAGGTACCTTTATTTATTTTTGTAGGAATGTAAACTGATGAAGCTTCTTTGAAGGGAAGTTTAGGAAAAAAAAAAAAAGTAATTTATCTCTTCCCTGACCCAGCATTTCCACCACTAGGAATTGATTCTGTAGACCATCTCTCACTTTGGCACAAAGCTGTTCACTGCTACACCCTTTGCAATACAATATGGTTGGAAATAACCTAAATGCCCACCAATAGGCACTGGTTAAATCCATTATGGTACAATGATAACATGGGACACCATGTGGCCCTTTAAAAACGAGGCACGTCTTTATGCATTAGTGAGGAAGAAGTTAACTCAAGATGCAGAACACAACATATAAAGTACTACAATTTTGTAAGCAACGAAATATATATATATGTTTATTCACTTATGTGGTATACATACATATGAATATTTTTTGAGAAATAAACCTGAAACTTGAAACCGTATTTGCCTTTGAGAAAAGAACAGTAAAACTGAATACCAGGAGGGAGAGAAGGTTTATTTTTCAGTGTAAACTCTATTGTATTGCCTGAATTTATTTTGCCATGTGTTTGCATTGCCCATGAGAGAGAGAGAGAGAGAGAGAAAGAGAGAGAATGGGAGAGAATTTATAAGCTAGTTTTCACCTAATTTTCCATCTTGATTTCATACCTGCACCTGACAATTCATTGCTTCCCAAACAAACTAAGTCTGTTCATGTTGAGTGTGTGTGTGTTTATCTAATATCCTATCATCTTTGACTCCCACACTTTGTCTATAGAAATCCTGCTCTTGAAAAGCTCTCTGTGCAACCTCCCTAATCTTCAGTGTTGGAATCAACCACTCTTATCTCCCAGCTCAGAAAACCCTATTCCTCCTGCCTGGAATTATAGTTAGATTCTCAAGTTGGCCATTCTCATTAAAGTAGCTGCTAAAAGGAAGTGCTGGCTTCTGAGTTCCCTGGAACACAGCATTGCTGAATGTATGTCATTAACCAAAAACTAGTAAGCAGATGAGTCATCTAGAACAATCTATTTCCCATGATGAATCCTCCTTGGCATGACTATCTAAAATAGCAGATGCAAAATCCTCGAAGCTGAAGATAAAGCCAATACTGTATATCAGATAAAATCATTATGAGAGATATACGTGAAATGGGAAACTACACTTGAACTATATTAGAGCTAAGAGAAAAATGAAAGAAAAAAATGATTTCTATTATAATACAGAAAAGATAGCCCAGACATTTTTTTGTTTGTTTTTAGCCAAACACCGGAACTTTGGTCATAAAATAGACACACACTGATTTTCATCATGGAGCAGGCTACTTCTCAGATCGGAATCAACAGTGCTCTCGATCTTTGCTGCCTCCCCCCATAAAGGTCCATAGCAATGCAATTCACTCAACTGCATAAACACAGTCTTTTCCAAGCAAAATTTCCCAAATCACAACCTTTTGATTTTTATTTATTTTTAATAATTTATTTATGATTATTTATTATGTTTATGATTTTTCATTTTTCTTTTCTTTTCTTTCTTTTTTTTTTTTTTTTTACTTTTTGCCATCATTTAACCCAAGTCTACCCTCAGTGATATGGGTGGGAATGAGTGTAGATGCTCACATTGCCCCACATTTTTAACTTTTATGTATCCTAAAGCACTTCTTGGTAATTGATTATATACTGCCTACCATAAGCAATAAAACCAATTTTTTTCTTCTTCTAGAACTGCTATTCTGCTTTGGTCTCTATAGAAAGGTAGAGGACTACCCATTTCTATTGGTTTTATAACAACATATGAAGTAAAATAAATACAATATAGTAAACATTAAAAATGGCAATGATTAAAAGTTTACTTCAACTTACTGTTAATGCTGTTTCATACTCTTCAGCAGCTAGGTATGCTAAGCCCAAGTAATAGGACGCTTCTCCTTCCATCCTTTTGTCACTTCCTAAAGTTGAAAATGTAGAAAAATTGTCATGGCATGAAAGAAACTGATTTACTACAAGGAACAGAATTTTTGCTTTTTAAGACAGCAGAAAGTTGTAACAAAGTGTACAGACTTAGACGAACAATCCCTGAAACTTCACTGTGTGTTGATCTTAAAAGGCTGATGTTAAAATAAATTACACGACTCATAAATGTTAGACTATAGTGCATTAGCAATGTAAGTAAGAGGAGTTTTCCTCTACATATTCAGCTTGATATCATCATTTTGAGATGCATATGTGATTTCTACACTAGTCCACTATGTAAAGACTCAGAGTCATGCAGCATAGCTGCCGCTACAGACATGGAATAACTGGTAAAGGGTACCAGCTTTACAGGGTGCACAAACACATATACATGGAGAAAGGGACATTTGGGCAAGTCTCTAACAGGGCAGATAATTAGCAAATTAAGGAATTATTGTTTTGATTAGGTTTAATTTAAAAGCTATCGGTTAAAACCTGGGGTGAAAATGACTGACACCTTGCCTTCTTGGTACAACATCCCATGTGTATTTTGAAACCCAAACACATTTTTTCTTTGCTAATGACTAGTAATGCTTTTCATCATCTTCTCAAAGGAACTGTGTAGACTTTCTAATTTCTTTGAATGTGTTTTGTTCCAGGAATTATCAAAATCTTCTTTCCAAAGCAATATGTGTAGATGTGTAAGGTGCTTCAATAAGACATATCTTATTCAATAAGACATATCTCATACCATCTATAAATACACACGTTTTCACATTTATATACTAAATATATGTCAACAGACTTACCAGACCATTGAAGGCTCTTAGTTTTGAAAAGAATACTATCCTCTTTCTACTTTTTGGCTTTCAGTGTTACCTAACTCCTAGGTAATACAAATGCCTGAGGATCTACACCTCCCCACCCCCCCCACTCCCGCCTCCTTTAGATGTCTGAACTCTGTGTTCCAGCCATGATGGATTTCTGAAGGAGCTAACAATTCTCCACACTGCGTTTCTCTCACGACTCACTGAATTACCACTTGTGAGGCAGTGGCTCAACTGAAACACTACAGGAAAACAGGATGGCAAATGCCAGTGACAGTATTGTTATTATTCTCAACCAATTTCATGATTGCGGAGAATTATACCCTGAAAATCTCACTTCAGCAGAGTTGATGGTGCCAATGATGCAGCCTGGGGATTTTTAACTCGTACAATTTATCTGGGCCTTAACTTCTTCTCTGCTATAGGTTTATAAGTGCTGAGGATAAGGATGGACCTAGGGAAGGGAAGGATGGGGTAGGAAGGAGAGGTTATGATGGGAAGTTGCCTCTTGCATATTTAAAAGTTGATTATTTATAAGTTGTAGTTGCTCTATTAAATGTTGTAACTGTGTAAAAGTACTAACAGTGGCATGTGCTGATTTAGTATCACCATTTGCATCCAATTTTATGTAAAGGGCAGCCTAGCAAAGAAAAGAAAAATCGACCCTTGTTGATAGATTTTGAGGCAGCTAATTGAAACAGTTGAGTCACACTAAATATTAGTTTTAAAATAGGATTTAAGCCCAAGAACTTCTCCTGCTTCCTAAATGAAACAAAATTAAGATAAAGTGAAAGCATAAAATAATGGAGGGAAATGTCAGCATTATTAAAGTTGAATGACACATACCTAGCCTCAGCAATCAGACAACAAAAGGAAATTAAAGGCATCCAAATCGGCAAAGAAGAAGTCAAATTATCACTCTTCGCAGATGATATGATACTCTATGTGGAAAACCCAAAAGACTCCACTCCAAAACTGCTAGAACTTATACAGGAATTCAGTAAAGTGTCAGGATATAAGATCAATGCACAGAAATCAGTTGCATTTCTCTACACCAACAACAAGACAGAAGAAAGAGAAATTAAGGAGTCAATCCCATTTACAATTGCACCCCAAACCATAAGATACCTAGGAATAAACCTAACCAAAGAGGCTAAGAATCTATACTCAGAAAACTATAAAGTACTCATGAAAGAAATTGAGGAAGACACAAAGAAATGGAAAAATGTTCCATGCTCCTGGATTGGAAGAATAAATATTGTGAAAATGTCTATGCTACCTAAAGCAATCTACACATTTAATGCAATTCCTATCAAAGTACCATCCATCTTTTTCAAAGAAATGGAACAAGTAATTTTAAAATTTATATGGAACCAGAAAAGACCTCGAATAGCCAAAGGGATATTGAAAAACAAAGCCAAAGTTGGTGGCATCACAATTCCGGACTTCAAGCTTTATTACAAAGCTGTCATCATCAAGACAGCATGGTACTGGCATAAAAACAGACACATAGACCAATGGAACAGAATAGAGAGCCCAGAAATAGACCCTCAACTCTATGGTCAACTAATCTTCGACAAAGCAGGAAAGAATGTCCAATGGAAAAAAGACAGCCTCTTCAATAAATGGTGTTGGGAAAATTGGACAGCCACGTGCAGAAAAATGAAATTGGACCATTTCTTTACACCACACACAAAAATAGATTCAAAATGGATTAAGGACCTCAATGTGAGAAAGGAATCCATCAAAATCCTTGAGGAGAATACAGGCAGCAACCTCTTCGACCTCAGCCGCAGCAACATCTTCCTAGGAACATCGCCAAAGGCAAGGGAAGCAAGGGCAAAAATGAACTTTTGGGATTTCATCAAAATCAAAAGCTTTTGCACAGCAAAGGAAACAGTTAACAAAACCAAAAGACAACTGACAGAATGGGAGAAGATATTTGCAAACGACATATCAGATAAAGGACTAGTGTCCAAAATCTATAAAGAACTTAACAAACTCAACACCCAAAGAACAAATAATCCAATCAAGAAATGGGCAGAGGACATGAACAGACGTTTCTGCAAAGAAGACATCCAGATGGCCAACAGACACATGAAAAAGTGCTCCATATCACTCGGCATCAGGGAAATACAAATCAAAACCACAATGAGATATCACCTCACACCAGTCAGAATGGCTAAAATCAACAAGTCAGGAAATGACAGATGCTGGCGAGGATGCAGAGAAAGGGGAACCCTCCTACACTGTTGGTGGGAATGCAAGCTGGTGCAACCACTCTGGAAAACAGTATGGAGGTTCCTCAAAATGTTGAAAATAGAACTGCCCTATGACCCAGCAATTGCACTACTGGGAATTTACCCTAAAGATACAAACGTAGTGATCCAAAGGGGCACGTGCACCCGAATGTTTATAGCAGCAATGTCCACAATAGCCAAACTATGGAAAGAGCCTAGATGTCCATCAACAGATGAATGGATCAAGAAGATGTGGTATATATACACAATGGAATACTATGCAGCCATCAAAAGAAACGAAATCTTGCCATTTGCGACAACATGGATGGAACTAGAGCGTATCATGCTTAGCGAAATAAGTCAAGCGGAGAAAGACAACTATCATATGATCTCCCTGATATGAGGGAGTGGTGATGCAACATGGGGGCTTAAGTGGGCAGGAGAAGAATCCATGAAACAAGATGGGATAGGGAGGGAGACAAACCATAAGTGACTCTTAATCTCACGAAACAAACTGTGGGTTGCTGGGGGGAGGGGGGTTGGGAGAAGGGGGGTAGGGTTATGGACATTGGGGAGGGTATGTGCTTTTGGGTAAATTGGAAGGGGAGATGAACCATGAGAGACTATGGACTCTGAAAAACAATCTGAGGGGTTTGAAGTGGCGGGGGGGTGGGACGTTGGGGTACCAGGTGGTGGGTATTATAGAGGGCACGGCTTGCATGGAGCACTGGGTGTGGTGAAAAAATAATGAATACTGTTTTTCTGAAAATAAATAAATTGGAAAAAAAAAAGTTGAATGACACATATACCAAAGGAAAAAAGGCAAAATACTATTTATATTATTGTGTAGTTTGTTTGGGTGGGTTAAATTAGTATTGGCTTTAATGATTTAATAATCATTCAGGTTAAAGGAAATATGGTGTTTCATTTTCAAGACCTAAATTGTCCATTCTTATACTGGTATGTCTGTAGAGAATATAAAGAGGGGGTCAGCATAGGGGTCTAATAGGTAGAGACAATGTGTTTGGGAATAACTCAAATGTTTCATTAAAATATATCTTAAAACTTTATTTATTATTTGGCTAACATATATTCACTAATTCATTAATTCACTGAATATTATTGAGGACCTATTCTGTTTCAGGCACAGCTCTAAGCACTTGGAATACACCACTAACCAGAAACATTTTCTGTCCTTGGAGAGCTTACATTTTAGAGGAAGGGACAGAAAGACATACAAAATAAATAATAAACATAATAAATTTTGTGGTAAATTGTATGGCGATAAGTACTCTGGTAGAAAAAAATATATACAGCAGGGCAAGGGGAATTGAGAGTGCTAAGTGGGGGGTAAAGAGAAAAAAGCAGGTTTCAATATTAAGTACTGCGTCAAGGTAGTAGATCCAACTGAGAAAATGGTATTCACAAGAAAATGAAATTGGGAATTGATAACAAAGCATATGGGAGACCCACAAGTATGTGGAAATTAAACATATTCCTAAATAACGAGTAGGTCAAAGAAGAACTCAGAAGGTAAACCAGAAAATACTTTGAAATGAATGAAAAAAAAACAAAACAACAATGAAAACTCACGGGATCCAGGCAGTGCATACTGTATAGGTATAAATACCTATTTTGACAAATAAGGAACATCTTTTCACCTTCTAAAACTAGAAAAAGAAGAACTAACTAAATCTGAAGGAAGCAGAAGGAAGAAAATAATAAAGACTAGACTGGAAATAAGTGAAAGAGAACAACAATAGAGAAAGTCAACAAAACTAAAAATTGTTTCATTGGAAAGGTCAACAAAATTGACAAAACTTTAAGCTAGACTGAACAAGGAAAAAAGAGAGATGTCTCAAGTTACTTAAATCAGGAACAAAAGAGGAAATATCACTATAGAACTTAGAGAAATAAAAAGGACTATTAGGGAATATTATCTAACTATACCAACAAATTAGATGAAACAGACAAATTACTAGAAAGGTATAAACTACTGAAATTGACTCAAGAAGAAAAAGAAAATCAGAATAAATCCACAAGTAAAGAAACTGAATTAGTAATCAAACGAATTAGTAATCAAACCATTTTCCACATAGAAAATCCCAGGCCCAGAGGGCTTCACTGCAGAATTCTACCAAATATTTAAAGAATAATCAATACCAATTTTTCACAAACTCTTCCAAAAATTAAGAGAAAACACTTCCCAAATCATTCTATGAAGCCAGTATTATTTTGACATCAAACCAGATAAAGACATCATAAGAAAACTACAAACCAGTATCTGTTATGAATATAGATACTAAAAGCCTCAACAAAATAATTAGCAAAGTGAATCCAGCAACATATAAAAAGGATTATGTACCACGATCAAGTGGGATTTATCCCAGGAATGCAAGATTGATTCAACATATGCAAATCAGTCAAAGTAATATGCCATATGAATAGGAAGGCTAAAAACCAAATGACCATCTTAATAGATGGAGAAAAAGTATTTGACAAAATCTAATCTTTTGCATGATAAAAATCTTCAACAAACTTAGAAGAGAACTTAACATTAAGGAATATCTACAAAAATCCCACAGCTGACATTATTCTTAATGGCAAAAGACTGAGAGCTTTCACCCTAAGATCAGGAAGAAGACAAAGATGTATACTGGAATCAATTCTATTTAACACTGTGCTGGAAGGTCTAGCTAGTGCAGTTAGTCCAGAAAAATAATGGCATTGTAAAGACATTGCAAAGGAGGCAGACTTGAACTTCTAAAGGCTTTTTGGCTGGGCCCGAGAATTAAATTGACTTAAGACAGATTAATAGAAGAAAAAAACACACTAATTTACGTATTAGGTGACCTGGGAATGTTCATAAGGAATGAAGAGCGAAAGAAACTGTAAAATCTACATGCTTCAATATTGGATTGAACAAAGGGAGGCAATTGTGGGAAAGTAACTAAGCAATGCAGGGAGGCTAAAGGAAAATAAAGATTATTTTAGTAAAGTCTGTACAGAATTCTCTTGGCTTTGACTTTTCATAGAAGAATGTTTCTTTTCTTGTGGTACAGGGAGGGCAGTTTTTAATCTCCTGTTTTCAGGAGGAGTTTTTATCTCCTGTTTTCAGGAGGAAAAGGGGAGATTACATACCCTTCTTATATCTCTGTTGTTTTTCAAGTGATTTTAACTCAAATTCTCCTTATGCCAAAGTGGTTTTGTGGGTTGTATATTCTGTCACCACTCAGCACCGAGATCAGAAAGGAAGAAGTTAAGTTATATTTGCAGATAACGTAATATTATACATGGAAAAATCCTAAAGAATCCACAAAAAACCATTAAGGCAAATAAACACATTCAGGGGATACAAGATCAACATACAAAAGTTAATTTTATTTCTACCTTCAAGTAGTGAAAACTCTGAAAATGAAAGAAAAAAATTCATTTCTAATAGCATCAGAAAAAAAACTGTTAGAAATAAATTTAACAAAAGGGCAAGCGGTATATACAAAAAATTATAAAACATCATTGAAAGAAATGAAATATGTAATAAATGGACAGATAACCAATATTCATGGATTGGAAAACTTAGTGTTAAGATAGTAGTATTCTCCCAATTGCTTGACAGTTTCAATTCAATCCTTATGAAAATTCCAGCTGTCCTTTCTGCAGAAATGTACGCAGTAATCCTAAAATTCATGTGGAAATGCAAGTAATGCAGAATAGCCAAAACAATCTTGAAAAAGGATAGTAGAGGACTCACATTTATTAATTTCAAAACTTACTACACAACTACAATAATCAAGAATATGTGGTAGTGGAATAAGGACAGATACATAGATCACTACAATAGACTTGACAGTCCAGAAAACAACCCTCACATTTATGGGCAATTAATTATTGATGAGGGTTCTAAGACAAATTATTGGAAAAGAATAGTGTGTATAACAAATAGTACTGGGACAGCTGGATATCCACACGGAAAACATAAAGTTGGACCTTCATCATATTCCCCTTCACACACACTTAAAAATAGACTATAGGGGCGCCTTTGTCAAATAAATAAATAAAATTTTAAAAAAACAGACTATAGACTTAATTAAATATAGGAGTTAAAATTGTACAAAACAGAATAAAATGTAGGAGTAAATCTTCAAGACCTTGGATTTGTAGAAGCCTTCTTAGTTATAATATCAAAAATACAAACAACAAAACAAAAAAATAAATTATTTTGGACTTCACCAAAATCAAAAACTTGTGCTTCAAAGGAAAGTGAAAAGAAAACCAATTATTTTCAAGTCATATCTTGGATGAAGAACTTGCACCTAGAATACATAAATAATTAAAACAATTCAATAATAAATTGACAACCCACTTGAAAATGGGCAAAGAATCTGAATAGACATTTCTACAGAGAAGCTATGCAATTGAGCTATAAGCCCATAAAAAGATGCTCAACATCATTAGCTAACAGGGAAATACAAATTAAATCCACAGTGTAGTGCCATTTTATACTTAATAAGATGGCTATAAGAAAAAAGAAGGACAGCAAAAAGTGCTGGTGAGAGAGCTTATGGAAGAACTGAAACCCTTACACATTGCTGGGAAGAATGTAAAATGGGACAGCTACTTTAGAAAACTCTATGTCATCTCTTCCTTAAGTTAAACATAGAGTTACCCAACGACCCAGCAATTCCACTTCTAGGTCTGGAGACAAAAGACTTAAAACTTGTACACAAATGTTCATAGTAGCATTATTCATAGTTGACAAAAGGTGGGACAAACATAAATGTTCATCAACTGATGAATGGATAAAGAAAATATGACATAACCATACAATGGAATATTATTCAGCCATAAAAAAGGAATATAGTAGTAATACATGCTATAAGATGGATGAACCTTGAAAACATTATGCTAAGTGAAAGTAGCTGGACACAAAGGACACACATTATGTGATTCCATTTATATGAACTTTCCAGAATAGTTAAATCCATAGAGACAGAAGGTAACATAATAGTTATTAGGGGAGAGGGAAAGTCGAATATGGAGAGTGACTTCTACTGAGTTTGGCATTAGTGTTTTGGTTGTACAACTCTGAGACTATATTAAAGACCAATGAATGACTGAAAAATGAAAATAAATAGAATAATCAAAAGATGAGACCACTGCATGGCCAGTGTTATCCTTGTGCATTATACCAAATGCCCTAGTAAGGAGCTGGGCCACAGTGTATGTCAGGACTCCTTAAATGTTATGCAAACCAGGGTGGGAGGCATACTTCATAAGGCAGGCAATCATCAGTTTGCTGCTTCAGGCTCCTTAACTAAAGTAAGACATACTAGCAAGAAGAAATACTTTGTCCCAGGGCATTCAGCTGTTGTCAGAGCTCTTGTAAGATACTGTGTGATCCCTTAACCTATCTACTTTGTTATACAGGAAACGCAGGGCAAATATTTATCACCTTTAAAAGATATTTTAAAAATTATCATAGCATAAGATTTCTCCTGTTCTCCTTATCTGTCCTTTGAAAAGTAAAAGACGCTTTTAAAAGGAGACTGTCTGGCAGGCTCTGACTGTGTGAAGACATCCTCGGAGCCTTTTTTCTTTGTAAACTACCTTACAATTTAGCAAATGTGAACCTAAAGCAAAATACCTTTTCCTAATTAATACATTACTTTCTATGGAAATTCCACATAACCTTCCATCTGACTAAAGTTAGCTGCTGAAATTGATCTAAGGGCTAACTATTCATGTGACTGTTTACCCCTTTGGGGAAGGTACTAGATCACCAGTCATTTGAAAGCAGTTCATTTAGTGGGATACATCTTTCAATGAGGGTGATTTCCTATATGTATTATAATATCATTAAAAAGAAGTAACGGAGAGAATAAGCTAAGATGTTTACTTTTACTCTTTAGATAATTAAAATCACAGCCAGAAATTCAGTCTCGCTTATTCCAAATAAACTGTATGTTACTTGATAAACCAATCAATTAAACATATCCTGAACTCATACACTTTAAGGAGCATAGTTTCTTTATCTCCTTCATAAAAAGTCAACTCTTTTGATAAATAATGGTAATAAAATACCTTTACATTTTACAAAGTAAAAGCTTATGAGTATATGCTCCAAATTTTTCTTTATATTTTACACATATACACATGTTATAGAATATTGAGGATATGATCAGCTCTCATGAAAGCATTTTTACTGCTGTAAATGTGCATATGGAATCACCAGGGGAGCTTCCTAACCTGCAGATTCTGAGGCAGGAGGTCTGGGGTGGAGCCTGAGATGCTGCTTTTCTTATGAGCTTCTAATGACGCTGATGCTACCAGTGCAAAGGCCACACTTTGACAGGCAAGCGTCCAAAATATACCAGAGTTCTATTTTTCTGTTACTCCTAACTAAATATTTATCATTATCTTCCCTTACCTGACAATAAGGACTTACAAACATTGAGAGGTCTCTCAGATTGAGAGAAATATACACCCTCAATCACACACACAGACACACACCCTTAACTTTTGCAAATGACCTTACCTTGTCATTATAGGTTCATTGTTTTATAATGCTACTCCCAGAGGCTTATAATTTTGGAGATAAAGCTTTCAGGAAATTAATGGGTTTCTTGTTGTCAGCACTAAGGCACCTCTGTTTTACAGTGAAATCTGAAAGTATATTGATGGCATTTGTCTTTGCATTTCATAGGAAATAATCACCCAAACACTTGACGAGGTTTACTTCACTCTTGGGAGAAGCAGTGTCTGCCCATTAAAGGAAGCGATGCGAGAGTGTTCTTTTCCACCCACCTTCTTTGGCTATTTCAGAAGCTTTTATTAGAATTCTGATGGCCTGTTTGTATTCTTTATTTTCCAGCATTTTGTCTGAGAGTAATCTGTATGTCCTCAGGAGACTCTCACAGGCCAACAAGTTGAGAAAGCGGCCTGTCTCGTCCTTCCATATCCGCCCTTGCGTCAACTGATGGAATGCTTCATAATGCTCAGCAGCTTCCAGAAGCTGACCTGAAGAATAAAAGCCATTCATAAATATAAACCACAGGCCAGAGCACATTTTCAAAAATTTTGTATACATCTTGTGTTTTACTATTAAAGGGGGGTGGAGACCATGGAATACAGTCCAGTGTTTCTAAGGATGAAGAGGACATAAGCTGGGAAAGGAACGATCTCAATCCGGACCTCAGATTCAGCGATGATTTCGGATGAACACCTGCTGGAGGGATGTGTCTTGGCAAGTAGAAACTGAAGAGGATTACGCATGTTTAGAAATAGGGTGAAAATCCAGTAATAATTACTAATAGCAGTGCTGTTAGCTGATCTTTATTTGACATTATGTACGTAAGGTCAGGTGCTACATGCTTTATAGGAATTTCTCATTGAATCTTCCAAACAATCCTGTGAAACAGGGATTGCTATGACCCCATTTTAACAGATGAGAAAGTGAGGTTAGGATTTTTGCCCATGATTGCACGGCTAGTGGCTTTGTACCTCCAGGCAGTCTGAGTTCAGAACCCATGCTCTCCACTACCTTTCTATGCTGCTTTTCAACAGACAGCACCTCTTTCATTCCCAAGAAGATTCAGTTACCTTAAGAAAGGAGGCGTCTGTCCCAAATTTTAAATTCAATTATTATGCAGGCATTTGTACATTCCGTTTCATCTTTAGTAATTAAAATACAACTTAACTGCTTTTTGGGATTATATTTTATAATACAGTTCAAAATATATCGTCTCAAAGCCAGAACTCCAAATTAGCTTTCCGTCATTTTGCTCCTTGAACTACGAGCAAGCCTGTTTCTGGAAGAGTAGTGTGCAGTTCCACGCTGTGGACTGCATGCTATGTGTGAACTGCCTTGTGAAAATCCTCACAATACTCTGCAGTGTAAATACGCTTTCACGGTACTGGGAGTTACCTACACTGAAATCAACTGGGCAGGCACTTACATGTGGGCATTCCAATAGTAGTGGTTAAGACTGGTGCCGGCTCCAAGCACGCAGCTTGAGTGCTTATCCAGGCTTTACCCTCTCCGCTGTTCAGTCTCAGGCTAATTACCACCCTGGCTGTGCATGGGTTTAATTCTTTTACAAAATTCTTTTACAAAATAGGATGATAGTGTACACTATTCAAGGTGTTATTGTGAGAAATGGATCAATATATGCTCAGTACCTGAACACTGTATTCTCTAAGCATAACTTATTCTTCCTGCAAAAACTGTAGTTGAGTCTTTATGACACTATTACCATGGCTGATTAAATTAACCTATGCAAGTCTTATCAGGCTCAACATATTTTCTCAAACAGGTTTCATTAGGTATCACAGGTTAGATAATATAGAGTATGGCAGCCGCTGCCATGACTCTTCCATATAATTTCCCCCTATTTTTGCCCTGAATTTGATGTCAGAATTAGTATTGAAGTAGTAAAGCATATACACATAAGTAAGAACAGCATTCACAGAGAAATACAATAAACAGAAGTAGATAATCAGCAAATAACCTCTAAAAACACTGAGTAGAGACATGACCAGTCTGAGCCCCTGTTGCACCATGCAGGAGGGCATAGATGCTGGGATACACACAGAGAGGGGAATGTGTACAGCAGAGACATTTAGAAACTTATCTTATGAAATTTTCACATGATACAAGACTACAGAGCCATAAATATGATACTATACAAGAATATTTCATTACATGGACAGGTGTTTGTGGTAAGTGAAAATATTGGAAAACAGAAAACATTTACAAAGCACGATCAGCGTTACTTGGTTGACTGATGGTTTCAATTTCCTTTCTGATTATTGGCATTTTCTAATGTTTCTATCATCAAAATATGTTTATTTTGTAATAAAAATATAGGAGAGAAGCTATTTTAAAATGATGCCCAATCCTTTTTCATTTTGATGCAAATACTTAAGGTTGAAGTTCACTGTTCTAATCTATCTTCACATTTAACTCACAATTTTTCTCTTACTTCCCACAATAGCAGGCATACTTTCTCATCTCTTTCCTGTAGCACCTCTCACCAGAAACACCTTTCCTCAAATACCCATGACCCTCGTTTTTTTAAAAACTCAAATGGAGCACTGACATATATGTGTGTTATGTTTCCTCTGTTAACTATATTTCTGCCTGTAAAGTATAGCTCTGTATTCCTAGAAAAATGTATACCAGAGTTCTTTTTTTTTTTTTTCCCCATCCAGCATCCATCTACTCATACAGTACAGGCACATATTTCTCTTTGGTCATGTGAATAGGGAAAGATAGATACAGGGAACTGTGAGTAAACCAGTTAGCTCCAAAAAGAAAAAAAAAATTGGAATTGTAAGGAGACTAGGAAGGACCTAATGGCATCTGTGGTTACACACAATAGCCAGATGGATAGAGGGTCCAAAGGTGTGCTATAAAATAAAAGATTCACTCACACTTCTAGGAGGAGAGCCAGGAGGTGAAGCTTTGGCTAACCCACTAACTACAATGAGATGCAAATGAGGCAGAAAGATGTATATAGTATTATGGGAACGGATGGCCATGTCTAAGATCTGGTCTACCTGGGAGCAGAAAGAAGAGGCAGGGAGAGGAAGGGAAGGGTAGAAAGTAGGGAAAGGAGAGGTAGAGAGAATGGAGAAAGGAATGAAGGTGAGAGGAGTGGAGAAAAGGTGGGGTTTGTATTCCCTAACAGCTAGACTCCTCTTCGTGTTACAGGTGCTATTCAGCATCCTGGACAGGCTGTCTAAGCAGAAATGAAATACAGGGGGTTTCAGGGACATTGGTTTCAGTTGGTTACTATGGCCAGCAACCTTGGAATAAGGTTAAGTTTGATTTTTTACTAAAGATTTGAGGGCTCATATCGGTGTCTTACTTAGCTCATGATTATTGGCCAAGGTTCAGCTCTCAGAAGAGTAAAATTAAGGTTTCTCATGAGAAAGGAGCCTGGTCCAAGATGCTGGGGAGAAAGAGAACAAGGTATTACTCTTTCCCGAAGGCCTACTGGATGCTCATGAAGATGGAAAGTTTTTCCCCCATACATTATCTTACTTAACCTTCCCAAAACTGATGAAGTATATATTATCATAACTTTTACGTTAAAGAGAAAATTGAGGCTCACAAAGGTTAAATGACTTAAATAGCTAAAAAGGGATGTTTAGGATTTAAATCCAAGATCATAAAAATCCCATGCCTCTTGGTTCCACCACCCCAGGTGCTGGTCAAGAAACCAATCCTCAGGAATAAGGGTGAAGTAAGTTCCATTCTCTGGACATAAATCTCTCAAGTTAAAAACAATGTTAGAGCTGTATGATTTCTAGTCTTTTCCAGTTCTATAACTCTTTGACTCTATTCAGGCAATTGCAGGTAATTTCTAACATAAAAGCACAGATATTAGCCCCTAATGTGCTTCTGATTGGTCTTTCTGAAGGAGCCTGATGGATAACCAGCTATGCATCCTGCATCTAAATTCCCTACTTTCCCATAAAGCATGTGGTGACATCCATGGGGCTCCTGGAATACTTAGGGTGCCCCAGACTTAGTCAGCTGTGGCCACATCTAGGATTCACTTTCCCTTCCTTAACCACATTGCCACAGATGAGGCCACTGGGGATTCTATTTTAAACCGAGGTGCCTAAACAGAGACAGTAGTGTTTCCAGTCTTTCTCCAATGTGAAAAATGTATTTCTAAACTTATTTGGTAGCAAACAGACGAGTACAGAAGCCAACAAGGTTTTGATCCAAATAATCATAAGCACACAAATGACTTGGCTACACTTTCTGAAGGCTGGTCAGAATTGAAAGCACATATTATAATATGGTATATTTGATTTTAAAATATTAAAATATAGTCTATACTATGAAGGGAGCATAGTAATTTAAATATGCAAGTATTTCCCTTTAAGCATGATTAACAATGGAATGATTTCCATTTAATTTATATTTTCAACTATGAGTAGGAGTTCAAAGATTTTCTTACTTTCTGGGTAAAGACTGATATTAGTATTAAGACTAAATATTTATTAAGACATAATGTATCCTGTTTTATCTAAAAAAAATTAAATTTAATATACTCGAGAGAAATATTACAAAAGGCCATCATTATAATGGTCATTTTGACAAAGCTAAATGTAAAAATAAATGAAAATCATGAACCAGTATTTTGGCTTACAGCATCCTGTTGTAACTTCTTTAAAGTGTTCATATATAGTCTACTCTTTGTTACCAAAGAAACTTTAAGATATCAGAAACAGGTGAGATTTCCAGATCCTACAACAAATTTTGTGGAAGGACAAGTGTCTAGACAACTGTCCTTCTCTGGAATTGTCACGTGGTAACATTGTTTTCCATTGAAGAAGAGGGCAGAGAGGATTACAACAAGGTACCACAAAAATAAAAGTTAACTGAAAATGAGAGAGAAAAGAGAAGCTTTCAGGAATATTCATCCATAGGAAAAGTCTCTGGGGGCATGTGAGCTTTCTCAAGTGGCAGGAGGAATTACAAGCAAATCTTCATCATCCCTCTGATAACAAAGGTCTCGGGAATAACCTCAGTAAAGACAACAAGGGCTCAACTAAGTGCCTGGAATGCATGGTTCTATGCGAAGCAAAAATCCAGAGACGTCACTAATATTTCAAGTGAAGTGAATATTTCGAGGAAGAAAATGGAGCCAAAATGTTTTGTGGGAGGGAGTCAAGTCCTCCACCAAGACCATCAGAAATCATTTCATTCAATAATACAAGGTGCTAGCAGAAAGCACTTAGGAGATACACCGACAAGTGTATAAAACAAGTCTCCTGGTATGGATGGAAATATACTAAGCCTTGGTTCTGGGGTTTTTGTTTGTTTGTTTGTCTTAGAAATAATTACAGGACATCTACATAAACAATAGGGAGGTTGGTATGCATTTACAGCTTTTCACCTGAAGGAAAGTGCACTCTTAAAAGAAAACTCTTACAAAGTTGATTCACTTTACCTAAAGCCCAAACACCCAAGAAATCCATCCATTTATTCAAAAAATACAAACAAAACCCAAACAATGTGGTAAACTGCAAAATGCTTGGTAGGATGTTAAGACAAACGCTATGTAGAGAAAATAAGATTTTATATATTTGGGTATTATCCAAATTGTTACTTACCCCTCTTCCCTGCACAACATCTCTGAAAGTTTATAGATATTTGTTGTATCACAGCAGATGTCTAGAACAAATATTAAGCAAAAGAGAATGTATATGATCTCTCCCATTTTAGTTTTTTTTTAAAGTAGGAAGATTGACTAGATATTAACACAAATGGGTTTAAATGTGAAGCTGCCATAAAAGCAGGAACATAAATGTAATTCTCCCAGCCGCTATTTTGATGCACATTTTTGATTCCATGAATATTTTATGAAATGGCCCAAACTAAAGCCATATAACATTCCTGCATTACTGATGCTTGCGCCCGTAAGCTACGAACATTAGAGGCATGATTGAGTGCATTAAAATGAACTCATTCAGCAGTGCATTGATTACTTGAAGGGGGAGGGAAAAGAAAAAAGAAAAAAAAAAAAAAAGAAGTTGCTCCACTTAAGAAAACAGCACACAAATCTAAACTTTGCAATATAATAAGGGTGAAAGCAAGTGTGAATAAAATAATATTTCATAAATAAAGTGTGACTCTGTCTAGACCTGGCAGTAATTAGGCAAGGTGTTAATTATGTCCAAAGATGGCTCCCAGTATTATTCAGGTAATTTAAAATGTCACAATCTCTAAGATGCACAGACTGGCTTCCTTTAGTTCCATGCATCAGCAATTCTGAAAGTAGCTAATTATTTCCTTTTCTATCAACTTGTACATTTGCCAGTAAAAATAATGCTCCAGAAACAATTGCATGAAAATAATTTGACAGGTCCATAAGGCCTATTTCTTCAGCAGCACTGGTATAAGTCTTAAGCATATTTAGTGGTAAATTGTGCACATTTGTTGAGGAATTTAGGGAAATATTCCACTTTAGCTTAAAACAACAACCTAAAGGAACAATAAAGCTTTATGTATGTTATATTACATTTTAATCTGGAGCTACTGGACATCTTTGGCATTAAGTTACTATTCCATACAATGTAGACATAAAATCTGCTAGGAGCAATATTGAACAGCAACAAAAAGAGAAAAATGTTATCGCTCTTTTGTAAAAACAAAAGACATTGCTTTCCATTTTAGTTTAACTGCATGAACAATTTATATTATCTTTAGGTTTTTACATTCAATTATGATAATTATAATGGCTATACATGCTGAAATAGTTAAGGGCTTGTCACACTTTCCAATGGAAACTATCATTTGCAAGGGTTTATCTCTTGTCAGAGGAGATTTGTTCTGACTATAACCCAATGCACACCACTGCAAAATGGAATGCTAGAAAACAAAGATTTTGTTCTGTAACTCAACAGCATCCTTAATAAACCAGGAGTAAAATGTGCCCATAACTTTTGAGTAACTACTTTGGGATACTTAGAAGAAACTTAAGATGCTATTTCTAAAAATGGAATCATTTCTTTATCATTTTAAACAAAGATTTCAGATGGACATTGCAGGAATGCTACAATGCCTCCATTAAAAAATATGAGTCACTAAACCAGGCAATGAAGAGGATCCCAGGAAGACAGGTTCAGGAGAAACTTACCAAGTGTCTATCAATAATGTTGACAATACTAATAAATTAATGTGGTTTTTTTGCCTTTTTTTTTTTTTTTTTGGTGTGTGGGAGAAAGAGAGAAGGTTGGGACACAGGGAGGAGGAGAGAGAGAATCTTAAGCAGGCTCCATGCTTGGTACAAAGCCCAACACTGTGCTCAATGCAGGACTCGATCTCAGGACTCTAAGATCAAGACCTGAGCCAAAATCACGGGTTGGACACTTAACTCCGACTAAGTCACCCAAGCACCCCACTAGTAAGTTAATTTTTAAAACCCAGAAGATTTGCTTGCACTTCTAAAATATTCTGAAGGGATTGATATTATTGTTTTTTTTTAATTTTAGATTGGTGAACTGTGGTCTATGATGGACATGGTATACAAGCTTGACTGCCTTTTGCTGTAATAAACCTCAGATAGCTGGTTTCTATCGAAGCTTTGCAATTTCTAAGGATTATGCATTAGGCAACTTTGTTTTCAAATGTGCGTGTCAAAATTCCTTAAATAATTTTTAAATGGAAAGCACTTGTATAATGTGAAACAATAGGACTAAATGCTAGCCATTGTAGAGTGTACAAAGTTTACTATTTCCCTCGTATAATAAATTGTTTTAGCTTAATCGTTGCCACCTCATCTTAAAATACTAAGTAAAAAGTGTTGACAAGTATAAAAGTCTGAGGAGCAATAACGTCAGTATTGACATCAGATCAACTAATGAATGATATTGCATTGGACTTAATCAATAATGTAATTCTTACTTGAATTATATATTGTTCATCATTTTAAACCACATTCTGATTGTGTATATATGTTGATATGGGCAAAGAGAAAAGTATGGAAGCATATATACCAAAGTATCAGTACTGATTAACTTACAGAGGATGGAGGTGAGTGAGGGGAGTATTAACGTCTCCTCAATACGTCGTCGTTTTGATCGACAATAAGCATGTGCTCTTTGGGGTATTACAAAAACCTAACAAACTGAAAATAACCTATTCAGGTGAGCATGGAGGGAGAAAAACAATGTCAGCTGAGCACTCACTGTGAGCCTTGCACGACAGTAGCTGCTATATATATGTGTATTAGTATCTACATTCTAGAGATGAGGAAAATGAGCCTCAGTGGTCCTCTTCCTCTGCCCACACCAAGTAGGTGGCAGAGTTAATGCCTGTGCAAGGCCCACTCAAGTGACCTCACTCTCTCAAGTGAACCCTTTTTAGAAACCGTGTCCAACGTTTGACCTTAAAGGCAGAGAATAAGGTTTGAACCTGAACACCATGACATAACAGGACCACCCACACCATTTCTCTAAGGGCTCTAAACCAAGAGTAACAATGCCAGCCTTGGGGTGTGGCTGCAAAGGGCATTAAAACAGCTGAGGCACCGTGCAGGGTGCCTTGTGCTTCCTAGGCATTCAGAAACTTCTCATGCCCTTTTCTCTTTTTGGCTTA
Organism: Neogale vison; assembly: GCF_020171115.1. Taxonomy (NCBI): domain Eukaryota; kingdom Metazoa; phylum Chordata; class Mammalia; order Carnivora; family Mustelidae; genus Neogale; species Neogale vison. The sequence continues at coordinate 146,341,715 of NC_058101.1, read as the reverse complement.
TTTTATTTTTTTGTTTTTTTTTTGTTTTTTTTAGATTTACCATTTGGAGGGAACGTGACTGAGCCTGCTACACGGAATGCTTTAAAACTAAAAACTAAAGGGAACAGTGTCACTTCTTCAGTACGAAGAGCCACTCAAGGCGCGAGTGCAACCGCTCACATCCAACTTTCATCCAGCACCTGTTTCGCCCTTGGTCAGTGGTAGCTCTGAAGCGATGTTTCTAGGGCAGCGCCTCGTCTCAGCACTCAGAGGAAACACTGCCTCCAGAACAGTTTATTCAGTGTGGCCAAGACCTGTCTGCTCGGTGCAGCTGTACGAGACCTCCTTGCAAAGCTTTGAAAAAGAAAACCCCGCTGCAGCTGCAGAGCACCTCTCGATGAGGCTTCCTCTCTGTGCTACTCGTTAAGCAGTAAATAATTAAAACACCCTGAAAAAGATAGGTAAAATACAGCAGCAATGTCAGTAACACAGACATGAAAGAGAAGGGGAAGAAAATGAATTTTAAAAAAAAGGCAATGAAATAATTCATTTGAAGCTCTAATAAAGTTTCATTTGCAGTCTTGTTTAAAGATATATCAGACTTCAGGGATGTAACCTAATTACATTTTTATTCTAAGTTCCATTCAAAGATCTTGGACTTTGATTCTTTAACACAGATCAAACATGGTATAATTTTCTTGTGGCTATCAATACTTAAAAAGGATCTCTTCATTAAATACTATAAGGTCTCATGAACATGTACACATAGTAGATGGAGAATAAACTGACATGCCCTGAAAAGTGACAATTAATTTATATAGAAATAGCAATGCTAATTCACTTAACTTCTGAAAAAAAAAACACTTTAATTATTAAATTCGTTTTTACTCAAATATAAAGTGACTCAGTTTCTAATACAGATCAAGTCAGATGCACCTTTGAAAATCTATCATAGTGCCCATTTTAAAAATCCATTCTTGGAATAAACTCCAAAAATGCAGGAGTAGAAGCCACCCAAACTTGCCTGTTCTGTCAGTTCACTGATTGTTTTCTCTCCCATTTTGTTTTCCATATTTGAAGGCCTCTCTATGGTATTAGCCTACCTGAATTTAGATTTTTAGAGAATCATCCTTTCTGTGTATAATCTAGATAGGCTAAAATGATAGTGGAGACTAAGTCATGAGGGGGTCATGTTACCAGTACCCACTGCAATGAGAATCCTGGGCAAGGTAAGCCTGGGAAAAGGACCATGAAGGCAAATGGTTGGACAAGCTGACGTATAGCAGATATAATTTTTTTATCCGTAATTTTGTCAGGGACAATTTCATTTCAGAAGTCTTTTCTTATTCTAATTTTAATAAATCAAGAAAAAAATAAATCCAGAAGGTTAATTTCATGAGGTCTCTGCCAAGCAAACCTTTGTACAGGGAGATAGTATAGGATAGTAGGAAGAACAATGAACCTAAAATCCAAAGATAGAGGCTCCCATCTTGGCCCTGAGATGCTTTAGTTGTCTTTTAACCTCTTAGAATCCTAGTTTCTACAATCGGAAATGGGGGTAATATAACCTACCTCATGCATGAGAAAAAGGACTTCATACATAATATACCTTTCTACCTGTTACTGCCAATATGTACGTTGTAGATACATTCTATTTACTCTAAGTGTGTCTAGATGTTGCTGTTACATCAGTTGGAAGAACCATGCACTGCAATGGTAGCTTTATAGGTATTTGTATTGAGTATGACATAGAGGTTATAAGGGGAACCAACAAAGATATGGAACTCTGGATTGAAATCTAGCACCTGCTATTAAGAAACTAGTTGGCCACTGCAAATTTATTTAATTATTCTATCCAGCTTCTTCATCTATTAAGTTATGGTCTGGACTAGATGACTTCTAAGATCCAATATAACTCTAAAATTCATTCATCTTCAGGAATTGAACAACATAAGTTCTCAGCCCAGTTTTAAACAACTGATGACTATTTACAATTTATGAAATACATATCCACTTGTTATTCCATAGAAAGCTCTCCTGACCCTTAGTGCCACCTTTATTGCATGTCTTCTTTGACATCAATGTTTAGGAATCATAAATGCTTAGGAAAAAGTAATCACCAAAGAACAATTCTGCCCTTCTATTCCCCACCCAAGTTACTCTCTTCAGTGCTACCTCATTTGCATACAGTAGCCTGCCTCCAAATGAAACAACAGGGATAACCTGGAAAAAGACTTCAAGCAAAAACCTTTTGTCCTTTTCAGTACTTTTTTCATTCAATGAAGATTTAAAAATTATCTAGCCCCCCCACCCCTAACCAAAAAAACCCCACACAAGGTAGCTGATCCTAACAGTGCGAAAGGGTGTATGATGCAAAATGCGTCTGCCTGTCATTCCACATCATCCGTACCCTTCTCCAGAGGCCGCCTCAGTTGAGATTTTGTATATTTGATGGGTTTTAAATCCTCTCAACAGCGCTTACATCTCTATTAATTTTTAATAAAATGAAAGAGAAAATAAAATACCACACTAAAAAACTGATATATCCTTTGCATTTCTTTTAGTTATTAAGGTTGTTTTTCTAATAAACTGGCAAATATTATTCCCTGACAAATAAGAAATTACCAAGAAATTTCTATTAATTTTGATGTGGCATCTTTGATGATATTAAAACCTTTGATGATGATATTGTATCTTAACCTTTTTTTTTTGAGAACTGAATATTCTTTTAGTAAGTTTCACTTCAAATGTCAAAGGAAAAAATACTCACCAGATGAAGTCATATTTATAATGGAATATAGAATAAGGTAAAAAGCCCAAACTGTAGGAAATGATAGTTTATATAAGATATTAAGGAGTTTTAAAAAAATCCTCGTATTATTTCAGATAGTAAACAATTGATCATGATGCACCATAATTTTTTTTATATACCAGAATTTAAAATTAAGGAACACTACATTCTTTACATGTCAAGTTACACCACTCCACCGTTGTTTTATTCCTCCCCACCGCCCCTGAAATAACATCTTTTGCTACTTTAGGAAAATGACTGACACCATATTGAATACTGTATTAATTTCCCAAGGATGCCATAAAAAAAGTGTCACAAACTGGGTAGTTTAAATGACAGACTATATTCTCTCAAAGTTTTGGAGGCTGGAAATTGAATTTAAGATGTCACCAGAGTTGGTTCCTTCTGAATGCTATGAGGAGTCTTCTCCATGCCTCTTTCCTAGCTTTTGGTAGCTTCAGACACTCCTTGCCTTATAGATGGTATTCATCCAAGCCTTCACATTATCTTCCCTCTACACATGGCTCTCTGTGCCAAATTTCTCCTCTTCAGAAGGACACCAGCCATACTGGATTAGGCCTCACCCTAATGATAGTGTCTTAACTTGATCATTTCCAAAGACCTGTTAACAAATAAGGTCACATCCACAGGTATGGAGGTTGAGAATCAATACCATGAGGTTCAGGTTCAAGACAGCAATACAAGAAGATTCTAAACTCACCCCTTCTCAGGGACATATGAGTCTATAGCAACATATGAAATAATTACTTCAAAAACCCCTAAAAGCTGGCTGAGTGATGAGTACACATCAGGCAAACAAGAAGAAACCACATCAAAGTGGGTAGGAGAGGCTGGAACACAAACATGCCATAAGCTAGACCCCTGGCATGGCAACCAACACACAACTTCGGGAGACCTCAAAACCCAGAGTGTCTCCCTTAGGAGCAAAGGGTTCAAACCCCACACTGGGCCTCTCAACTTTTAAGACATGCACTTGAGAGACAAGCCCTCAAACATCTAACTTGGAAAACCAATGGAGAACTTATCTCAAAAACCCACAAGACTTAGGGTTATGGACATTGGGGAGGGTATGTGCTTTTGGGTAAATTGGAAGGGGAGGTGAACCATGAGAGACTATGGACTCTGAAAAACAATCTGAGGGGTTTGAAGTGGCGGGGGGGTGGGACGTTGGGGTACCAGGTGGTGGGTATTATAGAGGGCACAGCTTGCATGGAGCACTGGGTGTGGTGAAAAAATAATGAATACTGTTTTTCTGAAAATAAATAAATTGGAAAAAAAAAAAAAAAACCACAAGACTAGCAATCTGAGTAGCCACTCCTGAAGAACTTGCAAACTGGAATTTATCCCAGGGTCCAGCTCAGAGGCAGCCAATCAGGACCAGACTTAAAGTGAAGGAGGTTCATCGGTTTATATTAAAACATTGCCCTGAGGGGCAGGCATCAAATTTAACACACATCTAGGAGCCTGCTGGAATACTCTCTGGGACAGATAGGCATGATCTTCAAGTTCTCCCTCTGCTGTGCTCCAAAGTACCAGTAGGTCTTGGAAGGAAGCTTTTGCACGTGTTTGGTGTTCTGATTTTTGTGGCTGCTGCCTGCCAAGGGGACACCTCTATATCACCTGGCTGTGGTGGCCAGTGGGCCTTATACTCATGGGTCCCACAGGACTATAATCAACAAAGAGTTCTTAGAGAGTTAAAACTTCAGGGGCACAGCAAGAGGCAAAGACCCGGGAGCTCAGTGTTTCTGAGGAGGCCTATTAGCTAATCATCATGACTGTAGCCTAAGGGGCAGGCCTCTAATAAAACAATCTAAGGGCTGACTGTAATCCTTTCCAGAGACCTCAGAGGGTGGGCGCTATTTCTGTGAATTATCTCCTGCTACACTGCAGAGTTCCAGTGTCTCCTGCAGAGGAGGTTTACATGTGTCTGGTGCCCTAGCTTTCATGCCTGGTTCTCCAGTTTTTGTGGCTGCCACCAAAGGGATGTTCCTTGATTACTTCGCTCTGGTAACCAGGGAAGCTTGTGTTCCTGTATTCCTTGGGACTACAGCAATTGGAGAGATAATTCTTGGCAGGCTACCACCCCCAGGACACTGTGCAATTAGTGGACTGAGGCACATCCTCCAGTCTTTCTGTGAAGAAGGCCTCTTTGCTTGTCTTGGAGCTTCAGAGCTAAGGGGGAGGCTTCGGGTTTGGCACATACCTATTGGTCTTTGGAGCTGCTCTTAAGGAATATAGGTTGTGGACACCATCTTGGTGTTCTCCCTCTATCTTGCTTTATCTCACTGGTATCTCCCATAAAAGAGTATATATACTTGTCTGGAACCTTGACTTTTGCAACTGATCCCCAAGGGATGCCTCCAGATTGCCTTGTTCTGGGGGCCAGGAGATTTATGCTTGTGATCCCACAGGACTATATATATTTGCATACTTTTAAAAGCTGATGGCTGAGGGTCTTGCTTCTGGGTAACCTGAACCTAAGTACTGAGATATTCCCCTTTGGAACACTGACAGGTCATGGCCTCCTCAAATACTGGGAGCTATTAAATATAAAATAAGATGTTTGGATAAGCACAAAGGTTTGAGAATCAACCAAGATCTGGAGCAGGGTTGAATGACAATATTCATCTCTTATGCCAGATCCCTCTTTCAAGCCTAAAGAAGTGGTTTTATCTACCATATAAATATTTGAATTATAACACTAAGGAAAGTCATCAAATCACAAGAGAGAAATAGAAGAAAGGAACAGAACGACTGACCTGAAGAATAGAGCAACCAAAACACAATGGCAGAGTGCACAGAGGACACACGGGAGACAAGCCCTGAAGTGCCAGGCCCTGGACACTACATGACCTCTTATTTAGAAGGCCATTACTTTCAGGAGCAGGTGACATAACTGGCTTTTCTAACACAGAGAAGAAGGCAGAGACTTAGACAAAATACCAAAACAGAATTTATACCATTTGAAAGAACAAGATAAGGCCATGGCCAGAGATCTGTGAAACAGATATAAGTAACATGTCTGAAAATGAGAACATGAGGGAGAATTTAAAGCAACAATACTCACTGGGCTTGTGAAAAGAATAGAAGGCATCAGTGAGACTCCATGACAGAGATGAAAAAGTTAAAAAAGAATCAGAGGTGAAGAATGCATTAAACAAGATTGGAAACAGGCTTGATGCAATGAACATCAGACTGGAAGAAGCAAAATAACAAATGAGTGACCTGGATGACAAAATATGGAAAATAATAAAGCTGAACAAAAGACAAAGAAGAATTTGCAGCTGGAGAAGAGATTTAGGGAACTCAGTGACCCTTTAAACTTAGTAACATTCATATTATAGGAGTCCCAGAAGAAGAGAGAGAAAAGGGGGCAGAAAATTTATTTCAAGAAACAATAGCAGAAAACTAAATTGGGGAAGGAAAACAGATATCCAGATACAGGAGATACAGAGAACTCCCCTCAAAATCAACAAGAGCAGGCCAAAACCGAGACATATTGTAATTAAATTTGCAAAACGTAGTAATAAAAAAGTCATAAAAGTAGCAAGACAAAAGAACGTCTCAACTTATGAGAGAAAGAACATCAAACTCAGGGAGTATGACTCTGTAACCTGTACTCAAACCACTAACTCCCATTTATTTTACTGATTCATATTTTTAATTATTTTTTTCAGGCAGAAATTCAGATAATATGTGTTTATTTTACTTCAGAAATGCTATCTCTAGTCCTCATACACAAATAGGGACCTAACTGTAAAGTTAGTTTTTAGAAATTAATTAATGAACAATAGTGCTGTAAGTCTAAGCATAGTTCACAATTGGTTATAATAACTGAAATCTCTGTCTAATGTAATAGGGCACCATAAGATCAATTATTAAATTAAAAATAGCAGTTAATATGAATAAGAGTAATGAATGCAAATATGTTTTGAAATTACCAATAGAATTTTCTCTTGTGAGATTGAGCTAAGAATTAGTAGTATACAAATTGAAGTAAAAAGTGAATGACAACCAAAAAACAAAACCAAGCCAGAAAATAATTAACAAAATGGCAATAAGCACATAACTATCAATAATTACTTTAAATGTAAATGAAATAAATTCTCCAATCAGAAGACAAAGAGTGACTGAGCAGATAAAAACAAAAAACAAACAAAAAACCATGAACTATATGCTGTCCATGAGGGTTGTTCTAGATGTAAGTATATGTAGACTGAAAGTGAATAGATGGAAAAGGTGTTCCATGCAAATGGAAAACAAAACAAGGTTGAAAGAGCTATACTTAAAACAGACAAAACAGGCTTTAAAATAAAGACTGTAATAAGAGACCAATAAGAGCATTACATAATGATAAAGGGGTCAATCCAACAAATGGTTATAAATATTTATGCACCCAACATAGGAGCACCTAAATATATAAGGCAAATATTAACATACTTAAAGAGAGAAATAGCAATACAATAAGAGTAGGGAACTTTACTATCCCACTTACATCAATTCAGACAGAAAATCAATAAGGAAACTTGGCCTTAAATAACACATTGCACCAGATGGACTTAACAGATATTTATAGAACATTCCATCCCAAAGCAACAGAATATACATTCTTCTCAAGTGAAAGGACATGAAACATTTTCTAAGATAGATCATATGTTAGGCTGTAAAATGTGTCTCAATAAATTTAAGAGGAATGAAATCATATCAAGCATCTTTTCTGACCACAATGGCATGACACTACAAATTAATTATATAAAGAAAACTGGAAGATTAAACAGCATCTACCAAAAACCTCTGTGGGAAGAACTAAGAAAAATCAAGTAATACTTTGAGACAAACAAAAATGGAAATGTAATATAACAAAATTTATGGAATGCAACAAAAACAGTTCTAAGGATGTTCACAGCAATAAGTGCCTATCTCAAGAAACAAGAAAAGTCTCAAATAAACAACCTAACTTTACACCTCAAGGAACTAAAAAAAGAACAAAGTCCAAATAAGTAGCAAAAAGAAAATAACAAAGATTAGAGCAGAAATAAATAGACCAGAAAGAAGCTGGTTCTTTGAACAGATAAATAAAATTGACAACCTTTTAGGTAGACTCACCAAGAATAAAAGAAAAAGGACTCAAATGAAATCAGAAAGGAAAGAAGAGACATGACAACTGATACCACAGTATACAAAAGATCATAAGAGAGTACTATGAATGATTATATGCCAACAAGGTAGACAACCTAAATGAAATGGATAAATTCCTAGGCATATATAGCATATCAAGACAAAATCATGATGAAATACAAACTCTAAACAGACTGATTACTAGTAAGATTAAATCAATAATCACAAATCTCCCAACAAACAAAAGGCCAGGACCAGATAGCTTCACTGGTGAATTTCACCAATCATTCAAAGAAGGGTTAATATCAATTCTTCTCAAACTCTTCCAAAGACTAGAAGAGGAGGGAACTCTTCCAAATTCATTTTATGAGGTCATTATTATCTTAATACCAGAACCAGACAAGGATGCCACAAGAAAAGAAAATTACAGGCCAATATTCCTGGAGAACTTAGATGTAAAAATCCTCAATAAAATACTAGCAAACCAAATTCATCAATATGTTAAAGCAATAAGTAAATCAAGCAGGATTTGCAATTTGATCCAGGGATGCAAGAATGGTTCAATATTAACAAATCAGTCAATGTGACATATCATATTAACAAAATTAAGAAAAAAATTCACATGATAATCTCAATAGATCCACAATAGCTAAACTATGGAAAGAGCCTGGTGTCCATCAACAGAAAATGGTTAAAGAAGATGTTGTATACACACTCACATACACACACACACACACACACAGAGGAATATTATGCAGCCATCAAAATGAAATCTTGCCATTTGCAATGACATGGATTGAACTAGAGGGTATTATGCTAAGCAAAATAAGTCAATAAGAGAAAGACAATTATCATATGATCTCACTGATATGAGGAACTTGAAAAACAAGGCAGAGGATTATTGGGGAAGGGAAGGAAAAATGAGATAAGACAAAACCAGAGAGGGAGACAAACCACAGGAGACTCATAATCGCAGGAAACAAACTGAGGGTTGCTGGAGTAGAAGGAGTGGGAAGAATGGCATGGCTACATGGCAGACATTGGGAAGGTATGTGCTATGGTGAGTGCTGTGAATTGTGTAAAACCAATGAATCACAGACCTGTGCCCCTGAAACAAATAATACATTATATGTAAATAAATAAATAAGATAGCCTGTTCTGTCAATATTTTGCTTAAATAACAAAACACAAAAGAAATTTCAAATGTATTCACATATAACAGGAAGGTAGGAAAAATTGTGGGATATGTATATTATACACAATATTGGCAGATAACATGCAACTGTATCTTGTAATGAATTGCACAGATATGAAAAGTCATTATTAGTTGAAGAGAGACAATTCTTCTTTCAATTCAGGAAAGATTAAATGATATAAGAAATTCCACAGCAGTTTTAATCTAAGCAAGATAAAACATGATTAGTGTGCAAAGTCATCAAATTCTATTTTAAAATTAAATAATCCCAGCACACATTTGTAGAAGATGGCGACAGAATGTACAGTTTAGAATAAGCAACCAGAAGTCCTTCCTTCCATCCAAACAAAATTTTTTTATATCTAGAAAGAATAAAGAAAGTAGTTCTAGGCTTTTGGCTGACAGTGAACTGTGGGCCTGATACCATGGTGGGCAGATACACTCAAGATGGGGCATACAGTTGCAAAAACAAACAAAGAAACAAACTTTATATCATCTTTGGCTATGTGGAGAGTGCAAAGCTCAGAAAAGTTTCAAACAGATTTTAGCTATCTGAAGTACTAGTGAAGAGACTGGTAAATATTTTGTTAATCTAAAATCAAAATTTGCTATTTTAACTGGGATTCTGGATCAAGAATATGGATCATGATTTTAATGTAAAACCACCTACCTTAAGGGCTAACATTTAAGACATAAAGCATCTTGTGATATTATTTGCCAAGCATCTGAAAAGGGATGTCTTTAGTCTCTAACAGCCAGTTCTAATAAAACTGTAGTAGCTATGTGATAGATAATATGAGTCAAACTAAATGATTCAAAGAAAATATATTTGTACTTCCTCATACTACTATCATCTGTACAATTTAAACCTTATAATGCATAATTGGCAGTATCTTTATGGTTAAAAAAAGAGATACATTTTGTCTTTTGGATTTTAAATTATGTTTTGCCACAGTTATCATGAAGTTGGCCCTTGACAACATTAGGATGTTTTCTCTCACCACCACTAAGGACACAGAAGGAAAATCCCTTCCTTATAGCGTGATCATCTATGGGATTCCTAGTTCATTCCAATGGAGAAGAAGATAGTCTCTTAAATAATATAACCAGTTACTTTCTGCTTGAAAATGTTATGGAGGACATGTATTGCATGGAGCATTGGGTGTGGTGTATAAACAATGAATTTTGGAACACTGAAAAAAAATTAAATTAAATTTTAAAAAAACAGACCAAGAAACACGTATCACATAGTTCCACTTATTAACAAATAGTAAAAACTGCAAACTGATCTATAGTGATAGAAACCTGACAAGTAGTTGCAGATGGAGGAGACGATTATGAAAACAATGTAAGTGTACTCCTTGCTTTGTGCTGGTTTTTCGGGTGCTTCCATGTGTGAAAACTTATCAAATCATAGGCTTTAACTAAATGAAGTTTATTATATGTCAGCTATCCTTCAATAAAGCAACTTAAAATAAAAAGCAAAAAAGAAAGAAAATATTAATTCTAAGATAGACAAGTGGCAGGAAGTAGAGACAAAGGCACATATTTTCCATCACATGAAATAAGGATTTTAAAGCTTAAAATCATAAATCTGGAAAGTAAAGTTCTCTTAGAAGTCAATTATCTCATTCAAGCCTCACTTTGACACAAGAATTGATTTTATTCAGATATTTAATATATTAATTCTTCTTTCATTTTCACTGTTATAAGAAAATATGAGCCATGCATGCAGAAACAATTAATCTTTAATAGATTTGGGTGGTATAAACCTCAGCACATTAAAAAAAAAGAATTCAATACCTTTTTAATTCAATCTATAACAAATATGATTGGAAATTTCCTCTTACATGGGAAAATAAAAAGTGCTGGTGATGTATACAATAGTTGTCCAGCTTTCACTGTAGTTACTTAGAGCTGGCAGCACCAACTCTGAAGAAGCAAAGCAAAGCACCACAAAGCACCTCAGGTGATGTCATGAGAAAAGACTAAACTAGGTGTAAAAAGGCCATCCAGTTATCAAGGAGATAACTAGAATCACAAGTGAGGCACATGTGGGAGCCCAAGCCTAAGGCAAATCTGAGGTCAGAGCATAGGAGAGGCAGAGCAGAAGGATCGGGCTGTGTATGAGAACGGTCCTAAAGGCTTCATTGCAGGAGGCATTCATTTAAAAGAATAAAAATTGGCCATTATGGCAGTGCCTCCGACTAGCCTAATGCCGTAACTGGTGAACAAGGAAAGTGACATTTCCCTCATACATACAAGGTTTGGGCTTTGTGGAGTAGAATCAGTCACTGGGAAAGCTGTCAGGAGTAAAGGGGTTTGCTAAAGGAGCTATAGAGTTCTCTGGTTTCTGCATACTTTGGCCTCATTTGACTTTGCCAATGGGAATAGAGTTCAGCTCATGTGGTGGAGTTTGGAGCTCTCCTTGAACTACTGAGGGATCCACTGGAGGTGCAATCCAATGAAGAACAGGGTCTCACGGTCTGGTAGATGATTGATTTGTGAATATAGAGTGCACATAGAGATATACTGAAGGGAAAGGAAAATGGAGGAAAACGAGATTGATGAAGGCAATAAGAAAAGGGCCTCAGAAACTTGTTAGTCAAACTTCCAGATGGATAGACTACTTCTAAACCAATCGTTCTTAATGGCTGTGTTGAGGTATAGTTGTATGTCCAGACCAGTTCTAAAATGTGCTGCCCATAACCTTTTGCAACAATGAACAAAAAAATTTTCTAAATGGTGTATTTTTGTTTTTTATTTTTTAGTATTTTTTTTTTAATCTGTCAGAGAGAGAGGGAGAGATTGAGAGCACAAGCAGGGGGAGTGGCAGGCAGAGGGAAAGGAAGAAGCAGGTTCTCAGCTGACCAGGGAGCCCAATGTGGAGCTTGATCCCAGGACCCCAGGATCATGACCTGAGCCAAAGGCAGACACTTAACTAACTGAGCGACCCAGGTGCCCCAGAACGGTGTACTTTTAAAAGATTTATTTAATTATTGTAGAGAGAGAGCAAGCATGTGTGCACGTGCGCATGGTGTGGGGCAGAGGGAGAGAATCTTTCTGTAGACTCCCTGCTGAGTGCAGAGCCCATTCAGGGCTGAGCTCATGACCCTGAGATCATGACCTGAGCTGAAACCAATAGTTAGAAGCTTAACCAACTGAGTCGCCCAGGCGCCCCCAAATGGTGTACTTTTTTTTTTAGCACACAATGTCGATTGGTCATTACCCATATTTAAGTGTTACTCTGGTTCATTTAAACTCCAATATGCTTACCAGATAGGAGAGAAATGCCATAGAACTATAGGTAGCCCATGAAACCTCAGAATATTTTTCCTTTGACCATAGGCAAAATTAGTTGTGGTGTTTACTGCTTCTGCTTTGGTGGGGATGTGTGTGTTTAATCTCCCTATTTTCTTTGGAGTATTGTCCAAGTCAGTATTAACAATCATATTTGTTGCCATGAGAAAAATGGTAGAGAACTGCCACTGTTATAATACAGCATCAAGGCCCTGAGCCTGGGGGGCAGCTGGGAGCTAAAATACAAGATATAGAAGCCCACAGACACTAGGTGGTGAGCAGGGATAGGGGGATTTTTGATATTGGGAAGATCTACTGATGTGGCTTGAGGTCACCAAATATTTCTACAGACTGAGCAATACTGTAGCACAGTCAGAAGACAAGAGTCTATGTGTTCATGGTGAGGATGTACAGGTAACAAGACTACTTAAAGCTGCTCTTCAGTACTGGAAGCCTGTTTTGGGAATGTCCATGTAAATTTTGAATATGTTTCTGGTTGTATGAATTATTTCTTGGTATGATGGTTCATGTGGAACTAGGTGACAGAGATACTTTCAGGGTGGGTTATCTTGATGGCGGCAGATCAGACATTCCTAATTTCTCAGGTAAGGTGTATGTACAGAATCTGTTAACTCAAATATCTTCATTTGACAGAGTTTCTGAAGTGTGTGTGTGGAGTGTTCAATACTGACAGCCACAACTACTGTGCCTGAGCTTTTGATGCCTTTGCTCTAAGAGTTGGTTCTTCTACACTGAGTTACTGAGTTGGCCTTGAGGGAGTTGCCAAGAGATTTGAGTGAAGGAAATCAGCAATCTAGGATTGAGTCAGAGAGTTTGTTTGAGTAGTGGATCCTAATTCCAAAACCCATGATCAGGTACTAAGTCTGTGCTCCTGATTGAGACACTCCAATACTGGGTTAGCCAAGGGGTCCACTATGACCTCCTGGATTCAGTGTCCAGTAATGATGATCATGAGATCCTGAAGCAGGTTAGGACCCCGTGTAGCAGGCAAAATGTTACTGTAGATTTGTGGTACGGACATTGTATATCAGCTAGGTTTAAAAGATTGTGTAGTTTAGGGCACCTGGGTGGCTCAGTGGGTTAAGCCGCTGCCTTCGGCTCAGGTCATGATCTCAGGGTCCTGGGATCGAGTCCCGCATCGGGCTCCCTGCTCAGCAGGGATCCTGCTTCCTCCTCTCTCTCTCTGCCTGCCTCTCTGCCTATTTGTGATCTCTCTCTGTCAAATACATAAATAAAATCTTTAAAAAAAAAAGATTGTGTAGTTTAATCTTCAGATCATATATATGTTACACACCTACTATATCCAAATAGAGAAACACACAATGGAAATAGTAAAATGCATATAATTTTCTATATGCAAAAACAGAGATGGAATCTTTGGAAGATTAAATTATATTGGCAAATTGAGGGATTTATGCATCTTTAAAAATATTAAAATGAAAGTTTTCAGGGAAGCACAAAAACATTAGATATCACATTCCAAAAGAAAGTGTTAGACTATTGTGTGAATTTTTCAAAGAAATTGCCAAAAACCACTCAGAGAACTCGTAAAAGTCCTCATTCACAATAAGGGCATAAGAGACTGAAGATTGTGCACAGTGGTAGCAAATAGACCCTGAAATCCCAGGGGTTTAGGTGAAGTAATTTTCTTGCTCACATGAAGTCCACTGAGGATTGAGTGACTCTCCAGGGCAGCTCCCCTCCAAATACTCATTCAGGGATCTGGCTTGTTTCCATCCTGTGGTTTCACCATCTTAGCATAAGTCCCCCAAGGTAGCTAAGGCAAAAATAGATAGCTTGGAAGACTCACATGTGCTCCTCCATGCTTCAGGCTGGAAGTGACTGCTTAGAGGCTATTGGCCAGAGTTAGCATTTTTATAGTGACCAACACACAGGACTCAATGGTAACTCTTACCATTATAGTTATTGGACAAGAGCATTTTGAGTGGCTGGATAAAAGTTCAACAGGTATAATTATCATTAATTAAAGTGTTATCCTATATTTCCATTTTTTTTACTATTACAAATAATACATACAGAAAGACATAATATGTCTTTATGTAAATCTCTGTGTCTGATTACTTCCTAGAAGTAGATAAGCAGAGTTAAAGGATGTGGACATTGGAAAAAACCTCTTGATTCATATTTCAAAATTCTTTGCTAGAAATGCCAGGCTAATTTATCTTATTACCACCAATATAAAAAAAATACTTAACTTAGAAAAATTTCACAAACAATAAATGCTACCTTAAATAAATAGGCAACACTGATTCTTGCACATTTGAATTTGGTGCATTTTGTACTTGTCTTATCAGTACATTCATCCACATAAGCGCAATGTCAGAGTCCTGACTTGCCTCTTCCATGAAAATTGTTAAGCCTCTGAATCAAGAGGCTTTAAGTATCTTTTCCAGTCATGAATTTCCAATGTTTAGCCCAGTGTCTTACACATAGTTGGAACATAATAAACATTTGTTATAATATTACAGGTGAAAAGTTCATCTACAGTGCTTTAACTTGTGCTCTTTTATTAATGGTCTTGGTTTTCTTCATGTTTATTTTCCAGTTGAATTTCTTCTTTGAATATTCGTCTTTGTTCATTTACTATATTTGCATTGATATTATGTGATTTTTCTCACCAATTAGTAAATGTTCTCAAAATAATAATGATATTAATCTGTTATGTTTCTTTCAAATATTTCTCAGACTTATCTTTTAATTATATGAGGTCTTTAATAAACAATTTTTTTAAAGTATGTGTCAAATTTCTCAATATTTGTTTCTCATAATGGGGATTCTTTTCCACTAGCCTCATGCTTCCATGAGGGGACTCCCTCTCTCTTTCCCTTTTATTTCTCATCAAGGGGAGGAAATGACATAAGCTGGTGAAATGTTGAGCTCTCATCCTCTCTGGACTCAATTCTCAA